>NW_019154044.1:37099-337099 GCF_001653235.2 Pochonia chlamydosporia 170
TGGTGGAGTGGGTGGGCTACGGACCGAAGGAGGCGACTTGGGTGTCGAGAACGGTGGTGGAGGAGACGGCGCCGGAGGTGGTTGCTCAGTATTGGAAGACGGTGAAGCCGGTACAGTCGAAACGGCAAAGGAGACGTCGTGGTTGATTGGGCTTCGGACTTGATTCTAGTTTGACATATGGGTCATGGTTGTTTACAGTTATGTTGTCAGTGGTCTATGGGCTTTCATGTATCGGTGTCTGGTATGGTCTTGATCTCATGGGAGGCGCAATTTATGGGTGCGATGGGCTGGTGTTTGGGCGTTGGCGTTTCTTGGGCAATGGTTAGGCTGAATGATGGGATGTGAGACAGCAAACGGCTAGCTGACGTGAGATTGGGACTTGAATGAATGAGTTTCAACAGCGGGTTGAAGTGTTTTGAATGTTAGTCGTACAAGCTTGTACATCACGGTTACACAAGTTTACCAAGTGAGTCCAGGGCACACTGTTGGTAGGGAAAGTTGAAACTGTTTTTATTAGATCCTTGATGACCAGTGTGAATTTGCTCGTCGCAGTTGAACTAACTTGATCCTGAGCAGCGGCGCATTAACGTATACCAAGAGCAAAATATGGTGTCGCAAGTCAATTTTTGACACGAGGTGGAACCTGCTTGAACTTGATTGCTTCTATATACTTTATTAGCTAGAGCTTTATTCTCGGATATGTTCTTACCAGTGGTATCGTACTCCGGATTGTAGTCCACCTGAACAGCGTATTACAAAGGAAAAGTCTGTTCAAAACGTTGACTGCCCATTTCAACTGAATTAGCAATGCTGCCCATGAAGTGGCACAGTGTACATGGCTTCCGTTCATTCACCATCTGGTGATTCTTGGCGGCAAAGACGGTGTTGGACCAAAAAGTGCAGGAATCATTCTTACAATCCACAATAATGCCATCTTGAATCGTCTGGGCTACATACGTCAATTTATTGGTTTCGTCGCCTACTGCACGGCCTCGCCCACGGTTACTGAACATTCTAGGAAATCTGCATACATGGTGATGTATCAAGACATCAGATGTCAAGGTCTCGAGTACATGTGGACTACTAATATGAATATGTGGCTCAGCGGCCTATCTTCTCCTCAAGCTAGGCTCGGTGTCTACGCATGAAACCCAGCGTTGATTTACATAACCGTTTGTACAATTTTGGCTAGTTGCAAAAGCCTACATGACCGAGGAGCTCTGTTAGATGTTATCGGAGATGAGAGATTTTTTCCTTGCCTCATCACAAGTTCCTCGCCCGACTAGCATCACCTCAGCTGTCTCGCTGGGCATGATGCCCGCATTCGTACCCTCTCGCACCCGTTTGCCTCAGGGCCGCAGTATACATGCATCGTGGTTTTCATCCCTACTGACTATGATGTTGAGAAATGTGAGGGCATCTTTGACTCTGACGATATTGTTGCTGAGTTATTGGAACGCCGCCCGGACTTGGCTAGAAATGTGAGTAAAGCAGGTTGTTTAGTACACAGGGGTCAGAAAGTCCCACACCCGAGTCGAGGCTATAATTCCTTTCTAGCCTATTTTAATGTGTTTTCTCGAAAAGGGAGAGAGGAAGCGTTGAAGTTGCTGAATTGGTCAGAAATGAAGTTAGGTTTAGCTTTAAGTAAGGTTCAATGACATCTCAAATCTTAAGAGGTGCATCATCTTCATTCGCTGCTACTGTCTGGTAGTGCTATATAAGTCGTACCTGCTAATTTTATCGAAGAGACATGGCTGATTGCGTTCCATTTCATTTGGTCTCGTGTTGCGACGGGAATCCAGTGTTAGTGTTACCACCTACTAGCATGTTCAGCCAAAGTGGCAATGGGAGATACAACAGCTACGGATTTCAGTGTAATCGAAGCTGCAGACATTTGGAGAAGACACACAGCGAATGGCAGGACGTTTTCTCGAGAGACGGCGATATTTGGGCAGTCTTGTACTCTCCGAGTCGAGGTCGAATAAATGCGTTGACCAAACTCCGATGTTTTGCGATTGGTGGGCAAACTTGGTAGTGAGAACCTGGGGATACATTTTGTCCGGGTAATACGCCACAACCACTTGTTGATATAATATTATTCCGAGGAACAGTAACCAAGTACACCCGAAGCAATTGTATGTCGAATTCGATGCCACGCCTTGAGGCCTAAGAGCAGATTGTGGGCCAACGGAGCTTCTCAATCACATCCACGTCAACCTGCAGCTGGTACAACCAGACTCACTGCTTTCACCTTCTGACCGGGCGTTCGGTACGTTTCCAAATGGCCCGAGAGGGTGGGTGATGTGCATAAAGATGATCTCGGTCGGCCCCCGAATGCAGACGCTGACTTTACTCGACGTGAGACAACAAACGAAAGCAGCCACATTTGATCCCACACCAAGAAATTCAACGGTAAATAACTCACTGGGCGGCCAGGCACCCATTGACCCCAGAGAATAAATCCGGGGACTCCAAGTCGATCCCCAATTTGCCTCGGCACGCTTCCGGAGTAGCCGCTCATCCACGCTCCCCGCATCAACGGCCGAGCTCCGTCCCAAACAGGAGTCTGCAACCCCGGTATAATGCTTTATTTCATCATCTGCGATTGTTGAAGCCTTGTATCTTTTATTTTTCTGTTTGGAAGCTCTTTTTCGTCAGTCGCGCCCGTGCGTTGTGCGTGCTTCTTTGCGTGCATTCTGCCATCATGACTCTCACTTTGGCGTCACAGTCGCGAAAGCGGCCAATTCGGATCGCGAATTGTTCTGGGGCGATGAGGTTGGTATCCCCGAGGATTTTTATCGCTGTCTTAGTAAACTGCTGTATCTTTAGCCCTTTTACCTCAACGAAGGCGACACTATATTGACATCATTGCTAACCCGTATAGCGATCCTGGTGTTTACATGTACAACCAGGCGAAATATGGCCCTGTTGATGTCATCACCGGCGACTACCTGGCGGGTGCGCGTCTCTCTCCGCGTATCGTTCTTAAAACGTGCCTGTTCTAATATCACCACAGAAGCAAACATGGCGACTGAAGCCGAAAAGCTAGCCAGCGAGCCTGATTCAATCGAGATGGGATGGGCTCCCACGGCCCTTGATGGCCTCCGGTTGACTCTTGAACTTGCCGATCAGAAGCGCATCAAGATTATTATCAACGGAGGTGGCCTTAACCCGAGGGGGTTGGCTGAAAAGACACACAAGATGGTGGGTACACGTCCCTTGTTGCATGTCAAAGATTCCATCGGTTGCCTAATAACTCATAGATCAAAGACAAGCAGCTCAACCTAAAAGTTGCTTATGTAGACGGCGACAATCTCATGCACAAAGTTCACAGCCTCCTACCTGATGCGGCATCCGCTTCAAAAGTCCACCTAGACTCAGCCAACAAAGACGTCAAACTTGCTGACAACGCTCTATGCTTCCTTCAAGACCCGGAACATATGCCCATCGTAGCAGCAAACGCCTATCTCGGATATCGCGGCATAAAACGCGCTTTAGACGAAGGCGCTGACATTATCATATGCGGCAGAGTGGCGGATGCGTCTCCAGTTCTCGGAGCAGCGGCTTGGTGGCACGGCTGGAAGGAAACCGATTACAACGCCCTTGCTGGAACGCTGGCCTCCGGCCATCTCATCGAGTGTTCGACCTATGCTACCGGTGGCAACTTTTCCGGAGCGTACAAGTATCCTACCAGCTCTTTCATCAACCTTGGTCTTCCGATTGCCGAAATTGCCTACCAGGGGGAGAGTGTCATCACCAAGCATGAGGAACTTGGTGGATTTGTCACCCCTGATACCATCCGATGTCAGCTGTTGTACGAACTCCAGGGCAACATCTATCTCAACAGCGATGTAAAAGCCGACTTGAGCAATGTTCAAATCAAACCACAGCTCACAAAGAACCGGGTTCACGTCTCCGGCGTCAAGGGTTATCCTCCCCCGCCGACAACCAAACTGGCTGTGTTCTACAAAGGCGGTTACCAGCTGGAGATTCTGATGAATGCGTGTGGCTACGCTATGGACCACAAGTGGGATGTTCAGGAAGCGCAGGTGAAGAGTAAGTTGGACGAATGGGGCTTGCTGGACAAGCTTGACATCTTGGATTTCCAGAGAATTGGCACACCGCAGGAGAATCCTGTCTCGCAACTTGCCTCCACTACATACATGAGGATATTTGCGCAAGCCAAGGACAAGAGTGTTTGTAGAGCAGTAGCCGGAGCTTGGAACTTTGTCTTTATGAGCCACTTCCCAGGTAAGATTGGCCATCAACCATTCAATCATGTAAACTAACGTACGTGTCAGGCGCACACTGCTCATGGGATCTTCGGACTTTAGTTCCAAAACCCTTCCTAGGCTACTATCCATCTCTCGTCAGCCAGCAAGAAATCTCCGAAGGAGTCACCATACTCACCCACAAAGACGATCCCAAACAACAACGTCGCATCCCCGTCGGTCCGCCTCAAATCACCGAGCCGCTCGCCCCGCGTCTCAACTACGAAACCACCAATCCTGTTCCCCTGGAGTCGTTCGGTCCCAAAACAATGCGGCCTTTGGGAGACCTTGTTCTCGGCCGCTCAGGCGACAAGGGCGGCAACGTCAACCTCGGTTTGTTTGTCCAGACCAAAGACCAATTCGACTGGTTACGAACGTTTATGACGAGAGAGAAGCTAAAGGAGTTGATGCGAAAAGACTGGCAAGATTGGTATTTTATAGAACGCGTGGAGTTCCCTGAGATTTATGCAGTGCACTTTGTTGTCTATGGCGTGCTAGGGAGGGGCGTGAGTAGTTCCAAGTTGCTGGATAATTTGGGCAAGGGATTTGGAGAGTTTATCAGGGCGGTTTGGGTGCCTCTTCCTACGAGGTTTTTGCATGAGAATGCGGCGCACTTGTGATGGCGTTGTGTTTATTGATTGTGACTTTTGCGGGTTTTATGTGGTACATTGTCACTTGAAGTATAGAAGAGATTTGCAGCTTTCTTCTTTCGGGCAAGTCCTCCAACCCGTGTTCCAACCAGGAAGGGTCGACCTGGAAGATCGAAGCGACGAACTTGTGGGATTCCGATTAGCTGGTGTTTTACTCTGTTGATGTAGTCGTTGTTCACGCAAAATTGACTGTGCCCAAAGCACTCAATGAAGCAATGGCATTTCACACTCGCATCTTACGGTGAGCGCAAGAACCTGATGGAACAAGTTGCAATGGCAGGAAGCACACGGGACCAAGTGGCGGCGTTAATTAGATGAACGAGCAACAGCCCCGGCTGGTGTGATATATATACATTGCCCGAAGAAATTACTGGCCACATAAGACCATGAAGGAACGTGTACAGTCTTGCATCCATACTACATTACAGACCCAAGTCGCGCAGCAACTTGGCCAAACGAGCAGAAAGCCTACTACCATGTGATTGTCCCGACACATCAGTGAGAATACTGCGCCCAGTCTCACTCGATCTTCTTCTGGACTGCATCTCAGAAACAAACTTGGGCCACGTGTTGGTCAAGACCAGATACTTGATATGGCTTTGGACGCGGTCGAATACAGTGAGACCAAATTTCGCAGGTATGTCCCCTCTGTACTTGACAAGAGTGCCGATGCCGTAGTCTGAACCACTGCGAGTGGGCGATGGTGCCTCGATGTCAAAAGGTGTAGCAGGGTTGGACGATGCCTCGCCGCAGATGATACGGGCGGCCTTTTCGAAAATCTCCTCGAGATGCTTGAGCTCACGCGAGGACAAGTTTAATGGGAATTCGGCGTCCCGGGGACTGATGAAGTCGGTGTAGATGGCGAGAGCCTCATTGTACACATCAAGCTTTTGTTCGCCGTCGGGCATGACAGGCCAAGATGACTTCCACCGTGCCATCCGTGTCAGGAAGGCAATGTTCTCACCGGAGAAATCGTTCAGAGCTGAGAATTCCTGCAGCGGACCAGGGTTGTCCTTGAGGACGTGGTCGAGGGCAGTCATGGTTAACAGGCGATCTCCGAGTTCTTCATCGAGATAGTCTAACGCCTTGCCCTTCTCAAACAGACTGTGAGTTGAGCTCTTCCAGTCTAATGTTGACGACTGTGATGTACCGCTAGATTGGGATGCGGTTTCCCATTTGGCATTCGAGTCATTGACTCGTCTTTGGATGAACCACATTCGAATGACTTGGAAGACGGGGACGAAGACGGTGAAGATTTCGAATATCATGATGGACAGATGAATCCTGAGCGATGTTAGCTATCCGGATTTCTAATGTTGGGGGACTAAGGCATACCATTGACTAGGAGTGAAGTAGGGGTTGACCTTTTCGAATGCCGGAACATAGGAAGCGATGAGGAACATGGGAGTGGCATGGAGGCTACAGCAGTGTTAGTTTGCGTATTGATGGTGCATGTTCGAGATACTCACTTGGCTAAGCAACATCCGATGGTTTGTGTACGCCACCCCATGGTATCGCGAATGCCCCAAGCCCGCCAGATAAGATAGGGAGCAACCTAGAGATGGTCAATACTATTTTAAGTATACGTGCTAAAACTGCCACAACTTACAATCCAAGTCCAGACGACTTGCCAAAGCACCGAGGGCCACCATTCCCAACCACGGCCCAGGTCAACCAGTTGCTCTGGGAGAGTTGCACCCTTGATTTGAGTACCGGGCAGGCCATAAGTCGGGTGATATTTCATGCAGGCAAACCACATGCCAAGGGTAAGAAGAACCTAACATCATGGTTAGCGAGAACAGAATGTGACACATCTGTTTTTGGCATATTACACACCTGTGCCACCATGCCAATACCGATAAATAGCATGATCCGCGCAGTATAGTTCATATTTCGAACACGACAAAGAAGAGACGTTTTGGCACCATTGCACCCAGATGTAACTCGGTGCACAGGCTGAGTAAACTGCTTCTGCAGCTTGGCGACATGAAGAAAACGGAGATTAGAAGCGTGAAAGAGCGCAATACCAAGCGGGAAGTAGATCCCCATGAAGAAGTATTGAATATCGTAGGCCAGTATGACGGGTATTGACCGTCCGATGGGATATGTAATCTGCGCCAGGATCCAATACGAGTGAAGCAAAATAATGGCACCAAAGGAGAGTGGCAATCCACGGATCTTGAGGATTGGGTTCTTGCGGTTCACCGCGCAGAATATCATGCCAGAGAGAACTAGAGTCGTCCATGTGCAGCAGAAGCCGATGTAGAACCTGCCAATCTTGTCCCACAGAGGAGGCGAGGTTGGCATGTCGTATATCGACATGTGTAGCAGGTCTGGTGTCGCCATCTTTGCTCAATCTATGTATCTTGCCTATTCGTGTGAGCGTTTCCAGGCGAACTGATGATATGCAGGCAAACCGCAGAGAAAAGAGAAAAGACGGACAGCAACTTGAGCAACAGGCCAGATCAACCGTCGTGATATATGGAGGGCGCAGACTCGTCATGGATCTCGTACCGGCAAAAGGGAATCATGAACCAGGAACATTATTACTCAGTGTTTTTGCTAGTCGCTGTTTATCAATTTCCTTTTCGTCCACTCCAGTGATCGTCACTTTAGCTTCGTCGAGGTCAATGCTTTATGTTTCCTTGGCATCATGGAACCAGGTTTTCGGATCCAGCGCCATACTTGCCAATCACTAAGACTGTGCGTCTCCTGGAACCCGATTCGGCAGATTGATTGGGCCTCCAGTTCCTCAAGGATGGTAGATGCCCCCGATTGTCCAAGCATCAACAAACGAGGCACAGCATACTGTATGACGACGGCCCTTCTCGCCAGCTCCAAACCTTGCTTTTTCACCACGAGTCAACCTTTTCAATAAAGAAATCCACTCGGGAGCTTGTTTAGTTTCGTAAACACAGCGAGCCACTATCCGGAGCCGGTGGCGTCCGTTTCCTGTCAAAGACATCCGCCACGCTGGGTAATGCAAGGCGTCGCATGGTGCCACCATGACAATGTCGTTTAAGGTGTGTTTAAGTGTTGGCCTTGGCGTCCCAGGAGCCGTTCTGCCCTGTTAGCTCTGGATTTAGTAAGGGGAACCAGGGTCAACACCAGTACAGGGTTCGCAACGGCCACCAGTTTGACGGGATGGTGAGAGCCTATTAGTGGAGAGGATAAGCCACATTGTTGGCTGCCGGTGTGGTTGATATGCCACATCTCCAGTATTTTCTAGCTGAGACATGCAAAAAGCAACTCATTTAACCACCTTAGTTCAGCTAGACGCTCAAGACGCTCCATATGGGACCGACAATTGTCGGAGGCTAAAGTCCTCGGATGATGCCAACTTCCGAAGCCATATAGTTCCCTGTGATCCGCTTTGCATGGCAAAAGTCTTATTATCGTGGATCATGGCAATCTTGACTTTTTGCGCATCAGAGGACCGAGACAATTGTGAATCTAGGCATCGTTTAGTATATATGAGAGCTTTGACCTCGAGAAATGGTTGCTGCGAAAAACATCGGAAAGTGGATGGAGTTGCGCTTGTTCAATGATCGCGAGTTTGTGAAACTTTCTCAATGACGGTCAATGACCGGTAGAATATGTTGGATATGCAAAAGCATTGTCTGAGAAACTGTTCGCAGTATTGGTTCGATCTGTGTGGTGAAACTCCAGTTGCTCGCATCGCCTTGTAGCTTTGGGACAACCACTTCTTACACTTGCAGCAACGGCACGCCGGACGAGTTGTGAGTAGTAGTCTGGCTGAAACGCAATTGTGCCTAATATTTGTTTTTTATAAAGCCCAAACAGCCTCTTTGAACGTCTTTTCACAGCGGTCTTCATGCATGCAACCATACCGAAAGAAACGCGAAGCCCTCCTGTTTCTCATCAGCTTGGACAGTAAAGTACACATTTCGTAACCAATATCTCGTCTTCATCATGACTGTTTTTCCGCTACTTGCTTTTTTTCCTCCAACTGCCGCTCAATTATGGGCCTCCAGCTCTCCAAACTCCTCACCTCCAGACCTTCTACTTTTGCCTCGTCGTCCCAAACCCGCAATTGACACATCTCCCTGCACCATTGATCGTTGCCGAAATCGTCAAGCTCCTTGCCACTCATCGGCCCGCCCTGGTAAGCGAGGGACTTCTTCGAGGCGTCCGAGAGCTTGTTGTAGTATCCGCTGTCAACGGCGCACAGATACCTCTTTGCTTCGACATGCGATGCAACCAGGCGGGCTACCTTGGATGAGAAGCCGAGCGCAAGAAGAAAGCGTCCGCCCAATGTGTCGTGCCCAACACGGCCGACGCTCTCGCCTGTTGCTGCTCCGCCAAGGTTCTCGGCTTTGCCACCAGTCAAGGAGATGAGATCCTTTCCGGGGACGAACTGCCCGATATCGTGGAGGAGAGCTGCGACCTGTGTGGCTTCGTCCACGGGTGGCGATGTAGATGCAGCTTGATCTGCGGCTTGTAGAGAGTGTTGGAGTTGTGATATCGGCTCACCTATGTAGGGGGTGTTGTCTGACGCTTCTAGTACTGAGAGGACATAAGAAGTAACCGATTTCGGTGTAAGAGGGCTGGGAATTGGAATAGCCATGATTGTGTGTTATACGGTAACAGAATAAGAATCAACTTAACTCTATGTCAGTTAATGCAGAATAAGAGAATGCTGGAATGGAAGAATGTCACACGCCAGTGTGCTGTTCTTGTCAAACCTTTCTCAAGAGAGGTTGAGAGGTTGACAGGGTTTAGGGTTCCCTCACATGAACAACTTCCCAAACTCGAGAAACTCAACAAGGACCCTACATATGAATCCTGGAAGCGAGGCAGTTCGTTCGGTAAAATTAAAAATAAGAATAATACTGTTCAAAGCCTGACATAACCGCACCAATGGTACAGCAACCCAAAGAGGACACCGGTCTTCCCCCCGAGATTCTTGTGACCCCACTGTCAGCAAACATTCCAAGTCATCGCTAAGCACGTGGAATTTGAAAGCCCAATCGCTTGGCACAATGCGCCATGTGCCCTGTGGTGGCGCCAAAGTCTAGTGTTGTTTAGTTCCCGTCAGTTTGGCGAGACCCACGGCTAGGATGTGTACTGTCAAAGTCCCACTTTGGGGGTATGTATTATCAGATAATTACTTCAAATTGGTACAGTCCCATTGGAGCGTTACATTCAGTTGAATGCCTGTGACGTTTGAGGCAGGGAAAGCCCGGAAGTAGGCGAACAAACCTTGTTTACCGTCGGAAAATTACGCAACTTGTGATCATACGTCCGTAGGGTTGATAGCGAAATCGTGATGATTTCTAGCGAACACATTGAGCGTAGAACATGAGAAGTCTCAACAAATCGAATGACTGATAAGGCTATTACTATTACTCCAGGCTAATAATATATGCATATCAACCACCGAAGAACAGCGCAACTCCTCTAAACTCTAACAAGTTTGGTCTAACTCATATGCCTAGCCATACTTAAAAAGCTACCTGTTTGCCAGCATCTACACTCAACATAGGTGATCCAAAACCATACGTCAAAGCACCTTTAGCATACGACTCTCCAGCCTTGCGCATATGAGTAGCTGGCCATTCCTTCTTACGGTCCTCATAGTACACACGGTGCATGTCACCCTCTCGCGCCAAGTTATACGTCGCGTAGATGGCCTTGCGGTCATCAGAGCTGTTGTTGGGTCCGCTGCGATGAGCCAAATAAGAGGGGAAAATGAGGAGTTGACCTAGACGTCACTTGTTAGAAAGCGGCCAGAGTCAACAATGTAGTGCTTCAATTACGTACCTGCTTCCAGTTCAACTGGAACCCATTTTTGAGAGTCAACCCAGTCGGACTCAATACAGTGAGTCTTCTCATTGATGGGGATTGTCATCTCATGACTGCCATCAACAACTTCCAAGCCTCCGTTGGTCATATTGGAAGGATCAACGCTGAGCAGAATGGTCAAGTGCTTCACGTCCTTGATCTGGGTGTAAGCAACGGCATCAATGTGAGGAGCAAAGCCACCTGTTTGATTGTTAGATCTGTATTGCTCAATTGGAAGCTCTTTTATGCAACTTACCACTACCAGCGAGCTTGTAGTTGATTTTCTCTTTGAACAAGTGCATGGGCTCTCCAGCCAAACCGCTCAAAAGACCAAGGAGCCTCTCTCCACGAAGCAATTTGTCAAACCCATCGTGGTAATCCACAAAGTTTTCGGTTCGGCAGAGCACTCGCTTCCCGGCTGCATTGACCTCCTACACCACTATAAGCATTTTGCAAAGTCTCATCCTTTGGCTTTTAAATGACAAACCTCGTATGGCATAAATTCGGAGTCTGCGGTAGGCTTCCAGTCATGAACCTCCTGAGCCCAGTTTTGAAGGTTCTTGACTTCCTCGGGTGACAGAAAGTCACGGATGATGAGGTAGCCCTTCTCCTTGAAGAAGGAGACTTGTTCGCTGGTAACAACCATTCTGAAGTTTACAGTGGTGATCCGAAGTTTAGATGCGTTTGATGCAGGGTTCAAACCAAGACAGGGCTAAGATGAATCCAGTGCTCTGTCGCGTGATGGTGTCCTGCAAGGTCAAAAGCGAGGTTATCAAAGAGTTTAATACCAAATTACCAGTTCTCGGCTCAAGAAACCTTGCAAGAAGGCTTACTACAAATTTGCAACGTTGATTTACATTCTCAGAATCTCACACGTGCCAAAGTATTCGTCTTCATGACGTCCAAGTCACATACTCGGGCTTCCCCCCGAGTCCCCATCCGCCAACACATGTGGAGTCTCGTCTGCTGCATTTATCTTAAAGTGGTTCGTATGGACTTCCATTTCTACTTGAGATGAAGAAAAACCCCAGCAATCCAAGTATCTGGTTGTGGGGGCGACGCTACACACGTGGCCCAGCATCAGCTCGTTATTCATCAACTCAATCTACAAATGCTCTTGCGGGACGGATCATCGGCACAATGCCGGTTTGTGGCTGTAGATGGACCTCGACATCATTTGTTAATAATTCTACGCGAGGTGATAAAATCTGCAACCATGAATGGAAGGAGGTGTTTTCTTAGCCATTTGTGCGCTTAGCCTCGCGCAGACTTCATGGTTTCTGATGGCGAGTCTAAATTGTTTAAAGGGTTTGATCTTCAGAATGGGTTGCGTTGCACCCACGTGGGCTGGTTACCTGCTGCGACGGAATGAGACAAAGATGCTGATATTGATGCCGTGTCTGTCCCATGTCGCACCGTTGGCGCCACGCATCATTTATCGAATATGCATTCACATGTCAACTTGCATAAGTGAAGCCTTGTCGACTCTTATAAATTCGTCTCGGTCTGTTATCGCGAAAAGATCAACCCAGTCCGTCAACTCTGCCCTCGATAGTCGCCTCCTAGGCCATAGTTGAAGCACGGCAGTAGAATTCGGTCGCGAAAACAGCCAGCAGCCATGAAGGACGCTCATGAGAATGCCACTGCAGTGGACGTTCACGCCACCGAGACCATCTCCGATCTCAAAGATGAGCAGGTTGTCCCGCAGCCTGTGAGCAAGGCATCATCCGTGATGATGGTGTTGGTCGGTGGACTGGCCTTGTTTTCCGATGGCTACAACGCACAAATCGTCGGATACATGAACACGGTGCTGGCGGAGCTGTATCCCAAAGAATACACCAAGGATGTCAAGACCAGAGTCTCCAATGCGTTTCTGATCGGCGAAGTTTTTGGCATGCTGTTCTTTGGCTGGGCAATTGACAGGCTGGGCAGACGCAATGGCATTTTTTGGGCCACGTTTTTCCTGGTCTTGGGTCTGATTCTGTCCACTGCTTCCCATGGAACCAGTGTGAATGGCATGTTTTGGATGATGATTATCGGACGTGGTGTTGCTGGATTTGGCGTTGGTGGTGAGTCCAATACCACCTTCAGCATCTCCGAGTTTCAATGCTAAATTCTGCGAATAGGCGAATACCCAACCTGTGCTACTAGCGCTACTGAAGCTGCCGATGAGACTCTCTCGGTTCGACGCCGTCGCGGTATTCTGACGGCTGTTGCCACCGACTTTTCCATCGATATGGGTTTCGTCATTGCTGGTGTTGTTGCCCTTATCGTTTTGGCCGCGTACAGTTGGAACGTCAGCGATGGTGTCTGGCGAGTCAGTTTCGGCATCGGCATCGTTCTGCCGGTGGCATTGCTTTTCTTCAGATTACGACTCATCAACTCTACCCAGTACCAGAAGCACGCTATGAAGCAGCATATTCCGTACTGGCTCGTCATCAAGCGTTACTGGAAGCCGATGCTCGGAACGTCCTTGGCCTGGTTCATGTACGACTTTGTTGTAAGTGCAGTTCGAAAAAGGCTTGATTTAAAGTAATACTAACCATGACGTGCTCTAGACCTACCCCTTTGGTATCTTTGGCTCAACCGTCATTGCAACTCTCAACCCCAACGACACGTTGATGGAGAACATTGGATACGGAACCGTCCTCAATCTGTTCTACATCCCTGGTACATTGATCGGCGGCATTCTCATGGACAAGATTGGCCGTAAACAGACCATGACGCTTGGTTTTGTGCTCTGGTCTGTTCTCGGCTTCATCATTGGCGGTGCTCTGGACAAGATTCTGCCCATCTTCCCCCTCTTTGTCGTCTTGTACGGAATTTTCAACACTCTTGGAGAAATGGGTCCCGGTGTAAGTGCAACGTCATCACTTAGAAGCACAATCGCAATGGCTAATACATAGAATAGGTTGCCACATTCCTTTGTGGTGCCGAGTCCTTCCCGACTCCCGTTCGCGGCCACTTTCTCGGATTTGCTGCTGCTGTAGGCAAAGCCGGTGCCGCCATTGGCACACAAGTCTTCATTCCTATCCAGAACTCGTTCGGTGACGCCAACAAGGGTGTTCAAGGCGTGTTTCTCATTGGTGCTGCCTTTGCCATGACTGGTGCTGCCATTTCCTGGTTCTTGATCCCGGACAAGGAGAGGGATCTTGAGAATGAGGATATCCTTTTTAGAGAATACCTTGCTCAGCATGGGTATGCTGGTGTGTTTGGGGAAGTTAGCAAGACCAACTCTACCACTGCTACGTTGACCGAGTAGAATAAAAATAGGGAGACATCGATGTGTATGTAGATGGTATATAGACTGAACTACGACTGCTGATCGAGTGTCACGGTAATTGCGAAAAATTCGTAGTGTCAATTGGTCTTATGTCTAGATGCAACGACGTATTAACCATTACTCAACTGGCTAAACGACTATAGTTCGATTATTCCTGTATTTAATACAACTAGCCATTTGACCTACCCGGAACATCTGGCTTGAAATGCTTCATCAAAGTCTTATTCCCCTTTCCTTCAAGCCTCGTTCTCATTCGTCTCTCCGCCCTCTTCGCGCTACTCACTTGCTTCATCCTCGAAGCAAGCACAGATCGAAGCTCATGCGCAGGAAGATGCACGAGACTCTGTTGATCGCCCATTCTAAATTGCGACAATTGACTAGCGACTCTCGCCAACGTGCGATCATTCCTCGTCAATTCCGACCCAGATTTTGTGACCAGTTCGTTGGACGCTGTCTCGTTTGATGATTCACTGTGTGGTAGTGTGCGCCGTGATGTGTTTTCTGCTGGTAAAGTTCGTTGGCCGAGGATTTTGCCTGATGTCAGTTTCATGATCGACTCGCCGGGAATGATCATATCTTGGACGGGTTGAGCCTTTTCTGAGAATTCATAAAAGTCTTTCATGTCGTTGTTTATTTCGAAGCGGCAGTGTGCCTTTGCCGTCATGTGTTGCTGGATGCCCTCCACTGATCGCTTGGTCTTGCTGCAGAGCAGACATTCCTGATAGCCATACACAATGAGGTGCAAGTACCACACTAAAGTTTCCAAATCGACAATCAGGGACCCTTGCTGCGGAATACTGAACGAATGTGTTTGCGACATGTGGTCGAGGTTTTGGTCGAATGATTCCGACAAAGTACCACAGAAGAGACATTGCTCGGGTATGAAGTCGGGGTTGGCGTCGCGCTCTGTCTCTGAGTCTCCTTCACTGTAGAGCTCATCTTCGGAACCTTCTTTGTCTACCATTGGTTGAGACGGTGACGTCCTGCGATCAGAATTTTGAGCTGGTCTTGAGTTTTGTTTTGACCATTCATCTTGTCGGGCTATCGCGGACGGTAACACCACACCAGACGAGGCCATGCGGTCCTTGAGTTTGGCAACACTATAACTGGTTAATGGCTACGAGAGTTAGGGCATATTGGGGTTGTCACGTACTGGGCATCACTTTTGGCATGTTCCCGCCACGCCTGAGACGACGCAAACTGCACGTCGCAGGTTCTGCAATTGAAGATGCGATTGTTCATGGTGACGATGTGAGACTGTCCTGCCGAGGTGGATGAGTTGACCATTTACGTGCTTTATAATGAATATTTGAGTTGCTTTCCGGGATCAACCAGTCCTCACGACGAGGTCGATCTCTTTAATATAGTTCTAAATCTGTTCAATGTCTTGGCGATGCTCATGGTAAGATCAACCATGTGGAGAGTCCCCTGTCAACATGTGGAGAGACAAGACCAAATTCTCCGCCAAGTTGCCGTTCTAGCCACTGTAATCAGCCAAAAGGCAATCAGGTTGGCACCCCGAGTTTTCAAGTGGGCTTAATTGGGTTTGTGAGTCACCCATGGCATCACCACGTAACCTGCTTCAGTTGAGTGGGCTGGGTTCAGTTGTGTATTGAGTCACATATGACCAACGTCTTGAATAGGAAGCTCATGCCAAGTATTTGGCCGAAAAGAAGTTAGCTTAGTAGTTGTAATTGTCACTATTATTTTTTAATAGGCGGAAATTAAGGACTTGACCTAATTATTATGCAGCGTGCCATGCTACTCACAATTCGTCATCTCAATTGAAGCCAGGGATTGCCTTGGGGCTGGAATGAGCCCTGGATTTGCTTCATATGGTATCTGATGGCTAGCAGGATAACCATTCGCTACATGGCCAGAGTAAGTTGTTCATCTTCTGAGCTGGGCGGTTCGCCTGGCCTACTTGAAAGTAGCTTCTAAGACTCATTGAACAAGAGTATCAACTCCACTGACCTTGAAGCAAAGAGTTATTTCTTACCGATCACAATGCCCCGGTTAATTCCATCATCACAATTGTGGCTCATGGGTGTCACTGTGAGTGGATGGTGGCTTCGGCGCCTGTCTAAGTGGGCATTGGGGCTGCATTGGAACTTCTAGAATTCGTTGCGAGAGACATTTACTAATGAGTTTGGTCCAGAGGAGTCCCACTAACTAATGATGCTTTTGACCAGATGAGATTCAGCCCTAGGTGGTGGAGCTGAACGATCTTGTGTCAATCGTCACGGCTCGTTAACTTGGTCGGAAATCGAGGCCAATTATTGCTTGTTGTTTGTAGAGCAGCAAGCCCATTTGTTTCATTCTAGTTTATTATTTTGCAGTTCCATCTTGATCAAGACTGTTTTGTTTGGGCCTATGATACGAACTGGCGGGGCTAATTAACGGCGTGATGCCACTAGACTCCTCTCTCAATCTAACTTTAAGTTGAAGCTGGAACATTCTGCCTCGCCGTCGAGCAAGATTCGAGTCTTACTCGCCCCATGAACCAGCCTCACGCGACCATCAACATCTACACTCTACCATCCATCCTCGCTACCAATGACAGCGACATACGGGCGCGTAGCACAAGCACAAGCGCTGTTCTCTGAGCCATCGACATCCTCACATCAAACATCATGAGCCGGGAGGGATCTACATCCCCCGACGTGACGACTGAGACTTCAGTCGGCTCCTCACCGCCCGACACTTCTGCTCTCACCACGACAGCTACGCCTGCCCGCCAGTCGCTGAGTCGTCGCGGACACTTTAAGTCCAGGCTCGGCTGCTACAGCTGCAAGCGGAGGAGAGTTAAATGTGACGAGTCTCGCCCGGAATGCTCTCCATGTCGGCGTCTCGGTCTGCACTGCGTGTATCCTGTGGTGGATTCGGTAACGACTGTAGCCCTAAGCAGAAATCCATCCATCATACAACTTAAAGATCTCAGATTTCTCCACCAGTTTCTCACAGCCGGGTTCCCTACTTTACCTCTTCAAGGTGAAAAGGTCTGGTGGGAATGTGCCGCAATGTCACACAAGGTAAGCACTCGGTCTCTATCGTCTATCACCAGACTTCGGACTCAGACATACTCACAAGTTATCGCGCCCTAGTCTGAAGCACTTGCACATGCCATCCTAGGACTCGGCGCATCTCACCTTTCACAAAATTGCAACGTAGATTACACGGCTCAAGCTCTGCAGCATCGCGTCGCAGCTATCAAGCTCGTCAACAACCAATTCGCTAACCCGCCCGCGCGGTCTGAGGAAAGAGACGCCTTATTTGGTGCCGTCATGTGTCTCATGGCGCAATCAGCTTTAATGGCCGACAGCATGGTCGACTACTTGACAATGTCTCGCGGGGGCAACCTCGTTGTACATAACATCAGCCTCGACCTCTCAAAGTCAATATTTTATGGCTTCACGCGCGCCGGACACTATGAGCTGCTTGAGAGACAGGCACTTGAGGAGCCTAAAACTTATGAGCTGGCAGATGCATTCAGGACATCAGCGGCAAGTTTAGAGCCTCTTTGTACGTCGCCGACACAAATCCGATACCAGAAGCTGCTCGTCTCTTGTCTTGATGGTCTGAAGGTATCCTCGTATGAAGGTATGTTTTGAGTTAGCTCATAACACCTGTTTGTGCAGAACCCAAGCTGACCAGTGTATAGCATGGAGGAAGTTTGTTCCTCTGTTTGTAATGCCAGCCGCACTTGCTAATGAAGAATTTGCCGTCTTCACCAGGCCAGACAACTACATTTCTCATATACTTGTCATACATACATTTCTGCTAGACTACTTACTTGGCTCGTATTGTCTGCGCCAAGCCACGGCGCCCAAGTGCCAAGGTCGAAAGTTTGTCATTATTTCTTGGACCAGAAACCTTGCAGAGCGCCTGCCGCCTGAATACAAGGAGCATATCAAATGGCCACTAGAATTTTGCGATATTCTTTCCGAGCAAAAGGATTCGCGGTACCTACTCTGTCCATGAACGAGATTGCAGTTAGCACTGTGACGGGGCATAGAAACCGTCGGAACAATAACGGAAGCCAGTTTTCCTGGTTATATGGCAAAAATGTCGCTCATTGGGCTCGTATCATGCCGGAATAATTAACCACTATGACGGTGTCAGGCAGCGCTTGCGATGATGCACGCATACCATCGAAGAAGCCACCAAAGGCGCAGCAAAAGACCCGAGGCCAGGGGGAAATACGTAGCATGCAAAACTCGGATACCGCGCATGGACTTGAATAACTTATGGTAACCAAATGGTCACGATGCCTACCTTGAGGCTTTAACCGCGCAGAGCATGCTATGCATGCTCCTCATACCACTATCACAAATGCACTCGCGTACATATATATATTGGATGAGATTTTCAGTTGGATGCCGGCCAAAGTCCAAGGGAGTTGAGCTACCTTTCAGTGGGATGGCCATTGCGCATTTTCTTGCTAATCCGACATGAAATCGGATACTAAGCTCGAAGTTCGGTATGGGTCATTATTACCTGTAGCATGGCCAAAACTGTCCAGTTACATAGAAATTTCTACCTTATACTTCACATCACGGAGCCAAGTGCCAACGGGAAGAGGCCGATATTGGCTGATCTTCACTCGTCTGGTACCACAATGTGGTGGCTGGTAGCTCTAGCAACAAGCTAGATTGGCAGCATTGAGTCTGAGAACTTGACGTATCATAGTACATACCATATTAACAGAGAGCTATATAATTAATTCTATAAATCAATGCACTATCATGCAATTTAACGGTTGGAATAATTGCAGACACAATACCACGTTTGTAGAATACCGTTCTCAAACTGACTTGATATGGCATCGTGGCTTGCCTTTTCTACAACTAGGTCCCACCAGTGTAGAGGTAACCAAGTTGAACCCAGAACAAGGCGCAACGCCATTTTGACAGCTGAAGTAAGCCTCTAACTGTTTTTCACAGATCGCATCAATTGTGGCACCTCGGACCGTCAATGAATGGCTAATTCCCCTCTGTAAGCAAGCCCAGTTGCGGGATGGGATAGCCATTTGTGCCTGTCGGAAAGTTCGGGTGCAACGGCTACAGCGGCGTCAAACATTATTAATGTTTAATGTTCTGTCTAGCGAAGGTTAACTTAGCCAGTACTTAACTATACTCAATGGCCACCAGTTTTGCATCATGGCAAGTCTGTTCTAGTCTTGACAAACTAATTGCGACATCACAATACCTTATTGAAAGACTTCTCACGATGGTTAAGACGCTTCCGGCAGGGCTGTATGCTCCATTACCTGTCTTTTTCACTGACGATGATAAACTGGGTATGTGACCTACACCTCTGGTATCATGAGAATGGTGGGTAATTGGAGCTTCAATACCTAATACCGAGCAGATCTAAACGCATATAAAGAGCACGCCAAATGTGAGATAGCATTGCCCACTACTCCGGTACGTTTGTGAACAGCCAGCAGCTAATGATGTAGATGTCGCCGCGGCTGGAGTTTTGCCCGTCGCCTCAGCAAGCATAGGCGAAGCGGCACACCTGGTTTGTTTCTCCAACCCATGCTACTATCCAATAATCTAATTGGTACCGCAGGATCGTTCTGAACGCATTGAAGTCATCAAAGCATTGCGCGATGCTCTAGATGCCATTGGTTTACACAAAACTCCAATAGTCGCGGGTGTCGGCGCCACAAGCACCCGTGAAACTATCCAACTAGCAAAAGACGCGGCTTCTGTAGGGGCAGATTTCGTCCTTGTAGTTGCACCAGGCTACTATGCAGGAGTTTTGAAATCCAACACGGCAGCGATGCGAAATTTCTTCGTTGATGTTGCTGCTGCATCGCCCGTGCCAGTGTAAGTGACTGTTCACGACGATGTACTGTGCATTCTGCGCTTTGATGGAAAAGTCGTGAGACCCATTGCAAATGACGGCTGACTTGATTAAAACTAGCATTATTTACAACTACCCCGGTGTAGCGGCTGGAATAGACCTTGACAGCGATGATGCTACAGCCATCTCCAAAGCTGCACCAAATGTGTGCGGTATCATGTTGTCGTAAGTTGTGCCTGTTGTCTGATCTAGAAAATATCTCACAACTATTAGCTGCGGTAATGTCGGCAAGTTATCACGCATTACGACTCTTGTAGACAAATCGTCT
Source organism: Pochonia chlamydosporia 170 (assembly GCF_001653235.2). NCBI lineage: Eukaryota > Fungi > Ascomycota > Sordariomycetes > Hypocreales > Clavicipitaceae > Pochonia > Pochonia chlamydosporia. The sequence goes on from NW_019154044.1 coordinate 57,248, forward strand.
TTTACAACCTTGGCGGGATTCATTGACATTCTTCTCCCGTCCGTGGCTGTTGGATCTATGGGGGCTATTAGCCCGTTGCCGAATATTGCACCAGTGAGTTCCCTGCATCGTATGTTCTACTGGAATATTAACAACAAGGTAGAAATTTTCCACGAAGTTATGGCGAGCAACCCAAAGCCTTGACACTGCTGCCGATCGTCAGTCTGCAAGAGAACTCCAGAGTTTAGCCTCGCTTGCAGAGGCGGCTATACTCAAGAAAGGGGTAAGAACTATCGCTTTGTGCAAATTTGTGATGTTTCTAGAATGTTGATAATTTTGTAGTTACCCGGTTTGAAGAGGTTTCTGAGCCAGGAGTATGGATATCCGGCTGCGCCTAGGCTGCCTCTGCCACTAATGGGGGATGAGATATCTGCTCAGCTGTCTGAAGACAAGCACATTAAAACTATCTTGGAGATGGAGAAGGGTCTGAAGTGATCAACTGAGTGTGTCTGATACTTCATTTTATATCTATCTAATCTTAGCTAAACTAGTAAAGACGATAAGCGCGTTGTGAAGGACCATATGCCCTGGTTGTGGATGCTGAGGCACATTTCCAACCCAGTTACTGTTTGACATAATGTGCGGCTTGAAAAAATAGCACAATTGCAACATCTAACCCTTGAAGTCGCTATCTCCTCCTTGGAATGAGCGGAGCCCTTAAGAACCCCCGGAATATTCTGTCACAACAACATTGAAGGAGTAACTATGCCACGTAAGCTGGGAAAATATAGTAGGAGAACCGACTTACAGATGCCAAAGCTAGAATACACACCCCAGCAAATATGAAGACAAGATCTATGGCCAAGATGTTGATTTCCATCCTGTGCAATCCGTGTTGTCCGGTCTGGTGTTTAGCAAAGTATTAATTGGGAATGTCTTATAGTTGGAAGGGTATCCTCACATTCACACAACTATGTAATGACTTATTGCGACGTTAAAGGAAGTGAGTGTAGCTTGGAACTACTTTGCTTGTTCAGAGAGTCAAGTGTCCTTGACAGTGCCGTAACCGAGATGGAACTCTGAAAATGTGAGTGCTTGAATGATACCTAGTCCGTGGTGTAGTACTGTAGCTGCATAAAATGCCAAAAACGGGTATGGACATGTGAAGCTTCGTGCATTGCTACTTGGTGCAACCCTAGGCACATATATGCAGCCTCATGAAGCGTGGACTTGTATGTAGGTATTCAATGACACGTCATCATCTTGGGGGAAAAGGTTGGAATCCGTGGTTTCACAACCAGCTGTAATCTTGCTGTGTCGTATTCAATATAAGACCAAAGGCAACCAAAGGCACGGATGAAAATCACCTCGGGCTTTGGGATAGGACAATTCATAATTGGAAAAGCTTACGCCCAGGCAGTCCCCTTTCCGATTGGATGAGCTAGGTTACTTCGCCAAAGCTGGATATTGTCTGATAAAGCTGCCTGTCAAAGGCCGATATGGGGATGGCGGAGTTTCGGCGTCTGATCAAATGGTGTGAGGTTTCAAAGGCCTTCATGGATGCCCACTGCATGGATTAGACCCTGCGCCACTGGACGCGTTTACCAATGTCCCCCTGGCTGGGTTACGTGCAAGGGCAGGGGATTCGGAGATGCATCATCAATGCAATCTTTCCTTCAATATTGGAGTCCTCTTGACAATGGCAATACATCTATCAGATGCAGTTTCGGTGGCAGCCTGTAAGTCTACTTAGACAAAACGGGCTGCTAAATAGCGGCATTGACCTCTATTACCAATAACGGCAGCTGCAGGAGTAGGTAAAAATTAATTGCTATGGCCTACATTGGAAGACAAGATGAGTCCGGTGTTCGAGTTTCGGGGAACAAGCTGGAACTTCTGATGTGCAGTGTGCAAAAGACGCTTGGCCAAAGTTTTTGGGCTGACGGAATCGCCAAAGTTGTGTCACACCCAGGGCTGTTTTCACTTGATGGTTCGAAGAGACGAGCATCCTACGTTTAAATTTAACAATAATAGAGGAAAGATTGACATTTGCTGTTGAAAACTGAAGCATGACAACCTTCCCATCCAACTCTACCTGAGAGAAGACCCATTTCATTTGGTGTGTGCAGAGGCAGCAGTCGGAGGTGTCGATCAAGACCAGAGAAGACTATGTCTAAGCCTTCAGTTTGCGGATTTCAATTCCTGGTTATGAATGATCTCGGCAGCTTGAAGTGCCATTGCATACAAGGCAACTTGGGGATGACCAGTTATTGCGCTTGGAAAAACTGATGCATCTACAACACGCAATCCAGAAACTCCATTGACTTTAAGATCGGCATCCACAACTTTACCCATTGCAGCCGTTCCCATAGGATGATAGCTCGAACTGGGATCGATTTAGAGGTTGCTCCATGACAGAGGGATAAAGGCCAGTTTGTCACTTACATTAGTCCGGCAGCCACCCGCGAGTTCAGGTACTCGTCCGTCGAAGCGGATGTCAGAGTCCCTTCAAATCCAGGTATTCCCAGCTCGCCACCAAGGATGTCCCGACCCATCGTAGCAAACTTGCTGCCTGCAAGCTTGATCTGAAGACGGAGGCCCTCTCGCATAACAAATTTGTCCACCTCCGTACTATTATAGTTTGGGTCAATAAGTGGCGGGTCATTGATATCGGAGGTGGACATGGTCAACTTGCCACGCGATGTCGGCAGCAAGTTAACTAGGACAAAGGTAATTGCCGAGCCATTGCCACCATCCGTATACATAATGAGATGCTCATTGAAGGCACGGTCTTGGTTTAGGAGAGGGTGCGTGGCCGGGTCCGGTGCGACTCCTTCGTCTGCTTCAATTGCTTCAGCCAGCCCTGCCTTGTTCTGGATGCCCGTGGTCACGACAAAGTCAAGAGGCAGGCCCCAACGGTACTGTGGTTGCTGAAATATTTCATTACCAGGACCTAATGCAGATCCGGACCAAGAAGGGTTGAGCTTCCACATCGTACCGATACGACCATGGTCCGACAAGTTGTCACCAACATGAGGTGCGTCAAGCATAACCTCAATGCCGTGTTTGGCCAACTCATTAGCCGGCCCGATGCCAGAAAGCATTAACAGCTGAGGCGTGCGAATAGCACCCAAAGACAAAATTACTTCCTTGCCATGAATTTCCGTCCCATCAGCCAGCTGAATTCCGCAAGCCTGGACGTGCCCCTGACTGTACGCAGACTTCTTTTTGAAGAGTATCTTGGCGACTATTGTGTTAGGCATGATCGCAATGCCGTTGAGTGGGAAAGATACTGGAGCGATTTGGCGACGACCCTGTCGTCTATTCTCATAAAATTCGCCAACTCCAAGCGGAATTCCCGCATTGGCGTCTAGAAAGGGCAGCTTCTGAATGCCTACTTCCTCCCAGGACTCTAGAACAGCCTGTCTGAGGGGGTATGCTCGGCTGGTTGAAACAGATGTCTGAAGGTGTACAGGGCCGTCTGTGCCATGCTCATGAGAATCTACTGTGGCGCTGGCGACGTTCTCAGCCATTTTCATGTACGGCAACAGCCCTTCGTATGTCCAGCGATTGTCGTTAACTGTCTTGCCCCAGAGGTCAAAGTCGACTCTATGGCCTCGAATCCATGCGCCTACATCCAAAATGGTTAGTTAACACTCTTGGTGGAAGATCAATGATAGTGTGATATATCACCGTAGTTAATGACACTTCCACCACCAAGGGCCTTGCCGCAGGGCAGGTCGATCCTTCGATTGCCTAAATGCTTTTGAGGCACCGTCTGATACTTCCAGTCATAAGTTCCTCCATCGAGATTTGCTGAATCTGCGTAAAGAATGCCTTCATCGTCACTAGCATCTGGTCCTGCTTCAACAAGAAGAATCCTTAGTAGGGGATTCAGTTGCAACAGTCGAGCAGCAACAACGGATCCGGCAAGCCCTCCACCAACAACGACGTAATCCCATACAGTGTTCGACATTTCTATAAAGGTTTAAAAGTCAGTCTTTGGGCCGTGTACAGTTCTTTTGCAGATGCAGCAGTGCTGATAAATCAACGTTGAAAAGGCCACGCAGTGTGTTGCTAAGCCCATGGTCGGGAACAATTATATAGATATGCTTCTGTGCAGATGGATCTTGGTGATAGGTGAACCATACGTTAGCCGCGGATAGCAGGGTATGCTTGTTGCAACGATTCTACATCCTGGATCGAAGGCGTTTGCAAACGGCGTATGACTTTATTAATCACAGTATCCTGGTCTATTTGTAGCATATTATAGCACCATTTATGCAACTACATTAAAGTATACTGCTGTGGTGACGCTTACTGGCGACGTAGTTGGCACTTAATTCGAGTCATGTTACTGGTCCTGCTTACCATAGCTGGTCCACAATCTGCCTTTTGTGTTGTTTTACAGTTTGTTCCGGCGGTGGCGTATTTGGGAACGGAATGCCCGAAGGCTTTGGTATCTAGATTATCCAAATATCATTGGCCTTTAATCCGTCCCTTTACGTATAGCAATATATCACTAGTTAACGTATGTTCAGTTTGTTTCTGTTTAATCGAGGTACCTTGCGTGACCCCCTGGGCTCGTTTTGCTACTCCCTGTAGGATATATGGTGATTGGGTGTGTATGGCTATCAGATTTCATTCCCCGGTCTGCCACCTTCATGGCTTAGACCGGGGTAGGCTTGGTGGCAGGAGGTCTGGACTTCTCTGTATTACGCGAATCTTACATAAGGCTTAACGTATTAATGAGATCCCGGTTGCAAAATTAAGAAACTGTTGTGTCGTTAAGGTATTTGAGATTGCTTGGTGTAAGCGAATGATGTATTCCAATTTTAGACATGGGACTTGCGGGTGTCCTGCTGCCGATTGGTTGGCAAGGGTTACAATCAAATTCCAACACCTAATATCTGCTCTCAGTCCGGGACGGTTATTGGGAAGTGACTTGGGGAGGTTAAGTATTGGCATAGACCAAGGTCAAAAGGTCACGCGAGGGTTGCACGCAAGACGCAGAAGTCACTTTAGTCAAGGTTCGGTCAGACTGTGAGGGGGCTAGAGGTACCGCCAGTATTCTGAATTCCGAGTTCGAAGCTACTTAAGCTATTAACACATGAATATTGATACACTGAGGCTGCTGCAATTCTATGGCAGATACCAAAAGTCGTAACAGGACTTACCTCACACATTACTTGCCCCGTTGTTGCTAGGCGCTTCGCCTCAAATACTTTTGACAATTTCTCCGTTAGGCTTTACTGCTTCTGCAGTCTGGTACGCCCATTGTCATCCTGTTTCCACAGAGGAGTTCGTCCAAAAAAATAGACGAATTAGTGCTCTCCAGAGCTGCGTTCGTCAAAACGTCACCGTATTCAAGCTACTGTGCTAGTTGGCGTAGCCATTGTGAATAATACTCCTCTTGAGAAGAATTGATGCTTATGGTGGCGAATTCTTACCACCAATGGATGAGTGGGACGGTATCGCAAAGGGCCAGCAGGCCACGATAGCGGCCGGGCAATAAAGTGGTTGAAAAGACGTGGCTTACGACAAGGCGCCGGGGGGAGGGTGTGGGTGGTTACCACAGGATATTATGAATGCGTAGGCCCCGATCATTTCACCAACCTCAGCAACTGTGGCATAGTTGGGCCTATAATACAGAGTTGCAATTCAGCCTTCGTCGGGTTATGTGTATACATATATAGTGCGGCCTGCCGTACGATCCGTTCTCGACGAACTCTCACTTTTTTCACACCTTTGATCCTTTGCCGTCCCATCATTAGAAAATCTTCGAAACCTTTCTGAGTAGAGGACTCGGGTCTTATCCATGCCGACTGATATCAACCCTGTTACATACTATGAAAACCGTTTTGGTCATCGGAGGCACAGGCGCCCAAGGCGCACCGGTTGTCAAAGGTCAGCCAGGAACTTCGCCCTTTGTACAGGCATTTACTCAGTACTTCATTAGCACTGGCATCCGAAGCCAAGTATGCTGTCCGTGTCATTACAAGAAACGCCTCCTCCAAGGATGCCATCGAATTATCGACCATCCCTGGGGTGGCAATCTTCGAAGGAAATACATACAATGAGCCCACGCTTCGTGAGGCGTTAAAGGACGTAGATTACGTCTTTGCTAATACCAATGGATTTGCCATTGGCGAAATGGCAGAAATCTACTGGGGCATCCGCATATATGAACTTTGTCGGGAATCCGAAGTGAAACACTTCGTTTACGCCGCTCTAGAGTATGCCTCAAAGCTAGGAAATTTCGACCCTAAATACCGTTGTGGTCATGTTGACGGAAAAGGCAAAGTCGCGGACTACATTTCTGCTCAACCGCCTACTCCCATGGCCTGGACTGTCGTAACGTCCTGCATGTACATGGAAGGACTCTCGGAATTTCTCCAACCGTTTCCCGACCATGAAGATCCGAGCACTCTTGTCTTTGCAGCTCCCCTGGGAGACGGTAAATGTCCTCTCATCTATCTTGAAGACTATGGCCAGTACGTTAGATGGGTTTTCGATACACCGTCTCGCAGTAGCGGCATGCACTTACACGTGGCAACGGAGGACATCTCATGGAAGGACCTTGCTGCTGCTTTTACAAAGGTCACTGGTCGAAAATCAATTTATAAAGACCTAACATTGGACCAATATTTTAAACTGCCAATCTTTCCAAACCCCGAAATGGCGGTTGGTCATTCTGCCAGTGGAGAGAATCCCACACTTCTCACTTTCCGAGAGAACTTTTCGGGCTTTTGGAATATGTGGAAGGACGATTTAACGAAGCGTGATTACGACCTTTTGGATGACATCCTCCCGTCTCGAGTGAGGAGTGTGCAAGAATGGATGGAAAAGACGGGATATACTGGGAAACCATCATCCGTTTTGAAGGACTACCGCGATGGGGTGGGTAGCAGAAATGCTGCCAAGCAGTAAATATCTATCTCTATGATGGGAAAGTAGGGTGATGCAGTAGCACATATATCAACTTTTTCCTGTGAGCTTCCCAGCAACCTTGCTACCTGCATCCGATGGAAAGGACTAGGCACCTGTGGGATTGCGGACTCATATTGTCAACAATTTGATGTCGTATCTGACCAGTATGCCTTGGCCCTGGAGAGAGGCGGAATATTCGGCGTTGGCCATGCTTTAACAATCGTTCATGTTGTCACTCGGGTACACAACTAGGGTATTATTCTGCGCGCCGCCTCGGAGAATTGTGTTGATGCGATGCTTAGGTCTGCGTATGAGGCGATGCTATGAACACCATACATATCTACGTGGACGATTTCGGACAATTTGGATGGAACTAAACTTGTACGAATTAATGAATTAATACGAAAACTACCCAACACCCGAGTCTTTAACCTAACAAGTACAACAACGTGACAAACTTTTACACCAGAGCCTTCTTGATAACCTCCTCCACAGTCTCCTTACCTAGTCCCAAATTCTCAAGCTTAGCCAATTCCGCAGCATTCACCTTGTGCTGAAAGTCTCCACCATGGCCGTCCAAAAAGTGCGTGACGAAGAACTTTGTGTAAGGCGCCACGCCATCACCTTGCTTGATCTTTGCCTCATACTCCGCAGCCACATCCTTCACATCCCGCGACTGGATGTCCCAGTCTGCGTCCGTTGTACCCGTTGCCCGCTGGACAGCCTCCAAGATTTCACGCTGGGTCAAGTGGAATGATGGCGTGTAGGCAGCTTTGTTCTTGTACTTTGCCAGATCGGCCTCTGGAAGGCTCAACACAGCAGCAAGGGCTTCGCCAGTGTGAGCGATGCTCGCCGTGTTGGCCTTGGCATTCGCGCCGCGCCACAAGGTAGCTTTGCGGTTTTTGGCGTCGATGCCCCAGAGTCCCAATTTGAGGCCGTCGTCGAGCCATGGGCCGATGGCGATGGAAACCCAGCTGCTCACTCCGAGACTTTCGATGAGATCGCGAATCTTCTTTTTGGCGATGAGAAGTCCGTTTTCTTCGATAAGCTGGCCGGCATAGGGATCGGGTCCATATTCAGATGGGAAGACGTAGGGGACACCGACCTTTGCGGCGGCGCGGATGGCTGGTTCTTGGAGTTGAGCGAGGTGAGAAATGGGAGGCATCAGAACTACGGCATCTTGTCCCTTGAGTGCCTCTGCGAGAAAAGACTCGTCTTCAAGATTGCCATTCTTGACGATGACTCCGGTTGGGAATGTGCTGGTGGCTCCTTGTCGCTGGAGGGCGGTGATGGTGTGGCCGCCTTGGCGGAGGAGGGTGTTGATTGTCGGTTTGCCAACTTGGCCGCTGGCGCCGATGAATGCAATCTTGCGTCCTTGAGACATGTCTAATAATTGGATAGAAGTGGTTTATTAAGGGAGCTGGTAAGTGGATTATTGAGCTGGATAGTGTTGACTACTGAGTTGTTTCTTGGGTGTGAATTGGCTGATGTAATTGAACTTTGAGCTTCAAAGAATTGCTGTTGTGTAATGTTTCTAATTGTTGTACATTCTTCTCATCAAGGAAGTCGTGAAGCTATTTATCTCATCTCAATCTGTAGCAAACATCGCCCGTTCCGGAGTATCCGACTTCAATCATGGCGCAAATTTATAATCAGATTTGCATCATCTTCGTAGCATGGACTGCACCATCCGCAATAGCCACACAATGTATACTAGACCTGGCTTATACACCCGACCGAAGCCATCAGCGACTATTCCCACCGTAAGCCGTACACAGAAGAGTGGCTAGCGATGAACAAATCCAGATGTGCGGGGATTAAGCCACTGAAGCCCTGCCATTCCCATCTTGTACAATCCAATGACAGTGAGGCTTACCAATAACCCTAGTGATGCTGGAACTCAAGCCACGGTGATGGCTGACCTGTCGTGGCGGTTGCAACGGGTACGACGGCTGAAGCGGCATGAAGCATCGTGAGATTCATAATACAGCCTACATCCATTTTCTGAATGGTGTTTCAGAGTCTTGATTCCACATATACCATGTCTTGATGTCAGATTTTGCGAAAAACTTAATAATTAAGTGTCGTGGCGTGTAATGTAAGTGATCTTGTCCCTCTGTTGGCATGAGATGACGCATTGTAAGCAGCTTGTCTCACGACGCCCTTGATCAATTGCGCCTTTCAGACAACAAGAGACAAAGTTGCCCGGTAGTCATCAATTCTGGTTCTTTCTACAAGTTGATTTGACTCTTGGAGATAGTTAGCCTCACCGTCTTTTTGGTGTTTACCGGGCTTCAAGATCATTTGCACAGTGAAAGGGCAAAAAGGCACTGCGACTCCGTCTCAACACTCCGTCCGCAGCTACATACTCCTGCAGAATGCTCTGAAATGGCATTGCGCCTACGATGGAACGGGCTTGACTCTCTGGTTCTCGAACAACCAGTATCGTCAAGTGCATACTGGGCTCTCAATCATACAATTGCGAGCACCTCAACATGAGAAGATGCTAGTTGTGTGTTGCTTTATCACTGGCTGCTAACGCCCAGGCCAGTTTAACCCATTCTCTATGGGTTGTTCTGCACGCTTCAAACCAAGATACGCCAAGACAGTGCCGTATGCATTGTTGTCCAGTCCATCAAGTCAGATTAGCCCATCATCTTCCTCTTGATCTTCAACTGCCTCTCGAGTCACTTCCATTCGCCCGGAGCGGAACCGACGTGTGATGATACTTATTGAGCGGGGCAATGCCGAGCCGCGGAGGAATAATTTGACACTTGCAGCAGACAGACGGAGAACAGCATCACTAGTTGTTAGACAAGTCGGCCGAATGCATGCTGCCTCGGCGATTCATCCGTCTCCGATAGATAGTCGTGCATAAACAGCATCGTCCCCTCATTGAGCTCTCCGCACGTATTGCACACTGTTATTATTGTGAACGTTTTACGGATTCTTGCATGCAACATAACGGAAGACTCGAGCATCATCGAAATGAAATTCACCGACAAAACCCACCAAAGTCTCAGTGATATTGTAGACAAAGCCGTTGCCGGAGATGATGCCATTCCAGGAACTACAGTCGTTGTCGTCAGCAAAGACGGCTCCGAACTCTTCGTCAAGTCGGCTGGCAAGCGGGGAGTTTCAACAAATGAGCCAATGACCCCAGACAATATCTTCTGGATTGCTTCTTGCACAAAAATGCTAACCGGACTGGCGTGCATGCAACTCGTTGAAAAGGGTGTCTTGAAGCTTGACGATGCGTCGCAAACCGAGGGCTTTTGCCCAGAATGGCGGGATCTTAAGGTTCTCACATCGGACGGCCAGTTGACAGAGAAAAAGAACGGCATCACCCTGCGGATGTTGTTGACACATACTGCTGGGTTCGGATACGCATTTTTTAATGAACGACTGCGTGATTGGGGGTATCCGGCTGGCATAAATGAGTTTTCTGGTGATTTTGATGACATTATCCAACCGCTTGTGTTTCAGCCCGGTGAGGGATGGGAATATGGAGTAAGTAATCAATGGTGATGAAGTATAGCGACATGTTGGCTAATTTTCGCAGACAAACATCGATTGGGCGGGCATTGTGCTTGAAAGAGCTACGGGCATGTCTCTGAACGGCTACATACAGGAACATATCTGCAAACCCCTGGGCCTTGAAAATGTAAACATGTTTCCAAATGAAAACATGAAGAAGCACCTTGCGTACATGCATCAAAGAGCACCAAATGGAAAGTTGTCTCCTCGCGATCATCTTCTTCGGAGGCCATTAACAGTCACATCCGATGAGGACAAGAAGGCTATTCTCAACAGTGGTGGTGCTGGCATGTTTGCCAAACCTCAAGAATATGCTCGTAAGTCTTTCCACCCCGTCTGCTATTGAGTAACTAACTTGAAGGATACAGGCGTTTTGGCCGTCTTACTCAATGATGGGACCTGCCCACGCACTGGGGCAAAGTTGCTTGAAAAATCGACGGTCGACGAAATGTTTACCAACCAAATCCACAAGTTCCCCCAGTTCGGACGACAAGGTATCCCCGCGTCAAAACCTGACCTCACACACCCTCTACCTGATTTATACCCAAGCCCGGGAAATCCACCACAAGGATGGGGGTTGAGTTTCATGCTCAATGGCGGACAGACTGGCAGATCTGAGACCACGGGTTGGTGGGCTGGGCTGGCGAATCTGTTTTGGTGGGTGGACAGGGAGAAGGGGGTTGGCGGTATGGTTTGCACGCAAATTCTGCCATTTGGTGACCCGAGAGTACTTGGGCTGTGGGTTGAGGTGGAAGCTGGTGTGTATCAAGGGTTGAATTCTGCTACAGGTGACTAGGTGGTTGAGAACAAATGTGTGGAAATCTTTCATCTTCCAGAAGCCTCATACAACTGAATGGTATTCTCTGTGAATTCAGGGCTTTATCTATTACTCCATTTTCTCTTGTTCTTTGAACGGTTTGATGCTGTGTCCATGCGGAAATGATGGGCCTGGGATAGTTAGCAAGTTAAACACACCTACCACAAGGCGATTGACCTTACCGAATTTCGGATGAACAATGTAGTTCTCTTGATATACATCCACTGACTCCCGGCGAGAGTAATCCATCACCCTGGAAAAGTCAACGCATTGATGCGGCGCTGTTTGATTCACAATGGGTTGTGCATCAATATCAGTCCACATGTGGGTGATAATGGACACGTCGCCTCGGCAGGTGGCGCCCATCCGCAGTACTTCTAGGCAGTGTTCTGAAAGATGTTAGCTGTGTATAAAAATGGATTCTCTCAGTGACTTACGATTATGCTCGCGGTTTATTCCAAGCTCCTTCTCAGTGGCGTTGGGGAAATAGTACTCCGGGGTTAGACTCTGGTAGAGACGTTTCTAAAAGGTTGTTAGCATATACTGAATTACCAAGGCACCCACATCTTGTCTTGACTTACGATGCAGTGTAGCTCATGGAATACACTGAGCATGCCTAGATATCCCCCATCTGGCAGCTTCACAGCTTCATGTTTCCGACCCCAACGTTCTACCCAGTCGTCGGAAACTCGAATATTGTTGTCTGTCCAGCCTCAGCGGAGCACTACTTGACGATACCTGATTTACTCACACTGTAGTAGATCCTTCCATGCCTTGTCTACCTCTGCTCTTGGCTCGCCGGTGTACTTTCCATGGGGTGGTCCTTGGATGGGGAATATTTCCAAATGACTTTCGTCTCCGATTACATTGGCGGGGGCTTATAATTCGATTAGCTCACTGTTCTGGTAATAGAATCTAGACCGGGACTTACAGTCTACCAGTCCGAATATAGACGGTTTGAGCTGTGAGTGAAAAGTTGAAAAGATAAAAATAGTCGTGTAGATGCTGATTAGAACGCCGTGAAAAGCGTAGGTAGACCAGCTTTGTCTTCGGCTCGACCTGGTTAGAATATCAGGATATTCACCGTCACTCGAATTTGAAGACAGGCTATCTTCTGAGTTTACGGGCAAGTAGTCCTTCTCGTATCGAACCATTTTGAATTCTCAATAATTCAGAGCAGCCGTCCCGGACCAAACATTCAGATTCGAAAAAAGAATGCTAAATGTTTAAAGGAACAGAGGGAAGAGTCAATTGCCAAGACTCCCATCCGGCAGGCAACCTCCCCTCCGCGGGGAACGTACAAGACAACTCATCTCGTCCGAATATCAAGTCCGAACAAAAACCCGCCTGCTTACAGGTATTTTTGCACCGCCAGTCTGACGTCCACGATATCATATCAGGAAGGTGCTTTATGACCGACCACAGACAAGACTCTTTCATCCTTCCGCATCGCATACATCTCCACACGCACAAAAGGATTTTCACCAATCCTCGTTAACGTGTGCAACGTCTCATGTGGTCGCTCAGGAAGGATGACTCCGCCACCAGACTATCTGTGCTTAAATAGGATCGACCGACAACCTTGACATGGAATGTAAGCACTGGGCTGTCATCTGCGGGGTAATTAAGCTTATCAACTTGGTTTAGTTTCGTCAATTGAGAACGCAAAAAGTCCGTCAACTACTTTTATCCGCAGAGAGCCGCACGCTCATTCGTTTACGAGATCTGACTACCAGACGTGGCAACCCGAAGGACTTAAAAGTCCGACATGCACCTTCCTCATTGAGTATCTTTGAATAACAGAAAATCCTTCGTATGCATTATGTCTAGTTATGGGGGTGTTGTAGCATCTAAACATGTTCTAGGTTACGGTGACATTAAATGACAACTCTTTTCTTCGCAACCTATGTTATACTCTTGTTTTCACAGTTGACAACACTTACGTCCTATCAGTTGATCTTTGTTGCTTTCCTGAATATATGAGACAAAGCCAATATGAAGTTGTCCGTTGTTTTATCTACCTTTATTGCCTGCGTGGCAGCGATGCCCGTCGATGGTACAGCAACCCGCCGTAGCGGAGTTCTAACTTTGAAACTTCTAGCTAACAAGACATAGTACGACCTAATGCGGATGAATCGTATCTTCCGATGAAGGTTCGAGCGGATACCAGTGCTGATGAGTCGTATTTGCCCATGAAGAGAGCCGACACCAGCGCGGACGAGTCCTATCTTCCAATGAAGCGCGACGGGACGAGCGCCGACGAGTCGTACCTCCCTATGAAGAGAGGAGACACAAGTGCCGATGAATCGTATCTTCCAATGCGGAAGTAAGATTAGCAGGGATGAATCATGTCATAACAACCCGATAGGTTGACTGGGGAATCTGGCATGTTATGAGCAATCACCAAGATTGGTTTCGGCATGGCACATTGTGGCGACATTACATACTTGACTGGATATTATATAACGGAATTGAACTCTTAGGCTAGGTTCAATTGACAAGGCATACCTCATCCACATTGTCGGGACGTGGTTCCAAGCGAAGTGAAAATGTACCCTGGTGGCCGGCTGTCGTGGCATACAACTCCGTGAATGCATTACCAAACTGCCGGCAGTTCGGACCGTTAGCATTAAATGCAGGGGAGGAGTACCACATAAAGGAAAAGATGTGCCGAACCAACTAACAGCTCTGTCTGGATACGCGTCCAAACTGGATTAAGGAGTTGCCGAAACCCAAAGTGGGAATCTAGTGGAACGAGCGGCCCGAAATCCGGCTCGTATTCAACAGGCCACGCCCAATAGAGCGGATAGTAAGGAATTAAAGGGGAATATTCTTCGACATAGTCATAGTTTGTTTTGTAACCCCTTGAGGTGATGGGTCGAAACGAGTCCCGTCGGCGCGGATAGTGTGCAACTATATAGCACATGCCATTGCCACTTGTGAGCCCCAATGAAAGTAGCTAACGTATAAATGTGTTCACATCCAACACAATGTTAAGCCTACTTGTTGCCGTATTTGCCTTGTGCAAAGCAATCTATGCCCAAACACCTACTGAGACCGCACCCCTTATCATCAACCAAGGCCCAACCAACAGATGCTGGAGCTGGTACGCCGAGCCAAGCGACTATGGCTCACCTCCAGACAAAGAAACCAACTGCTACGGTGATAACATGTACGGGAGGTTTAATCTAGCCACATATGGATGGCGGTACCCGAACGACTACCAGAAGTCACCAGGTTATGATGGCTCTGTGACAGGCGCAAACGGATCACCGCTCACTATATCGCTAACGAACAATGCGAAGAACGCCAATTGTACAGGTGTTGAGATCAATCTCAGTTATGACTATCCAACCGCGGCATTGTACGCCAATGTGAGCGATACAGACCTCTCTCAATACGATTCGGTTATCATCGAGTACGACGCCTACGTTAAATCTGCTACTATCTCGCAGTCAGAATGCAGCTGTTTAGAAAACGGTAAGGCATCGTGCCCAAGCTGGTGGAAGTCGCAGTTCACGACAGATATTCTGTTTTACCAAGGCCCTAATAAGGATTTCAATGTCATTTCTGTTCGGAATTTCGACCCGCAAAATAATGGCAACTCGTACTTTAATGCAGCTGGCGGACATCGCTACCAATATAGCGATCATCAGATCCAGCCCGTTTCTGGGACCAGGGCACATGTCCGGCTCGATGCAAAGCATTTGATCGCATCCTATAGTAGCCAGTTATGTCAAGGAGGTTCAACCAATGGGCCGATCTTCTTGCGAAGCATTCAATTTGTTTCTATTGCCACTGGGGCGGACATGACGGTTGAGATCCAGAATGTCAAGGCCAACGCTTTCAAATATAAACCCGGCACCTTCACGTCTTCCGCTGTCCCACCAGGGTGTACGCCAACCAATTGTCCAAGTCAGCCAAGTGATCCGAAGAGCTCGTGTGCATCATGGGTCCCTCAGGCCACAGGGGCTCCAACGTCGAGCAACAAGTTGTATGATCAATGTGGGGGAAAGACTTGGACTGGGTCGACGAGTTGTCCGAGCGGAGCGGCATGCAAGATTCAAAATGAGTGTAAGTTAGACTTACCATTACGACTATCGTAGCTAACAGGGTCTTCAGATTATTCACAGTGCCTTCCTGTTTAGTTGGAGAATAGTCCGTTGCCGCCCTGTTGAGGAGACTATTCGGGAGTTTAAGAATTATCCGTGGCCGCTTTGGAGTTTTCGGTCAGCTGTGCATGACAGAAAGAGTTCACTCTCGACTCTATGCTTAGCTCTTTAAGACCAATATCGATCATTCAACTACGTCATCGCTTGCAAATACAATTTCCAAACAATATTCCCCATCGGTAAATGTTAGCTCCCTAAGTTGTAGGTTGTGATCCTGACGTCTCTGGAACTATGAGTGCCAGCAACCGTGCCATACAAGCTGTACACAAGTAGAAATATGTATTACTCAAAAATAATCCCGTAGCTCTTTTAAGCCACAGCACACTCACTCACGTTGTGGAATTTGTACATGCTGTGTCTTGATGAATAGTCCTGCAGGGACTGCACATCTGCTGAGGCGTGGCACGCAAAACCTCCCACTTGTTGCGATCTGCCGTACCATTACATCTCAGTGCAAAAGTTTTAGACCGATAATTTCATCTGTCGCAATATCTCTGACAGCTATTGATCACTAAAGAGTTATCGTGCGAAGCCGCGACACACTTGATTAGGGCCCCTAGCTACCCGAGACATTAAAATCGTTAATCTCATTCTCGCGAGAACTAGATAAGCTTCCTTGGCCATATTGTGCAGTGATGCCACAAACATTAGAGAGGTTAGCAACTAAGAATGTCTGACACTAGTCCTATCGACAAAGGCTAGTTTAGCTCACTAATTTTTGAGGAATCTAACTGGTTTTATTGTGTCACCATTACAAAATGCACTTCTACCAGTTTATAAGGTCATATAGCATATTAATACTACTACTTAAAAAATTAGTCAACAAACAGTATTCCTAGCTAGTTTCTATTAGGGAACCATAGATAGCCAAAGACATACTTATGTCAAGTAGTAGCCCGATCTACAGAGGTATGTTGCCGTAGTCATCCTGTAATATTTTACCGCCAACTAAAAACTGCTCTGCTTTCTGGAGAATAAAGACCATCCTAGACTACTTAGTTTTACTTGGCGTTTGCTATGCGTGTATAGTACCCCTTTAAATGTTAATATTTCTAGTTCTTAGTAACCTTATTTCTCCTAAGTCTAGAATAAGCTTAACTTTCCTAGACGTAATAATTCTAAAATCTAAACTAATAGTACAATGCATTTATGTACTAGGAGTAAAGTTACAGACGTAAAGTATAGTTCCACCACAGATAGAGAGGGGAGGCTATAATTTGTTTAATATCTCCTTATAATGTGAGGTCGTAGACAGAGCAAAGGAGAGAAGGATGATGCAATCAGACGTCTCACTGGAGGGCACGCGGCAGGGTGACCTGTGGAAGAGCAAGATGTGTATGATGATGAAGATCTAGCTAGCTATGGGGGCTGTCAGAGAGACTAGACAGAGAGGGGGTCACGTGCTATGGCCCCCAACAATCTCCTTATAAACACTAAGATTTAAGTCTTTGCTTAGCTTTACAGGAAATATAGTATTAGCATACGCTAGAAAGAAGTCTACTTCTAGGGTTATCTCTTTATATATGGCGGCATCTTTAATAGTATTAGAAAAAATAGAGCAGCTATTAGTATTATGTGTAGTTTTATATTAGCTTTAGGCTAGAAGGCTAGCTTTCTAAGAGGACATATTATTAGCTATATTATTAAGGGATGTGAACGACTTCTAACACTAAAATAGTTAGGATGGCATAAACAAGTATATAATTGTCCTCATACACAAGAATGAATAGATTCTGTATGATAATCTGACCCATTTATGGACATAGACTAGTTGTTGTCTAACATCTTAAAACCCGATTTCTCACAAGGGATAGGAGGCATTATTTGTGGTGCGTCTCTAAAATTATCTTCTTATTAAGTAGACTAGATTTATGGCCCAAGGATCAATCTCTGCCATACCTAGGTGCTCAGAAATCTCTAGTCGATACATCGGCCTGATACACGACATCCGTCATTCACGCCAAATCTTACCCATCAAGTCCACCGCAAAGTCGCCCCCTTCCCGAACAAGCTCGCGAAATGGCTTCTGCTCATGCAAGCTCACAAAATGGCTCCCACCTCGAGTCCCCGCGAACCTACGCTGGAGTTGGTAAATAGGCGATCGCCGCGCCTTTGTATCTAGACCACAACGTGTACTAAACTACTTCGTTAGCGAAGCAAAGACCAAGTCTATCCGGCAGCTCCATAATGTAGAGGAAACGCTCTTCAATAAATTTATATTGCTTAGGATCAGGTAAAAAAACTACGCAGAAATACAACACTTCTAATACAAAAGTCAGAGAAACTGCCGCCATTCTATAATAATAACATGGAAAAATTATCATGTCTCGCGCTTTACCAGCAACGGCATCCTAAACGCGCCATTGGTCTGCCTCAAAAAGGCGGCTACCAACTCGTCCAGCCCTGCTTTCTCTGCTTTGTCCACCCATTTCCGGAAGGGCAGCAGAGACACCTCAGTGCCTAATCTTCCGTCAAGAACATCTTTGAAGCTGTCGATAGGGAACACTGTATCACCGCTCTGGTGTATATACTCGACAGTGGCGTTGTCAGTCCTTTCCAAACGACGAAAGACTGAGCTGATGATACCCCTGGCGCAGGTGTCAACACCCACAAAATCAAAAGCTCCTTGTGCACCTGCAGAAGCAAGGTCGGGTACCACACGGAGAGACTCAGACCATCTCCAGACGCTGTGAACAATGTCACGGTCTCCAACATCAGTGCCAGTGATGTTACTTGGACGGTGAATCGCGACTGGGAGGCCAAGTTTCTCCGCTGCTCGTTCCAAGATGCGCTCGCTAGCCCACTTTGCAGCAACATATCCGTTCGAACCATCAGTTGCGGGTGGGAAGGGCGCCACGGAAATCTCCTCGAATGATGCTGTCTGCGGTAGTCCACCTACACCTGCTGTAGATACATAGTGAAAGCTGGGGACAGGAGTGTCACAGGCACGGGATACTCGCACCGCAAGATCTAGAAGCTGTCTGGTGCTACCAACATTGGTAATACGCAGTGATGGATATGATTTCATATGCGAGACTTCGGCACCGTTGTGAATGATTGCTGCGGAGGAAGAGAATAGGTCCTGCGCTACGGACTCCTCCAAGCCAAGTCGTGGGGCGGCTAGATCTCCCGAATGAAGAACAATCTTCTTGGACGAAGCTAGATCGTCGGGTAATTTTCGACCAGGACGGACAGCCAGACAATGTACCTTGAGAATCCTGTCGCTGGCAATAAGCTGGCGCAGAATCTCGCGGCCCAAGAGGCCAGTACTGCCTGTAAGCAATATGGTTATTGGTGTACCTTCCCTATCCGCATTTTGTGAGACGTTGATTGTAGGAAGGGTGGCATCCAGTGCGGACTCAGCCTCCCAATCCACCTGCTCCAGCTTGGGAGAGTTTGTGCGATCCAGCTGTGCAGCGAGCATCTCCAGAGTACTGGCTTGGAAGAGGTCGGCCAACGGTACGGAGGTGTCAAACGCGTCCTTGATGCTCTTTCGCAGGCGGATGAGAAGGAGAGAGTTTCCTCCCACAGAAAAGAAGTCAGACTGCTTCCGGATCGGAATAGGCAAGGCTTGGTCAGCGAGCGTGTCCTGCCAAACCTGTCGCAACTTTTGCTCTGTGAGTGTCAGGTTCTCAGGAGCATCTTCAGAGTCGACTTCCAACGGAACTGCAGAAAGAGACTTGGTATCAAGCTTCCCGCGCTCCGTGAACGGGAGGCGATCTAGCGGAACCGCAATTGCCGGGCGCATGTACACTGGCAGAGGGAGACTCTGGATGAGTTTCCGCAGATAGGTCGTCGATGCTTCCTGTTGACCTGCTTTGCTTCTGTAATCCGCAGAAAATACGACAAAACTGAAAAGCGTTTGGTGCGTGTCGCCCTTCACAATTGTTGCCGCGTCGCTTATTGCCCCCTTGGAGGATTGTATTATGGCGTTGGAAATCTCACCAAGTTCAATCCTGATACCTCGTATCTTGACCTGCGAATCACCGTCAATTCGCCCGAGGAAAGCAAATGATCCATCACTGAGCTGGCGTGCCTTGTCTCCTGTGCGATAGATCGTATTCCAGCCGTCATAAACTGTCCCCACTGGTTTCTTGATCTGATCTGGCCAGAACTTGGCTGCCGTGAGGTCGGGTTGGCCTACATAACCAGTTGTGATACACGGTCCACAAACGCATAACTCTCCTGGCCAGCCCAAGGGAGCGGGCTGTAGCTTATCATCTAAAACATAGACGCCATAATTGGGAATAGGGGGTCCCACGGGTACCTTTGGGTCGTCTCCCCAATTGTCATCATGGTACTCTACCTTGCCGAGCGAAGTGATAATGGTAGCTTCTGTGGGGCCATAAGCATTATACAAGGTTAAGTCTTGAAGGCCTAGATTCCGGAACTTTTGCAAGAGGCTGACAGTGAACGCCTCTCCTCCGCAAAGTGCGATGCGCCAGGATCGACATTCAGACAGGATATGGCTGCCATGTTGAAGCAAGGCAGACATTTCAGAAACAATGAAAAGAGTAACGGTAACTCTTTCTCTTCGTATGAGATCTGCCAGGTCTGCAGGATCACCGCGATTGGAACCTAAGATCAATGCCGCGCCGTTGCTCAAGGCCATGAACATCTGTGACAAAGAGGCATCAAAACCTAGCGCACTCTGTTGTAGCACAACATGTTTGTTGGTGAGCCCCAGGCTGTTGGAAATGGAAGCGAAATGAATTGAACAGTTTGCATGTGTTAGCATAATACCCTTTGGCTTGCCAGTTGATCCACTCGTGTAGAGAATAAAAGCCGGGTCAGAAAGCTTCGAGACATTTGGCATGATGCTATCAGCAGTCTCGGGGATGGTTGAAAGATCAACAGTAGGCGTCAGTCCCGAAAATGCGAACAGCTTGTCTTTGGTGGCTAGATGGTAGATGATGAGACCAGGATCACACTCTGTGACTACAGCTTCCAGTCTCTCATTGGAGTTGCGGACATCCAGAGGGATGTACACGGCACCGACTCTGTGAATTGCCAGGATACACGCAATTGAATCAACTGTTGGCTCACAATAGACCGCCACACGTGATCCATGAGTGATGCCAACTTCGCCAAGTGCCAAGGCGATGGCGAATACTCGTTTCTGAGTCTCAAGATATGTGCGGCTCGCTCCGGCCATGTCTTTCACAGCAAGGGCATCAGGATGCTGTTCTGTTTGCCAGTCCACTCGCTGTGACAGCGTCTGCGTATTTGGCCACTGGAAATCGATGACGGGTCCAGTTCCAGCAATCAGTGCCTTGCTAGACAGCGTCTTGGACATGGACACCTCATTGAGACGCTGAGAGGTGTCGGTAGCCAAAGAATCGAGCAGATCCACGTATGTCGTGACGAGGAGCTCAGCACCTTCTTGATCATACATGTAGTCCTGCATGGAGAAAGTGAGCATTCCGCTGCCATCATCCTTCTCATCAATCGAGATGGCCAAGTCGAATGGCGCTTTAGCATCCTCGTAGTTCAGAAAGCTCATTTTCGCGTCACCCATTTGCGGAGCTCTCAGAGCTCCCATGCGATAATTGATAAGGACTTGAAATAAGGGCGTGTTTGTCGATGAGGTTGGAATCTGCAACTCCTTCAAGATTGTCTCCAATGGGACGCCAGCATTTCCCAGAGCACCGTATGCCTTGCCCCGTGTGTTGCGCAAGGTTTGCAGAAAACGCTCCTTTTTATTGACCTTTAGCCGGAGCGGCACCATGTCCAACAAGAATCCGACTGTGTTCAGAAACGATTTGTCATGTCGGTTTGCATCAATGATACCAAGAACAACGTCGTTTAGATCCAAGAAACGATTCAGTAAGACGACAAATGCCGACAAGTAAAAGTGGAAGCTAGTACACTTCGCTTCTAGACTTGCCTTCTTTATTTTTGCGACAAGGGTTGGGCTGACGTCAAATATATAGTCCAAGGTATTGTAGCGAGTCAAGGCCTTCCTCGTGCTCACTTTAGCAAAAGGGAACAGGGGCAACGGCGATGGTGTGACCGGAATTTCCTTCTTCCAGTAGGCCAGCTTATCCGCATGGGCATTAATTGAGACAAGATGTCGTTGCTTGGCTGTAAATTCAGCGTATTGCGCCAAAGATGGAAGGTTTGCTGTTTCAGAGTCGTAGAATTGCGCTAGATCATTCAACGTAATCTGCCAGCTTACTCCATCCATGATGATGTGATGATACCCAAAGATAATTGTGTGCTCATCGGGGCCCTGAGATACTAGGGTAGCGATAAGAGTATCGGCAATGCTTAAATCAAAGTGGTACTCCGCGATTTGGCGGAATTCCCGATCAACATCCTCAGTCCCATTGCCTGATGACACCTTAAGCACAAACGGTCGTGATGTTAGGATGCTTTGAGTTGGCTCTCCAGTGCATGGGTCATTGTAAAAGGCAGTTCTGAAACTCTCATGCCGTTGTATCAAAAGATGGAATGCCTTGTTGAGCCGTGAAGCGTCAATAGGACCCGTGAGTCGATATGACGTGGTGCAGTTGAACGGCGTTTTCTGGTCAAGATAAACTGAAGGGAACCATAACCTATTCTGGCTGTAGGACATTTTTTCTGTATACTTGACCGCAGGCAAATCCAACTTATGTGGACTGACATATCCCGAATCAGGAACTGCTTCTGTCTGAGGGGTTGGGGCTGCCTCGCCAGTATCGGTGGTGGTTGTGTATCCATCACTAGATGAAGCGCTTATGTATTGATTGCCAGGGTTTTCAGTAGTATGTTTCTCCTCTGGTGCAGTGTTAATACTGTCAGTTTGTCTACTTGGAATTGGAGGAGACGTGATAGATTCTTCCACATTCGGTGTTTCCTGGCCAATCTCAAGAGCTAATTTCGAGGCAACTTCGTCGCACACTTTCTTTGTCAGCAGTTCACCTACCAGAAATAAATACAACGGCAATGTATCAACTTACACTCAGCTATGGATGCACCTCCTAGGATCTGAAGCACGGGTACATCAGCGTCAAGCTCTCTCAGGAACCAAGAGCGGATATCTGAGGCACTGAGAGAGTCAGCTCCGAGGCTGGTGAGGTCATTGTCAGGGCGTATGGATTCAGGTGGTAAGTTTAGCATTACTGCGAGTCTAGAAGAGAAGAATTGCTGAATGGTCTTGGATGCTGCATCCAAATTTTGGCAAGTAGCGAGCCTCTGTTTAAGATTCTGAGCTTGCAGCTGAGCGTCGTCCTGGTTAACTCCCCGGTGGCGAAGATAATGATGGGAGTATAAAGGGTAAGAAAGCCACCTATTTTTAATGTTTTCGCTGGCATTCCCGGGTTCAAATCTTTTGATACCTGCCAATACTTCTGGATGGTGGCTGTTTGCCTTTGCCGATGAGATTGCTTCACCGAGGACGTAGTGCAAATCGCACTCTGAAATTCTCATGAAAGGAGAGGTTGTCAAACTATCCGTGTGGCTCCATATGGCATCCACATTTACTAAACTTGCAGGTATTCCGTGTGATCGTGATTGTGAAATAAGGCTCGAGAGATACTATAAAAATGAGTTTGTGTTTGTGGACCGGGAATAGAGTTAAAAGCAGGAGCACTTACACTATTGACTGGTGCATATTCTTTGCGCATACTTGAGATTGCCAAAAAGAAGGCAGGTTTCTTCACCTTTAGCACATCTGTCAGGACCTGCAGTTCGTACATCGTTGTCCTCCACTGTTGCAATACGTCCTGACATTTATCATCGAAAGATTTCCGTGGCCCTGCTCCACCGTAAATGACACCTCCAACATCAGACAAGCTATTCATGAAGCTTTGCAATTGCTGTGGGTTTGCCGGATTCTCTTCTACCAGCTGGACAGAAGTTCCCGGCGGTGTGCCTCGCCAAGTCGGTTTCGAACGAGATCTGACATAATAGTTAGCGTTGTCTCCCACATACATCACATTCATGTCAACTCACTTGCTGCTGATGAAGAGATTTCGTACACCATGCAGGATCAACCAGTCTGAAATGGATTGCTGCAGCTGCGGCTCAACATCGACAAGAAGATGGGACTTTTGCGCGGAGAACAGAGTGTCTGGGTTCAACGGCTCTATAGTAGCTTGAATAGAGTTAGTTTGAGTCCAGTCAACTATGCCCAATCCAGCATAACACTTTGGAAGTCTATCCAGCAATTCGGATACACTGATCTTGCGCAACTGGCCGTCCGGAAACTTCTTAGCGGCTTTGACGGCTGCTATTCCAACACTCTGCAGAACCAAGTGTAATGTTGTAGGCGTAACTGATTTGGACACACGAGTGCTCAATTGGAAGAGTTGCGACTGGTCGCAGACCTCGAAATCCCCTGGTAAGAACTGTAAAATGCGTGACACCAGGCGATTAGGGCGGAGGGACGCGTCAAAGAACAATCTTACACTCCCTGGAAGGGAAGACAAAATAGTTCTCTTGGACGCTTGGGAGGAAATGATGATCCATGATTTGTCTCCGGATTCCTGCTCTGCTCTAGTTGTAACAAAGTAGACAGTCTTCTTTGACCCCTTGCATAGGTCAGAAATGGCCGAGGCAACTATGGGCTCAGGCTCAAAGATTAGTGATTCTCCCGCAGGAAGCATTTGGAAAATATTCTCAGCAATGAATAATCCACTCGCAATCTCTAGCAATCTGTCAATCGTCACAGAGCCCAGATCAACAGCAGAGGGAACCTTCCAAGTGGCACAGACTGGGCCAGGCAACGACAAACTCTCGGTGAGCCCAAGCACTGCGCCTGAGCCATCTCCATGGGAGGCAAAGAGATACAAAAAGGTACCACTAGAGACCTTTAGGGCAAACGGAAGCGAATATGATATTGTAATTGGCTTGACTTTCGTAGGCTTGGCATGAGTCCTTGTTGGCTTTGCATACCATGTTGCCGCCTCCATAGATCCCGTCGGAATAAAGCTTATTCCCGTATCAACAATCTGCAAGTGCTGCTTAATCTGTCGTCGTTGAGAGTTCAATCGGTCGTTCATGTCTTTTATCGGAAGAACGCGGGGGATCATCTCACGGCCATCTCTTATCGCAATTTCCCTTTCCACGGTTAAGAGTCTGCTTTCATTCGCTTTGTCTGGTAAGCTTGAAACGAGAAGGCGGATGAAGCTTTGGAGTATCTTTTCTTCGCAATTTTCAATTGATTCAACATCAAGGAACTGGAGTTGAGCCGATGGAGACTCCTCGGATATAGACTTGCCCAGACCAATTGACGCTGCTTGCTGTGGATGAGCGTTCAGAGAGCCATCAGTAACCCAGAGAATATGAGGCACTAGTTTGAACAGCTGTTGAATCTTTTCGTATGTGGTCATGGTTAGTAATTCAACAAGTGGTTGATCGATGTCTGTCAAGACAATTGCACCTGCAAAGTCCTGTCTCTTGTCAAGCTGCAAATCGTCAAAGGAGTCGATAGTGGAGATGGATGTAGTCCACGGTCTTAGCGACAGGGCCATGTTTTGAATAACTCGATTAGTCGGAAGAGACCTTCCTCCTACAATCAGCAGCCTCTGGTCGTCCAAGAGACTCATCGCCGAAGGCTGAAGCGGCCGCCGCATCAAGTCAATGGTCTCATTTACTGCTTGGGAGACGATGAGTGATATGGCATCACTTGGTCCTTCTGACGAACTCGGTGACTGAGAGTCTATGCCGGAGAACCCAGTTTTGCGGAGAATTCTGTCCAGCTGAACCATGGACAAGGGGCTTCCGACATCCCTTGGGGAATCTCCGCCGCCATCCGAGGCAAGAAGTGCATTCAAAAACAGTCTAGACCATGCAAACTCCTTTGTTGGCTCAACAAGTATCAGGAACCCGCCAGGTCTGATGCTATGTCGCAACTCTTCTAATGCTTGCTCAACAGTGGTGGAGTCTCGGCCGTGAAGAGCGTAGAAAGCGATGGTAAGATCAAACTTCTCCTCGCCGATGGCGCCGTTGAGTAATGGTTTACCGAGACGCAATGCTTCCAGTGACACATAGTTGACTCGAGCAGCATTTACCGCCTCCGGCAACCCTGTGCTGGCGAAAGTGAGGGACGAATAGCTGTCGTCTAGACCTTCAAGAACAAACTTGGAGGGCCCAAGATGTGATGAGCCCAGTTCCAGTACTTTAAGATTCGCAAAACGATGAGAAATCAAATCAATGGCATGGCGAATTGACGAGTTCACCCTTGTGAATACAGAATGTCGCTCCACAAATGCCCGGATAGCATGGTCAATTGTTGGAGTTCGCCCCTTGAGGAGATCCGGAATAAGCTCAATAATCGCTCTCATGGAAGCTGAATCAGTTGCATGCAAAGAAGTCTGGCTTGTAGGGAAGCTGTCCGCATTCTTGGAGTGAGTCACAAACTGAAGCAGGGACTGGAACGCTGGAGACACTGCGTGAGGGCAAACTGTCCATTTAGATCGAACACTGTTGAGAAATCGCCATGACTGCTCCTCCAAAGCCAAAGCTGCTTTTTCAGAATCATGTGTACGTTTTTCGCTGCTGCAAACCACGTCTCCCGCCAAGTCTGGTTTCCAAACTGTGTGACAGAAGAGTTCCCGGTCATCATCTGCAGAAGCCGGACGGAATGATGCAACTGTCAACCCTTCGAACTCGACGAGAAGACGGCCACTGGAGCTATCAAATATCTCAACATCAGCATCAAATGCAGCGCTTGATGACGTCGTAGCATTCGACGACTTGGTAATGTAGCCGTCCAGCTCCAGCCACCGGTCAGATCGAGACAATGCCGAGACGTTGATAGACATCTTGTCAATGCTTCCAGGCAGGAAACTAGACCACAGAGACGTGTCTCCAGGCTCGGAGAATGCAGCATAGGCTACTTGGATACAGCTCTCAATGAAAAAAGGATCGACTGTAAGTGATGCATGATGCGAGCTTTGAGACTTGTCAAACAGAGCAGACGCACGACGCCAGCGTCTCCGAATATTCTGTAGGGCTTGGAAGGGGCCCTCATAGGCCAATCCCATGTCACTGATGGATGAATAAAACTCAGACCCGTCTATCGGCGTCAGGGAGTCGTCAGGAGCCCTGCTAGAAGTCGGTATATCAGCCGTTACTCCGGAAGGGAACAAGACGACCTTGGCAGAAGCCGCTTTCTTAAGAGGTTTGCTACCATCGGGAGGACCTGACAATGCAACAAATTCAGCACAGCATAGTCTGTCGCCGTCACAGTCGCTGGTGCTAGATTGGATCGAGGAAATAACTTCAGCCCCTTGGGATTCTTCAGGAACAATGACAGCGCTGTGGATTGCGAATTCGTGCAGTTCAACAACTTCAACCGTCTGTGTGAGGCCGTTCGCAGCCGCCCACTTCAAGGCAGCCTCCACAGCCATCAAGCAGAATGCTGATGTTGGAACAATTGGCTGGCCTTCAAATCGATGATCTCCAAGCCACGGCACCTCGTTGAGTCGCAGCAAGTTACGCCAACGAATGAAGTTATCATTGTTGCCTCCTGGCATGATGTGTCCTAATAATTCATGGGGTGGTGCGCTCCTACAGCGGAACTCTTTGGACAGCCGGGATTCTCTCCAGTAAACTTGGGAGTGGTCCCAGGGATACAAAGGTAAATCTTTGACCAAGACCGGGGCTACGTACGGCTCTGACGGCTCCGAGGCTGCTGCATAGCCTTCAAAGTCAACAGCAGATGGGCCAAACTGAAGCCACATGAATGAGAGGGCGTCTCCAAAAGCGACGGCATCATTTTTCTTGCGGTCTAGAACACCAACATAAGGAATAGCTTCGTCGGAGACCTCCCTGATTGTCTGTGAAGCAGGTCCTTTGAGGGCCGGGTGCGGTCCAACCTCCAGCACGGCATCGAAGGGACCACATTCAATGGCGGCACGTTCCAGAGCTTGTGAGAATAGCACTGTTTGTGCCATATTGTCCCTCCAGTAAGATGAAGCCAGCTCCTCTGCCGTAGGTGTCCCTTCAGATCCATAAACACTCGAGATCCAACTGCAAGGGAGTTCGGATGGCGACTTGGCTTGGATGTTGCATGCGAGCAGGGAATTTGTGTACGGTTTCGCGCAAGGTAGCATGTGGTGAGAGTGATATGCAGTGTCGACTTGCAGCATTCTAGCAAATTTCTTCTGCGAGTCGAACAGCTCTTTGGCTTCCTTTGCTGCATCCATATCTCCAGATAGAGTGACACCAGAAGGGGAGTTGCTGGCCGCGATGGTAAGCCGTGATGCAAACTGAGGTTGATTACAAAAGTCCTTGGCATCTTCAAACCCCATGCCAACAGCGAGCATGGCGCCCTTTATTCCGTCTTTCCCTTTTGCCAATTTGGCGTAAACTCCTCGGTAGTACGCAATTTTTATCGCCTCATCTGCTGTCAAGGAACCAGCAGCGTATGCAGCTCCAATCTCGCCGGAAGAATGTCCGACGACGGCGCTGAAAGTAACGCCAGATGCATGTAGAAGATCTACCAGGGCAATGGCAATGGCCGTACACAGGGGCTGTGAGAGAGCAGCCTCAGCAACACGCGACTCGGATTTCGTTGCCAAGATTTCCTGCCTCAATGACCATTCGGGTCCGTCACTCAAGTCATTTAAGGTCTTCTCAAGTCGGCCAATAGTGTCACTGAATAGTTTGGAGTTGAGAATGAGGTCCTTCCCCATAGTCGGCCACTGCGCCCCCTGACCAGTAAACACGCCGAGAATGCAAGGCTTTTTGCCAACAAATTTGGAGCGAATACCCAGATCGGTACCGGGGTTAGCCCTTGCCGCCTCAGCCTTTTGCTTCATTTCTTGTGCAATGTCAGAAACTGTTGTTCCTGAAAACGTTACCTTGAACGAATGCACAGAACGGCGGGCACGCAACGTCCAGGAGAGGTCCCGAAGGCTGACAATATCTTCATTTTGTTGCAGATAAGTCGCATAGTCATCAACCATAGCTACCAATGCTTTTTCAGAGTGAGCAGAAAAGAGCAATGGTGCTGGGAAGCACTTATCAGAGCCTTCGTTTGAGGTCAACATGGCGTTTTCCGTATCGGGATGATACGATTCCATGATAGCATGAGCATTAGTACCGCCAAACCCAAAGCTGTTGACGCTAGCTCGGAGAGGTGACCCGGCTTGAAGTCGTGGCCATGGTGTAGGGGTAGTAGGAATCTGAAGATGTGTGTAATGAGGGGCGACTGAGGGATTCAAGTTGTGGAAATGTAGATTCGGAGGAATGACGCCATGCTTCATAGCCAGCAATGTTTTCATCATTCCCGCCATGCCAGCAGCGCCTTCCGTGTGCCCGACTATAGTCTTGACCGAGCCGACGATCAGCTTCCCGGCATTCTTGGTGTCATCGCTCGTTGTTCCATCATGCCCAAAGAAGGCATCATTCACTGCAGATGCTTCCCGTGGGTCACCAGCCTGTGTACTACAACGCTTGTCAGTTATGATCTGCTTAGACTGATAAAACCTTTGCAACTTACCCAGTACCATGGGCCTCAAAGTACTGGCAACGATCCTCAGACTTTGTAATGTCCAACCCTGCCCGTTGATAAGTTTCTTTAATCAACGCTGTTTGAGCTTCCGGGCTAGGAAGTGTGATACCCTTGGTGCGACCATCCGAGTTCACACCAGTCTCTCGAATCACAGCTTCAATGTGGTCACCATCTGCTAATGCATTCGACAGGGTTTTCAGCATAAATGTGACAAACCCGTCTCCGCGAGCGTAGCCCTCGGCACTAACATCCCACATCTTCGACCTCATAGACAACATATGCATATTAGAGGCGGATATGAAGAGCTCCGGACCGAGAAGCAGGTTCGTTCCAGAGACACAGGCTACTCGACTCTCGCCCGCGCGGAGACCCTGTACCGCTTGGTGCAGTGCTACTAGACTGGAGGAACATGCCGTGTCGACTGTCAATGACGGACCATGCCAGTCAAAGAAGTATGATATGCGGTTGGCGTTCAATGCGCTGGACGTACCAGTTACCATATATTGCGAGAAGTAATCCGGATCTCGCACCTGCACATCCATGTAATCACGAATCATGAGGCCAACGTAGACGGATGTGTCACTACCCTGAAGACCTTGTATTGTCAGACCTGCAGCTTCCATGGCTTCGTAGGTCAATTCAAGTAAAATTCGTTGTTGGGGGTCGATGGCCTCAGCCTCCTTGGGCGAGATATTAAAGAAGACAGTATCAAAACACCGGGGATCCTCTTGGAGAAAGTATCCTCCGTGAGTATTCGTGTTGCCATGTTGCTCAGCATTGTCGTGGTAAAACCCATCGAGGTTGAAGCGGCTCTCTGGTGGTGCTGATGCTACATCTCGAGGATTGAGTAGCAAGTCCCATAGTTTCGAGGGTGAGGAGGCTCCACCAGCGAAGCGGCAACTGGAGCCGATAATGGCGATGGGTTCGTTTGATTGGGCCATTGCTTAGAAATTCGTTTAGTGGGGAGAGCCTATCATCGATTCAACCTTAAGAGATGATATTCTGCGGTTAAGGCAGGAGAAAGATAACCAGCAATGGCTTTGGGAACCTTGTCTTTGGATACCAACAAATATTGGGCTTTCTACATTTATTCACGACATGTTTACGCTTTATTGCCATAAGTTACAAGCAGACTTTTCCTATCGGCTCGGACATGTTTGTCTCAACACGAATTCGTAAGTTGCGTTGGCGTAAAGATATTCTGACCCGAGTTGCGTCATCTTGGCACCCCGAAAGTTGGAAAGCCGCCGTCTTGTCCATATCCCCAAGCAAACAACACATAGAACCGCCTTCTCCAAACAGCCAGTCAACTTGCCGATACTAGGAGTCTGTATACGGAGGTGGCAAGTAAACAAGAAAGTTGTCAGGAGGCGAGGTGCGAGTGCCCCTTCTGTCAGCCTGGTGGTAGGAAGCCGAACGCCGATGAGCCATTACCGCTTTGGGTTTGGCATCATACCACTCGAATGCCAAGTTCTATTTAATGGGCGAGTCCTATGAAGAACTAGGGCCCACAAGCTTATCGGACATGAGGAAACTCCAGATGTCGGCTTAGACGGCCAATGGTCGTTGTTCGGATGGTATGTTTCGGCGTTGCCAATCAGCCGCCTGACCTCGAAAACATCCCGTGGTGGACAGCGTCTTTTCTGGGCTTAAGGCTATAATGCACATTTTAAAAGTTGCGAAGCGTCTCAGTCTCTAAAGCAGTTTGAAGGTTCACTTTTGTTTCAATTTTGCTACGATTCATCGACTTTACAGACTTTCCAAGCTTCACCAACATGCCAGTTGTACTTGGACTAAAGCTGCTTCGAGTGGCACCACTCATCTCCTCAACTGCAGGTCTCATGTGCGCTTGGGACCAGCAATTCGCCTTTTCTTCATTCATTGATCCCGGCGTTCCTCAGGAAGCGGCTGGATCTACCCTTCCTCACTGGTTTCCTGCCATCTTTCGAAAGCTGATCTGGGTGGTCAGCATTATTCACCCTCTAGGAGGCGTTCTCGGCCTCGCAAATGGCCTCGGAAGCGCTGGCGCGGCACTGGATAAGCAAACTCGAGCGCTTTACTTGCTAGGCGGTTTTTTTGCGGCTGCCCATCTTGTGTACGGCAAAACAGCTATGCGTATTATTGGCACGATTTGGGATGGCTCTGTGTCAGGAAACAAGAATCTCGGGGCTCTGTACCCATGGCTCCGCCTCAACTGGTGGAGGATCATGACCAACAACTTCCCGGCTGTTGTTTGCTTCTTGGCGGCATTGGTCGGAGCTATCGACGT
Source organism: Pochonia chlamydosporia 170 (assembly GCF_001653235.2). Lineage (NCBI taxonomy): Eukaryota > Fungi > Ascomycota > Sordariomycetes > Hypocreales > Clavicipitaceae > Pochonia > Pochonia chlamydosporia. The sequence continues at coordinate 88,396 of NW_019154044.1, forward strand.
TCGTACCGGATGAGCCGGAACCACGGAAGACGGATTGCGTCGATGAAGCCTCGCAACCGTAATGAATGATTGAAGCAGAAGCCTAAGGCACCGCCGAATGCCGGAGGTAGCTTCTAGGGAAAGGAATGAATTGTTGGTTATCCCAAAAAAGGACACAAGGTTTAGAATGACGCAAGTTTTTAGGGTATTCATGTAGTTTTCAAAACCAAATTCTTATTCAGAGTATGTTGAGTGAGATGAGTGTATTCCGCAGTTTTGTGATCCGTTCCATTAAAGTGCTCTCTTGAGAAGCCACGGTCTTTATAGCACTTGAGAGTAAGAGATTCGTCATGTCTTCTGTTGATCGGACTCGTTGTACGCCGTCATCATCGTGTGTTGAGGTGTCAAAGCCTGCTGCCTTGAGGATCTCGCCTATTCTAGAAAGAAGATTCCTCGCCAGCTGTAAAATGAGCACGATCTGAAGAGCAGATGAATGCGGCAGCGTGAAGGAGCCAACTTTGATTCCCGGGAGATTAACATAGTCTTCTCGAGCTGTGACAGAAGAGCGATCCAAGCATGCTTGCATGTTTCCGAATATGTTGTCATACACCACGACGAGACGAAGATAGCAGGAAAGAATAAGGAGACAAGAGCCTTCATCAATTTTGGACTCTTCTTCGGGTGGGGCTGTCGCATCGGGGGAGGAAGCCGCATCGGACCCGATCATAGAAGCCGTTTCCAAGAAGCGAGGGTACTGGGCGTTGAGGATGTCGATAAGTCGTTGCGACAGCTGAAAGGTACGATCGATGGCGAAATCCTTATCCTTCCAGCTGAGCGGTTGCGAAATGGAGGTAGGGGGCTTTGGCACGGTCGCGCCATGAGCAAACAATTCAACGTGGAGTTGGGACAATTGTCGAATGGTATCCAATATACACCGGCCCTTTGGTTTATCCTCACATGAGCCGTTAACTGTTGATGTGGCGGAGATGTCATTCCCAGTTGCTGGCTGTTGGCACGACAGCAATTCCCACTCGCGGTTGAAGACTTGCCGCCAGTTTGCTTCGGTGGCTGGGTCAATAACGCATTCGTTATTATTGCTGCTCCATTGCAAGTTGGGAGAGCCAGTCGTAATGGCAGTGCTCGCCCCGGTGGTCTGCTCAGAGTGAAGGTGGGCGTCAGAGGCTTCCTGTGATGCAGGCGATGAATAGATGGCTGGGGTAGTTCCTCCGAACTGAATCATTGATAAGCTCGGATCAAGGCTTAGATTATTCGAGGATATGACCTGATCTAGCAGGAGGCCATACTGATTGTGAGCATCCGAGCCGGCGGCAGAAGAAACAGCTATGCCATCTGGGTAGGGTGAAGTTAGAATGATGGTCTACAGGCAAATGCACGGCAACTTACCGTCGGTGTTTGGAGCAAGATCCATCATAGGTGGGTCCATTGTATCGCTCATGACGAGTGAATTTTGTATTTGTCGCTGCTTCTTCTGCTGAGCGTTGATCCTGCGGCCCGGCGTGCCCTCGCTGTCTGGCTGTGTCCTTCGGCAGCGTAACGACTGACTCCAGACACAAGTTGACTTTGCTTTGGCACAACGAACACAGGGAGCCTTGCCGGTGTGAATGCACCGTAGCTTCTGGCCATGGCAGCGATCACAGGCGTATCGCTGAGTGGAACCAGTCATCTTATGGACAGTTGAAGGGTGCGGGCTGGTGTTGTCGGCGATGTGTTGAGAACGAATGAGTGTAGCGTACTGTCACCGAAGCGGTGGCATTGCGCAAAAGCCCGCACGGATCAATCAGGACTTGAGGATTCAGTGTTCGGGACGTAGAACAGATGTTGAGGTTAACTCGTGAGGATAAGCGAGGCCACAAGACATTTGATGTGTCCGGTGCGTTGTGCTGATTAATTCACTCTTCCATGTTGGGCAGGGGAGCTACACCAGCTGGCCGCCAGCTGCCAGCCGCCCAGACCATACCAGACATTGCAGACTGTCCAGGCACCTCCACACTTTACACTTTACACTCAACACTCGACATCTACGAAATGCACCGGGCGTCGGCGTCCTCCACAACACTACGCACTATTGTGTAATCGTATAATCTTGAGCTTGTAATACTCTCACTCTGGGCTAATCGGCGGGTCAGAGTGTGTATTTCCAGTAGGTCCCTGCGATACCCCCATCTCTGGATGGGATGTCCGGAACTACTCGTGCTTAGTCTGCCCTCACATGCAACATCTCCAGACTCCTCTCGTCCAGGAGCTCCAAGAAAATAAAACGGCCCCCACGCGCAGATGCACCAATGCAATGATGACCACCGAATGCCGAGCCAATTTGACCCTTGCGGAGCAGGCGGTTCTTCACCTGCAGCATTAGTGCCATGACGCCATCCCCCAAATGAATACCAAGACGGTTCACCAGGCACCAGCTATCTTGGTGGAACAGGAAGATGGAGAGCCAATTTTTATTTTATTTTCCGATATCTCATAACGGTAAGGGCCATTCGGCCGAGCCACCAGACTACACGCTGTGGCCATTGCTTACCAGCGGGCTCCTCTTCACACCAAACTTCTCATCCAGGTACGCAAACGTCCGCTGCATGGAATAAGCAAATGCCCCAATCTTGGCCTGCAGCCCACCAAATACAACATCTTTCGCGATCCATTCTTCCTTTTGATCCTCGGGCAAATGGACCAGCGTCTTCAGCACCTTGCGAGTCGTCGTCTCGGGGTCAAAGTAGAATGAGGAGCCAGCACCTGTCACAAGCACTGGACACTTGACCGAGTGCAGGAGCTCGCTGCCGTCCTTGTTCTTCAGAGTATAGTCGAGCATGCGCTTGATGACCTCCGCATCGCTGTTGCGCCCCATGGCCCATCTCATGTGCTGGAACTCCCATCGAGTCTGAAACGTCCAGCCGGATATGAGACCGATGATACGATCGAACACCCCGTTGCTCACGTATCCACCGCTGAACAGGGACCACAGCCACCCCGGCATGCGGCCCTGAGCAAAGCTTTCCATAGAATAGAAACCGTCGACGCTGATGCAGGCATGGATTCGAGGGTCCACGGCCCCGCGCAGAGCATAGTAGCCACCCATTGACGCGCCAGTGATTCCAATGTGGTCTAGGTCGAGGTTTGCTTCAGGGTGGTCTTTGGCAAACTGCCACAGATGGTCCAACACACGCCCGACGACGACTTCCCAGTCCGGCCGCATGGGTAGTTTGTCTCGGCGGAGAACGATGCCTTGGCCTGGGCCGTCAAACGTAAGCACGGCATATCCCAGGCTTGGCCCGGTTGACGCATTGATGAAATATATTTCCTCCTGTGTTGAATCACCACCCCCAGTGTTGATAAGGATGGGCGTCTTTTGTCCGTTGGGCAGCCGTTTCGACTCGGCAGGTAGGTACAAATAGCCAGGCAGCTTAACCTTATCCTCATAGGGAATGTCGAGGAAGTGAACTTGGCCGTCGAGATATTTCACGCCCTTGCGGAAGTCGTTGATGGCTCGCTCAATCGTGGGCAGCACCCGCTTGTCGTGTCCGATGGCGCCCTCGTTGAGCATAAACTGTGCCGCCCGCAGGTAATTGGAGGCTCTGAGATACGCTCTTCGTGCGGAAATCTTGTCACCGGTAGCTTCTGCTTCGTGAGCAATCTGCTCTGCCTTGGTGCCAACCTCGAGCCAAGCCGAATACCAGCTGTTGGGGTCCTGGTCTTTGATCTTGCTGGCTGTGTCCAGAATTTCTGCAATCTCGCCGCCCTCAAAGGGCGTCATGGCGAGCAGCCGCAAAAACTCAAACTGGAGGAAGGGGGATTTGAAGAATTGAATCATGGTGACGGTTGGGTCAACTTTAACTTTTTTGTTTTTTCCTTGCTGTCTCTAGAGTATCGTGTCAACAAGAATATTATAGAGGCCACAGCCTACGTCCTGATAATTTGAACACGATTACAATGGTTACAACGACTATAAATTGCCTTTCCATGATTGAATTCGCCCACCATCGGACTCTCTATCTGCTCCGATGTGAAGTCTCTCAGTTGATCTCCTGCGTAAATGCAACGCCGATCTGACCATCGGACAATCGGTGTTCGGTGGCGGCCAACATCAGCCGACATTGCCCGTCTTGTCAAGAGCAAAAACTAGTAGGCATCTTTTCCTCTAGTGGACTCGAGCCGAGAAGGTACGGTAGTTGGCATTGCTTACACATCCCAAGAATGGTTTTACATGATCCACGAGAGAAGGCTAATTCTCTGTGACAAAGCCAATTCACCATCCTCGCACATTCAGCGAGGCTTGACGTATAATTAAAAATAGTACCATGCACAGCCACTTCATTTATTAGTGTCCTCATATTGAATAGGAGCCAAACCAAGTTGGTTATATACGTCTATTCTACTCGGGTGATGTAGTGATTCAAATACAAAAGCTTTTCCACAAATGGCATCTGCCGCCAACCATCCCACGCTCAGCTATTGAATGGAGTTCCAATGTTCTAGTCTAACTTCTATCGTGAATTCAACGCCCGTTTCAACTCCCTCAAGATGCTCATTGCCTCCCCTTGACGCTTTTGCACAGATTTGAGCAACACCTCAGAAACATCGTCCGCATTCCCATCCTCGGCAACCCCATAGAAAGCATCATACCGTTCTCTGGGAGGAAGCGGCGGCGACGACTCCACCGCTGAGTCTCGCTGGCGTCGACGGCGATTTAAATGCTGCATCGCAACATATGTATTCTGTAACAGCTGCTCCGCTAGCTGGATGACTAGCAAAGCGTGCAGCGAGGAAGGGTTCTGAAGGGAAAAGTCGCCTATTCTGAGTGTCGGAAACCGCGGTAACTGCGCGCTGCTGAGAGAGTCGGAGTTGTAGACCGGACTGGGGTGGTGATGGGCTGAGGAGGATGTTGAGGGCCGTGATGGGAGCAACCCGAGGCAAGTATGTAGGCGGCGAAAGATGGTGGAGTATATGTCAAGAAGACGGAGGTACGAGGAAAACATGAGCAACAAGGTGCCGTGGTCTGGGGATTCGGCACCTGATCCTTGCAGGGAATCGTGCTCTATGCCAGACGTGTGCTGGTTGTTGAGAATCTCAAGTAGCTCCATGGTGATGTTGAAGGTCTGGTCAACTCCCATGACCCGATTTGATAGGAGTATGTAGTCAGTGTCGTTATCTGTATAGGGTCTGTAGCTTGGAGAGCGAGAACTCGCTATGTCTGATCCTCTAGAAGATATATTGGCAGCGTGCTGGTATAACTTGATGTTGATCTCGGACAGTTTGCGGACCCAAAGATCGTGACGTGACAATCTGGTATTGACCCCTGAGGCGGACTGATGATGCGAGTGACGATGGGGTGTGCTTGCATCCATCAGTGATGCGCGAAGGCTGGACGACTTGTGGTCTTTGCTAAGCACCGACTGCGATCGTTGCCGTGAGCCATAACTCAGTTGAGTAGGTTGCAAGAGCCAAGGCACCGCGGCGGATGAAGGATCATAGTTTGGCGTCATCCACCCAGAGGTGTCGCCTTGTTGCGAAGTTGTCTGAGAGCCACAAGCATCCAAGTGAGCTGCTACTGCAATAGAATCCACATATGTTGTATCTGGACCCGCAATGGCGCTATTTGCCGAGGAAAGACTCACTGGCCTTGTTACATTGGCGGTGTCCAAGGGCCTAATGGCTGCCAGATTGTCCAAATGAGGCTGGAGATGATACCCAAACCTGTCTTCATCCGTCGTAGACCAATCCATAGACCCCAGATCAAATTGCATCACATCTTCTATGCTAGGACATCCTGTATAAAGAAGCCAGTAATATGTCAACATCAATGCTCACCAAAAACAAAAACAACCAGTTCCTATTTAGTCTTGGTGGTTACTGTGAATGTGGAGTGGTGAGGTCGTACCGTCTGATTCTGCTGCTGAATGCAGGTTTTGTGCCACGGCTGAGCTTGATCCAGCAATAGAAATACTCTCTCGTGGACTTGCAATTTTGTTTACAGTAGGAGTCGAAGGCACGGATTGGCTGCCGTCTTCATTGTCTGCCGCTGGTACTGGCCGTGATTTTCGAGCACGTAAAGACGGACTGAAGACGCAGTTGGCTCTGGCCTTGAGGCACCGAACACAACTATTGACGCCGTTTCTTTTGCACCGTAGTTTATGATCATGACATCGGTCGCAGGCTCGTCGGTATTGGTTTTCTTCCATGGCGGCCATCTGGGAGAATAGGTTATGGCTCTGGGATCCTCGGGCTGTTGATTCTCGGCAACAGTGCAAGACAACAAAAATGCGCGGCAAAAGGATATTGACACAAATGAGATAGTTCCCTTATGTATGTATACATGGAACACCTACTGCCTTGGACCAGGCTTTTGCGAAGACAGCACCCTCTGCGGAAAAATCGCGGAGCTGTTTCGCGAATCACCACACTTGGAGGCCCTTGTCTTGGCAACACTTCTTGTTAGACTCGTTTAGGGGAGCTCTTTCGAAGAGGCAGGCATATTGCACTTGCCCGACGCAGTCATTTCTGGACAACGGATACCTCTGCTGCTCCAAACTGATTATAGAGATTGAGGTATCAGCCAGCAAGGATCGGCGATACCTGCGATACGATAACCGAGTAGGTGACTAACCTCACCTGTTCCCTACCTTTCCTATACCAATCTGGGCTTCATCCTGAGTACGATACCTGGTCAGCATCTGTGCCGTCCCTGTGGAGCAGGTTCCATGTGCGAACGACTCTAGGCAGCCAACGTCGTTACATCCAGTCCACAAAATAATATGTCAACGGAGCTTTGATTACGCCGATTCGCATAAGATTTCTTTGCCAGACCTGAAAGTCTGGGCGGGAGGGGGGTTGCAGTTGATTGTGCCACCGTTTTATGGCGTCCCTCTCCCATTCCCCTAACTGACGTAAGGCTCTGCAAATGCATTCCTCCGCAGTGCCCTGGAACCCCTATTGGCACTATCCCTGTAGTCGAATTTTGGATAGTTCAAACGCGGCGAGCTTCTTGGCAATGACAGTTGTACGGATCTACAGCCTGTGGCCATGGGCCTCAATCCTTGAGAAACTGCCTCTGCGAGTCTTACTGTAGTTAAGGTGATGGAAGGGGAAAGACCTCGAGTTTGCTTTCCAAGGTGTCGAACATTCTAATTGGTGGCATCCTAGGATAACATTCCGTAGCGTCTCTCGGTCCTGCAGAGCCATTACCGTCTATGGACTTTGTCCAGGGTGAAGAGCGCCACGATGTCACGGAGGATAAAGGTCATGCTAAGCTGTTAAGCCACGACGCTAAGCGGCCCCTAAATAACGCCATTGCCGCAGATCTGATGTCTTTGAGGGGGCCGTAATCTGAACGGCTACTTGCGGAGACCGGAGGACTTCAAGCCATTGGAAAGACGAGAAAGTCAACCATGTGCGCCACCAGCATATTGCTACAGTGGGGATGCCTTGCCACCCAGTTTTAGAAACTGTCGCCTTTTGAGCTTGGTAGTACCTATCTGCCGTCCGGCTGGCAAGGGAATCAGTACCCAGGTTATAAAGACAAGCCCTTGCAGGGAAGTAAGGCTTGCGGCACTACAGTATGAAAACCTGGCAAGTTCGTTTCAACCCTTTTGGGTCAGGCTTGGCATTGTGGAAATCGCAGGAACCCACGTTCATGACACATGGGACGATATTGAACGTTCAGTTGCCAGTGGTAGATGGTGATGTAGCAGGAGAAATACCGTTGATACGCGGTAAAATTGCACTAATAAGATCATGTCTGTAAATCCTCAAATTGGTAGCCTACTCTAACCAGCAACTACACTAACCAAGTCGAGCAGCAATACAGCCAAGTGTTGTAGCTGTAGTATAATTGCCCAAACTCAGTCAAACTTCTCTCCAGAGAAGTCTCCCACCACACCAAATCCAGCATATGTGGGTTTCCCGTCAGCGCCCACATGGACAACATGCCCGTCCTGCACATACGCCTCAACCCATCCCAAGGTTGCAACAATGTTCTCTCCACTGACAAACGGTCCTTCCTCTTCCTGCAGGGCCTTGAACTCAGGGTCCTCCAGAACGGCTGTAAGCTGGCTGAGTGAGCGCAGGTAGAATTCCACCTGCACGTCGTGGTTGTCGACGATCCACTTGCCTCCAAGGTGTTTATTCAGTTCCTTGGCAGTGGACTGGGCGCTTTGCGAACTAAAGAACTACATGGGACGCTCTCATTAGACGCTAAACATGCACTTGGAGCTCTTGGAACAACTCATCATACCATCCCATAAGCCTCGATGCCATGTCGGGCGTGGATTTTGGCCGCTCTGGCGCAGTGATCCTCTGTTGCCCAGCGATGAAACTCTGCCTCGGAAATCTCCCGATTCCTGTAGTGGGCGACGGCGATACGGATGAGGCGTTGGGTGGTGGGGGGCATTTTTGTCTCTGGTTCACGGGCTTTTTGATCCTTTGTAGCTGGATAGTTGATGAAATGTCATTGACTTGTTACTTCAGTCTGAGAGGTTGGCTCAATGAGACCTGGCAATGAACATGGCGTCAATTTGTTAGTGATATATACCACCAGTAGAGCAAAGACACCCGTCCTAACAAAGCAACAGAAACATCTCAACTGCCTCACCGGACCGAAATTCCGATTGATGATTTCTCTATCAAAACTTCGGAGCCGGATCCTGGCCGATGACCATGTCGGTGCATCCGGCGTCCACCATCATCACGTCTGCTTAAGCGAGTGCCTTCCGCAATTCTCCCCCATCACGCACAAAATCTGCGTAAGCTGGACTATAGACAGGGGTCCCGTCATCCAGGACATTTACCAACTTGCCATCCTCAATGTACGCCTCCACCCACCCCAAACTGACCACTACATGGCCTCGGCTTAGATAGGGCTCCTCCAAATGGTGAAAGGTTGCGAATTCCGGATCCGAAGCAATGGATCGCAGGGTAGCCAGGTCACGGACGTACAGCTCGACGGTCAGATCGTGGCGTTGAATCTCCCAATCCGCCCCCAACGCGTTCCGAAAGTCTTCGACGGCGCCGCGAGTGAGTTCCGTGTTGTAAATCTTGAATAAGCAAGAGTCAGAGTCGGAGTCAAATGTCGAGATGGGGAATACAAATCATCTAAGCTGAGATGGCCCCATTTCCATGTCCTACCTGATAGTACTGCAACACGCCGTGCTTGGCATGAAGCGTCGCTGCTTGCTTCGCGTGAAGCTTGGTTCCGAAATAATGGCAACTCTCCTCCGAGCAAGTCTCTTTCCGAAAATGGGCGAGGCTGAATCGCAAGACACGTTGCTTCTGCGTCATTCTGTCCGTGGTCGCTTTGATGGTCTCGGGGGTGGCGAGCAATCAAGCAGTAAGCACCCCCATTTTTGAGCCACGTTATTTATGTCACGATCCTTGACTGTTCTCATCGTGTTAGTCTCGGTGGTGTATGTATCTGCCTGCCGGGGGACGTCAACCAGCCGGGGCGAAGAAAATGACGCCGTTGCCGAAGGCGAATGCCGTTTCCTAACCCTGACTGCTCCGGAGATTGTGCGAGATCCAAAACGTGGCGTTCATGAACTGGGCCACTACTAGAAGATAACTCGCTTTGTCTATGCCCGAAATAAGGTGGGCCTTGTATCCTTCTTGGTTCTCTTTTTGGCAAATTTCGGCGATGTGTAAGCTGCTTATTGTATGTGCCGGCGATCGGCGATTCGGCGACACACGATCAAGCCACGCCTTAACTAAGCCCTTGCACCCACGCCTCACGTCGCCGAATATTATCAAGAAGGATATACGCTTGGTTATGTAATACGTCCAGCTTGTGATGTTCGGCATCACAGCTTTTCTTTGTAAAGTAGAATTACTTACCCATGATTGGTAAGGAAATCGGTAGATGAATCACGTAACCTCGGAAACATCTGTGCCGTGAGCTGTGTCATCTCCGTGTGCTTGACATGTTCATGTTGAGCGCTGCAATGCAACACTTTGACCGTTTTTAAACGTTTTATATCATTTGACATCGAACTCTGTACTTTACAATCTGCCAACAAACATCTAGATCTTAACCAGCAATACAGTGCCTACTATGGCGACCGATTCAACCACTCCAACCGAGTCGAGCCTGGACATTCCCAAGGAGCTGCCTCCTGGGGATGTTTCAACGGCAGTAAACAATGACGTATCAACCGAGGATGCTGACCAGCCAGCAGAAGAAAATGGGGCTGGCGAAGGGCACGGCTTGAGCAGCGCACAAGTCTTCCTGCTCGTCCTGTCCCTTGGTGTAAGTCATCATGGTTGCGACCAACATCAAATTTACGGTGTGGCTGACTTCACAAACCCCAGATTTCAACGTTCATTGCGGCCATTGAACAGGTAATTTTTCTCTCCCTTTTCATCAAATGTATCGCAGCGACTAATCTGCTCAGACCATCATTTCGACCGCCGCACCTTCGATTTCCAAAGCTTTCAATGCGACCGAACTAGAATTTACATGGATAGGAACTGCGTATTTGCTACCAGCTGCTGGTAAATTCTTCGCTCCTCTAAACAATGAAAACAACTTGGGCTGATATCGTGGACAGCTGCTACGCCACCATGGGGGAAAATTAGTGACATCTTCGGGCGCAAGGTAGGCGAGAATTAAATGTGCAATGGTTGCCAAAACTCACACTGACACTCGTTAGCCAATTCTCATGCTCGCTATCATTGTCTTTTGGATTGGGTCTCTTATCGGCGCACTGGCAACCAACCTCGATATGTTGATCGCTGGCCGTGTCATTCAAGGCACAGGTGGAGGTGGTATTCTAGGTCTCTCGGCTACAGTAATTGGAGACGTATTCAGCCCAGCGTAGGTTGCCAAGTCCTTGCTGTTTATTTCTAATCCAGCTAATCACTGCATTTAGCACTCGAAGCAAATACTACGGCATTCTGGGAGTTGTTTGGGGTTTGGCTTGTGGTTTGGGTCCTATTGTTGGCGGCGCATTCTCCGAGTTTGTCAACTGGAGGTGGTGCTTCTGGATCAACCGTAAGTCTTTGCACATATATGATGAGTCAAATTTTCACTAATTCCTATGTAGTTCCTATCGCGGGTCTAGCTGGCATCTTTGTCTTCTTCTTCCTCAAAGTCGAGACGCCCAAGACTCCCATCGTTGAAGGCCTGCTGGCTATGGACTGGCTGGGAACAATTGCAGTCGTTGGCGCCACCGTCATGTTCCTCCTCGGTTTGGGATACGGCGGAATAGCATACCCCTGGAGCTCTCCCATTGTCATTTGTCTCATTGTGTTTGGAATTGTGACATTTGGCATCTATGCGGTCATCGAGGGAAAAGTCGCCAAGTACCCAGTCACGCCGCTGAGACTCTTCAAGTCCACATCCAACGTCGCAACGTTTGGAATCGCCTACTGCCACGGCGCGGTATACATTGCCGACTTTTACTATCTCCCTCTTTACTTTCAAACGGTTCTAGGTGCCAGCCCAATCATGTCTGGTGTCTACCTATTGCCCGTCGCCATCACACTTTCGGTAACGTCAACCATAACCGGAATGTACATCAGCAAAACGGGCCGTTATCGACCCCCCATCTACGTTGGACTCGCTTTCCTAATCCTCGGTCATGGCTTGTACACCAACCTTCAGCCATACGCCTCTTGGTCACGAATCATCATCTTCCAGATCATATCTGGTATTGGCCTCGGTCCGGTCTTCCAGGCTCCCATCATTGCTATTTTCAGCTTGACCAAGCCCGCTGATATTGCAAGTGCCGCTGCGACTGTCTTCTTTGCCCGTGACATTGCCACAGCCATGTCCATCGTTTTCGGCGGCGTCATCTTCCAAAACCGCATTGCTGCGCAAGCCGACCAACTCTACGCCGTTCTTCCTGAGGACTTGGCAAAGATTCTCAGTGCTGGCGGCTCCACCACTTCTGGAGACATCATTCATTCTCTCTCGCCAAAGCAAAAGGATGTAGTGATTGGGGTCTACAACACCGCCTTGCAAGGAGAATGGATCTTTTACACGGCACTGAGCGGCGTTGCTCTTCTCCTGAGTGTTTTGATCAGTAAGCAGGTTCTATCTCGCGAGCACAAGGTCAACAAGGTTGGTCTGGAAGCACAGGAAGCGTCTAGATTGGAAGAGCTTCAAAAAGATGAGGAGAAGAAGAATGGGCAATCTGCAGCATAGAGTAGCATTGTTTGTTGTTCAAACATGCGCAACCAGTCTGTGAAGTCTATTAACCCAGAGCGACAGTGGAGTGGTTTGATCATTTTGACGTCGATTTCGGCGTTGTTGATGCATTAGCAGTTATTCCCAAATAGAACATAAAAAAGCAGCAGTAGGTTAAATATGCATATAGCTAATATACCAAGAGAAAGATTTATAAATAAAAATGCGCAAGATTGTGTGCATGTTAGCTAACTGCTATAGGTACCCCCTAGATAGTTACTTATATAATAGTTCTATGCTTAGCTGCGTGCTCCTTGCGGTCGTAGTTGCGAATGCTCCCTTTTCCCACTTTAAGCAAAGTAGAATATACTATATGCTTATTTCTACATAACCTCTAAAGATAACTCTATCTAGAACCTAGTCTATATTACCTTATTATTTTGTTGGCCCAAAACGAACACACCTAAGAGCTTAGAGTAGCCCGCGAAATACCGCACTTACACGCAGCTTGTTAGCAATTTAGTCTAGATTATTACTTCCCTTTAGTCTAAATAGTTAGAATCCTTCTAATTGCCTAGATTAAATGGTATTTAATCTTTAATTGCTTTAGTCTTCCCAAAAGACTTTAGCAGTATTATTTGGTGGTGCACCTTTACGAGGTATAGCCTGTAGCAAAGAAAGGTACCCTTAGTTAATAAGGGATTTAGTAAATAAGCATTAGATGCACCAAGTAAATAGCTCTAGTTAAGAAAAATTGCGGTTAAGTCTGTTAATTAAATGTCTGGCTAAAGGGGAAAGAACTTCCCTTTTATCTGTGTGCTAGCTATAAGATTAAATAAAAACACTAAGTCCCTTTTTCCTATCCCCTTATTAGGCCCCTAAGTGTGAGCAATTCCGCCCACATAATATAGACCTATATTGTTCTTAACTATGCTCTGGTGACCACTTAATCGGCGTATTCTACTTTAACCTTTCCCATAGAGCAGCATTTTACCTTGTTTTGCCAACAGAGCTAGTTACGGATTTAATTAATTCAAGCCACAGTAGCTACTTAAAGTGCCCGCCTTGTTTTATTTTCTGGCTATAGCGGGATTTTTCCCAAGCTACTTTATTGTTCTTAGCTTGTTAATTAACTTGTGATTATCTTATAGGGTTAAGCAATCGTCTAAATAGCTCCACCTTAACATTAAGGCTATAGCTTGTTAGACCTAGAGGTAAATACTTCACCATTAACGCTAGAATTATATTAAGGTAATAAATTCCCCTTATGTGTCTAAGCCAAAGAGACTTAATAACCATTTAAAGAGGTGAGAGCTCTAGGCCTTACTTGCAGCTGTTCATCCATTTTCTGCTGATAGCGATACCAGGGTGATGTGGATACTGGTCACCCAAACGTCCTATACTCTATACACAGTAGGTATCTATAGTTTGGCTTAATGTAATGCCTTCCACTGGGTTCTGCCACAGTTCCCTTTTTTTATGTCTTCTAGCCGCACAACTCTACTGAGTTAACCGTGCGCACAACCTCGTTGATCTAAGAACTCTGTGGCGACTACTCCGCGACTCTGGCAATCAGTTCCGCGACATTTCTAATTGAGACATTATTCCCCATAATATCGAAGACGGCAACATCGGCTTTGAAGTCCCTCCGGAACCAGTGTCTTAGCTCAACCGCCATGAGAGAGTCAACGCCATAATCCGATAGTGGATTTCGAGCATCGATTTCGTCACTCGTAATACACAAAGCGTGTGCCAACTTGTCGATAATTGCGCCCATCGCCACCGCAGCTCGATCAGTAGGCGACGTAGCCTGCTGGAATAGTAATGCAGTCTGGTCATTAGCTCCGTTGCGCTGATTTCGCTGCTGTCCTTCCTTGGTAATTCTGGGAAACCCGCTGTAAAACGGTCGCCCGTCGATATGAGGGGGAAGAACGGTGTCGATATGTGTATCTGAAGGAGTCGCACCACCCACAAGGACCTGGGTATGTGTTTCTTTCCCGGTGAGGGTTAAAGGATCGCAGTAGTAGTCCATGACAGCAAGAATGTCTCTTTCATAAACTGCCTTGGCATCGCGATATTTGTCAGAACTGACCTGGAAGTCTTCATGATCGACCATAGCTCCAACGTTCCGTATTAATCCAAGGTTAATACTCATGGCCTTGCCACCCATGGAGGAGCGATGACGGGCGATGGAATCCTGACCTGCGCAAGCGGCAGCGTAGTTACTCTGACCTATGGCTCCGTAAATGCTGGCGGCAGACGACAGGAGAATGAAAAAGTCCAAGTCTGCGGGTAGCTGTTGATGAAGATTCCAAGACGAGGCTACCTTGGATTGGATTGAAATTTTCCATTGCGAGTGCGTCATGTTATAGAACATTGCGTCTTGAAGAGCCATTGCAGCATTGATACAGCCCCTTATAGGAGGCATGTCCTTACATGCCTGCAGGAGGGCTGCAAGCTGATCACTGGAGCTGACATCGCAGCAAGATGTAATGAGAGTCACGCCTTTTTGTTCGAGACGAGCAACAAATTCCGCAACGGCCTGTGATTTTACTCCTGAGCGTGACGGGATAACAAAATATCTTGCCCCTTTCTGAACCATCCAGGAGAGAATGGACCGACCAATCCCGCCTAAGCCACCCACTATTACATAGGTAGCTTGACTGGGAAAGCGCCAAGTAGATCTTTTAGTTATGTATTTCTAACAGCTATGGTCAGTATATTAAGTCTCGAAAAATAAGCTTGCAGAGTGCCATCGCCGGAGTACTTACAGAAATTTTGTCATTCGGTTCCAGGGTGATGACAGTACGTCCAGTATTCTTGCCGCTCTGGATAAACCTAAACGCCTTCTCTGCCTCTGCGACAGGGAAAAGATGCACAGGCTTCGGGTACTGGCCAATATTGCTCTCAAACAACATGGCAAGACAGGTTCGCATCAGATCTTTCGTGCCTTGAGGATCACGAGCTGCCATGTGCACCAAATCCACAGCAGCAAAGGTAACGTTCCTAGCAAAATGAGCCATTGGGAGAGAAGAGTTGGAGCCAATATCCGCCTTGCCAATTTCAATGAATCTTCCAAAAGGGGCAATGCAGGCCCACGATGCTTTGAGTTTGTCTCCAGACAGTGAGTTCAAAACCACATCCACACCACGGCCGCCCGTCTCCCGCATAATACCCTTTTGGAAGGACGTATCACGACTATAAAAGATATTGCTGGCCGGTATTCCAAACTCATCCACTAACAGCTGTTTCTTTTCATCGAACCCTACCGTTGCAAATATCTCGGCACCAACCTGCTGGGCAACGCAAATGGCCATTTGCCCTGTGCTACCTGCAGCGGCGTGGATGAGAACTTTGTCGCCCCTCTTTAACCTGGCTAGGTTGATCAACCCGTGATAGGCTGTCATGAGGGGATTCAGTGCGGCGACAGACCTGGCGAAGGACATGTCGTCGGGGATCTTGAACACCATGTCAACAGGCACTTGAACTACTGTCTGCTCGCTATGGCAGCACCACAAACGCGATCGCCTGGCTGGAGCTCGGAAACTTTGGAACCGACTCGTGATACGACTCCAGAAAGCTCCCAGCCCATTCCACTGGTGTCGCTGGCGTCTCCATAACGACTAAGCGCAATCATTACATCACGGAAAGACACAGGCCAAGCTCGGCACTCGATCTCTACCGCCTCTGGATCAAGCTTATCTGGTAGCTGTGCCTCGGCGAGTCTAAGGGTATCAAGCATGCCAGGAGTTCCCACAGACAGAACAGTAGGAGGATCATGTCTCAAGATCTGATCCTTCTGTAGCGTGGGATAAATCCGCAATCGTCTATCGTCATCCTGATCGGCGGCGTAGATTAGTCGCTCTACGCTTAGAAGGCCATCTTGGATGAAGAACTCGTTTTCCAGTGAAGCGAGGCCATCTTGAAAACATATCCGGAGCACGTTTCGTATATGAGCTTCAGCGGCATCAACGGTTAGTAAAGTTCGCTGACCAGCCATGAGACTGACAAGCTCCTTTGTTGGCTCCTCGTACCGCATGGAGCGAAGGAAGCCCAAAGCCATATGAGGTCTTGGGTCTCCTGCATCCTCTTCGACTAAAAGATCAGGGAGTGCTACCCATAGTAGATTTTGTGCCTTTGAAATCAGAGTTCGCAGGGCATCGAACTCTTGCTCGGAAATTGCTAGCAGAAATGATTTCCCCACATCAAGAAGCGAGATGATCACGTCATCATGTTGCCAGGTATTCTCGTGCACTTGATTCAGCTGTACAACTCTCGTATTTTGTCCTTGTTCTTGGAGTAGGCTAGCAGCTAGTGTTGTCTGCAAATCCGGCGCATTGGTGTCGACGACGAGAATTAGAGAGCCTTGGTTCCGGACGGCGGGTTGGATAGGCATCTCTGCTGAAGTCTCCTTCTCTACTGCGGTAGTAATCATGAGACAAACTCCTTCTCCGTCTTCCCAACTTGCTTCTACTCCAGTGAAGCCAGTATCTCTCGCCAATCTATCCCATGTTTCTTTCGGCACAAGTGGTCCATCTTTCCGCCAGTCTTCCGTAGATAGCCACCAGCCAGGCAGGGAGCCAAAGCTTACAAGAGCCTTGGCAAGGTTAACCTGCGTGATTTCCAGATTAACAAAGTATCCACCGGGTTTCAAGAGTGCCCTGACGTTACTGATGGATACCTCTAGGCGAGACGTCGCATGGAGAACGGAGCCTGCAAGAATTATGTCGTATGAACCTGTCTCGAAGCCCTGAGTTTCAGGAGACTTTTCAATGTCAAGCTTTTGGAAGACGATCCTGTCTGCAACTTGCGCAAAAGTAGTCCGAGCCGCCTCAAAAAAGGCTGGAGAGATATCTGTGTAGATGTACTCTGCGAAGTGAATGGACCCCGTGGACTTTTCGAGGTCCCGCAATATTGACAAAACAGATGTTGTTAGACCACCAGTGCCGGACCCAATCTCAAGGATACGCAGACCGGGCTTCTCGTGAGACGCTAGATCTAGGAAGTTGCGCAGACGATCGTCGGCTAGTTTGCTGAATAGCAGAGGATAAGACCGGTTGGCGACCTCAGATGACGTTAGAAGCTCCAAGGGTTCCGTCTCATTTCGAAGCAGACTCTCCAAGTGACGACCAGCTTCTGCGTAGAGATCCCAGCCGGGATTGAATTCGACGCATCTTGCTAGTTCTTGCCGAATCTCTTCTTTGTCATGCTGTCTTCCATCTCTATATCTACTTTTAAGCGCTTGGATGAATGTTTTGAGATGATTCGGCAAGGTAGAAGTGTCGAAGTTTAAGCTTGAGAGGCAGCCAAGAGCGTCTTCAGCAGAGTGGCGTAGAGCGGTCTCGAGTCTATTAGACCATTGCTGCTCGATATCAGTTAGTGAGATGGGTCGTGGCGCACACAGCCTTTGCAAGTCATGTCCTTCAAGTTGGCTTAAGAGCGGCTTTCTGTCAATGTTGTATATAAGGTTAGGTCCCTGGTTATCACGCAGACCATCATCATCAAGCGATACACACGCCATGACAACACGCTCCGCAGACAACAAGAGAGTATCTTCCTCATCACAGACAAAAATGTTCCCTTCCAAGCCCGCTGTCTTGTTGGAGTGAATTTTAGAGGTCGCCCGTACTGAACCATGTCCTTGTTTCCACCGTTTTGTAGACAGCCAAAGGTTGTAAACATCTCGAGGCACAAATGTCGCTGCCGAGTCAGACATGCCCTTCGATACCTGCGCAAGTGTAACGTGCATCATCGCATCTAGAGGTGCTGGGTGCACCGGACTAGCATCCCCGGCGTCCAGCATTAAATCGTGAGCAATACATGCTTGTGAGATGTGTTGGCCATCCCAACGAATGTCTCGTAGGATGCTGAAAGACGGACCATATGCCATGCCGTGATCACGTAGGGATTGGTAGAAGGTTTTGTAGTCGATTTTCTTGTCACAACAGTTGGCAGCTTCATGCTGCAGCTTCAAATATTTATCCGTCTCCGCTTGATGCTCTTTACCGCCATCGACTTGAGTCACCCCCTGCTCATATTGTACCTGGATCGTGGCTTGAAAGCATTCAGTCCAACTGTCTCCGTCGTGAGCGAAGATGGAACTTTCAAAGAAGGCTATCTCCTTTTCAAAAGTCTCCTGTCTCGGTCGCAAAGACAATAATATCTCAACTGGCGTTTTGGCATTCTCGGGGATAGGAATCGGTCGGAGAAAGTGAGCTTCTGGGAAGAGAAAGGCTGAGATAGACTTTGCGACCTTGTTGGACTCGATCAAGTGCTTTACCCCTTCCATAGCCATCACTAGCATTCCCGTACCCGGACAGATAGTCTTAGTGCTAATAACATGATCCTCTAGCCATGGCATAGTGTCCAAGCTGAGCCAATTGCGGAACGATGGCCGGAGGTTATTCCAGTCGTGAGATCGTTTACCAAGCATAACGCCCTTAGCAACAGGACGAAACCTCATACCCTTGTCTAGCCTTGAATTATGCCAGTATCTTCTTGATAGATCAAATGGATACTTTGGGCAATCCACCAACGGAGGCGGGCATTTGTCGCCATGGTGGCCGTTGCCTTCTTCGATGGACACTGGATAGCCAATGCAGAAGAGATTGCCCAACAGCTCGAGGAAGGTAATCAGTGATGGCTTTGACCGTTGAAGAACAGAGTGATATCGTAATACTCCCTCAGGTTTCGTACTCTTGCCCTTGGCATTCACACCCACATCAGCCAAATGTTGCAGAGTGTCCTGTATGGGTCGTCGTAGCGCGGAATGCGGCCCAATTTCCAAAATATCAGTAATCCTTTCAAAACCGACGCCTAAGTTCTCTCTACTGTCCAAGCTCTGCAGTGCGTCGGCAAATTGAACCGGCGATAGCAGGTTGTCAACCCAATATTGGGCCGTTGCAAGCATCGAAACCTTGGTTATCAACCGTCTGGTCACCGATGATATCATTGAACCACGGCTCAGTTTCGTGCCGGATTCTAGCCCACCAAGGAGCTCGTGGTACTCTGAAGCAGCTGCTTTCATTGCAGGAGAGTGGTACGCAACGCCAGTGTTGATCTTTTGAGCGAAAATCTCGTCCTGGTCTAATCGTTGCTTGAGTTGATCAATGTCTTTTTCGTCGCCTGATAATGTGCAATTGGAAATGCTGTTAATACAGGCTAGATGAACTGATACTACCATCTTGTCGCCACCAACTTTGTAGAGATAGCTCCTTACCTCATCTCTGGGCAGGTTAACTGACATCATGGCCCCAGGCCTGGCGGCGACAGAGTCCTTCAGCTTTTTGGCAACTATTCCTCGATAATACGCGACTTTACATGCCGATTCTAGTGACAGCGCACCAATAGCATATGCTGCAGCAATTTCTCCCGAGGAGTGCCCAAGAACTGCAGAGGGAGCCACGCAAACACTTTTGAGAAGCTCTACTAAAGCAATTTGAAGGGCTGTGCAAAGGGGCTGACTAAACTGAGGCGAATGGATCTTATTCTCATCACGCATCACATCAAGCACCGACCATGTAGACCCAAAGGAAGCAAAGACACTGTCGACGCGCTGCAAAGTGTCGGCGAAGATCTTGTATTGTAAGAGTTCCAGACCCATGGCGGCGTATTGAGCTCCTTGACCAGTGAATGCGAATGCAATGACTGGCGCGTAGTTTGCTGACCTGACGGGTTTTGCTTTGGGCAGCGGCACTAATCCTTCTCCTGAAGCGATTTGGTCGGCGCTAAGAAGTGTAAAAGACCTCCATGGCAGGCGGCTTCGCCGATTAGAGAGAGTGTATGCTAGTTGGTTGAGTTTTCGAGATGAGCCGCGGATCTTGTTTTGCAGGTACGGCTCGTAGACTATGGTTAAACGATCTATAGCACCGGAGTCTGCACCAGACCAGACCATCAGGAGTGGACTAGAGCCTGACAAGGTACGAGCTGCGTCTGGACTTGTCCGGGATACGCCATTACTCAAGGTAGTTGAAGGCTGTTGCTCGGGATGCTCACTTGACGAATAAGTCGTGCCGTTTATAGCTACGGCAGTCGAATCATCCGGAAGCATTGTGCAGTTGTGATATCCCGTCAACCCCTTGTTGAGGAGATAATGATGGGCGTCATCAAGGATAATGTGCGCATTGGAACCTCCCAGGCTAAATGAATTAACTGAGGCACGCCGAACGCCTGCTGTGGGCCAAGGGACGCAGGCTTTCGGCACCTTGATGTTGAAGAATTCGGCATCAATAGAAGAATTCATGTCCTCAAAGAGCGCCTGAGGGGGAATCACCCCCTTTTCCAGAGCCAGAATAGCCCTGATAGTACCAGCAAGGCCACTGCCAGCTTCAACATGTCCAATATTCCCTTTGATTGACCCCAAGTAGAGAGGATCTTGAGGCGAGCGATGGGTCCGGAATACCCGACCTATGGCCTTTGCTTCGATCGGATCTCCGGTGGGCGTACCGGTGCCGTGGGCCTCGAGATACCGTGTATCTTGGAGTCCTAATCCCGCCTTTTGATAAACATGACGGATCAACTTCTCCTGGGCTTCAGCACTAGGCTGTGTGAGACTAGGCGTCCGGCCGTCTTGGTTAGCTCCTGTTGCCCGTATAACGGCACGGATAACATTGCCATCTCGCAATGCATCTGCCATGGGCTTTACTATCATGGCTAGAATACCCTCTCCACGCGCGTAACCGTTGGCCCTGTGGTCAAACGTGTAGCAAAGTCCATCAGGGGACAGAAAATTCAGATTGGACAACAGAGTTGCCGCATCTGGGTTGAGCATCAAATTGGAACCCAACACAACAGCCTATGTTGCATGCAATTGTTAGCCTCCACCCCGTCAAAGAGTCTTTTTCTTCTATAGTAAGGGGTTTACTCGTGGAATTGCGCTTACCGCCGATGCATCACCGCTCTGCATAGACTTGCACGCATAATCCAAAGCTGTGAGGCTGCTGGAGCATGCAGTGTTGATATGTAGACAAGGACCGGCCAGATTGAAGTACCAACTAATCTTGCCTACTAAGACGGACGCTTCAGTACCGGTTAGTACCAGACGCGGCGCCGAGTCCACGTCCTTGGTGAGCATGCGACTATAGTCATCTGAGCACGCGCCAAAGACAGCCGTACGTGATCCTTTGACAGATTCAATCGGTATACCGGCGTTCTCAAAAGCATGATACACCGTTTGCAGTGCCCATCGCTGTTGGGGATCCATCACCGCTGCCTCTTGGGGGTTAATGGAGAAGAATGGAGCGTCAAAGGAGGCAAGGTCGCCATTGCAAAAGTGAGCACCTTGAGTGTGAATCGTTGCAGTCTTCTTGGATCCTCCATCATGGTAGGTATCAATAGTAGCACGATCTTCTGGCCACTTGGTCATGAGATTCTTGCCATTCTCCAGGACTTCCCAGAGGCTTGACTCGTCCACGGCATCCTGAGCTAATTTGAACGCGAACCCTACGATTGCAAATGGCTCCATGATGTTGGAGGGGATGATTGATGGAGGTGGATAAGAATGACTGTAGTTCTAGAGAGTGCCAGATATGGAAGGCGCGTAAGGGATGTTGTGGTAGTGATGGGAAGTCGAGTAGGCGAAAATGGACAATTAAAGAAGGAGTAGACGCTAGAATGCAGCTGTAACTACCTAGGTAGATAAAAACGTAACTCATTAGTTGGGTATCCTAACATTCTCTGCCCAATGTACATATTATGTCGTTTCCAGCACGCCTCACTTTGGGTTGTGAGTATAAGATCTGACAACTCACCTAACAGATCTTACTCTATCACAGTTACACTGCCTATTATTTGCAGTCACTCTAACACTCGAAAATCTTGTATAAACTCCACTAGCTTGTATATGGTCGTTCTCCTCAGCCACTAAATGCAGCAATATTAAGACGTGACATTTGACTCACAATATTCTTCAGTTACTTGCAAAAGCAAAAACACATTCATCCCGCCTCACAAACTCTTTACTTGCTCCATCGTGCCAAGGTTTTTTGAGCCTGGCAAGGGTGACATCTTCTTAGCCCCCACCGATACGGCCCCCAAAACACTTATCTAGACCTTTTTCTATCACCATCGCTTCGGATGCATCCAACATGGCTGATGGTGTCTCCACAAGGTTGCATGCATCCCTAGAGTTACGTACGAACTAGGAGGGCAACATGAACATGCGTGTTGTCTGCATAGCCACGGCACGAATGCTGATGCTGTCCCGTCCCCATCCCCCTGCTCCCGTTTTCGTAAGGAGTAAGACGGCAGAGTTGAGAAACTTCGCTAGATACTCAGGTTACAAAGGCGTCTAAGTGGATATATTCTCCGTTTAAGATGCAATCCCGCACCAGGGGTATGAGCAGGGCGGATCACGATGCGAAATTTCTAACCGCCCACTCCACTTGTCATGCGAGGACGGTGTCTGCAGGCGTTGCCACCTCATAATAGCGCATAAGGCTCTAGAAGCATGTAACTACATCCGCATCCGGGTATGGGATGCAATGTGACGGCACATAGTAGTGTGTGTGCCTAAAGATACTTGCCGACGGTTCATCCGCTTACCACCCATTACCAATTTCGCATCCTCTCTGCTTCATTTCGTATTGTGGTGGTGCCATGATGCCCGTGGTTAGTCTTGGAAGCGAAATAATCTGTATGAAGTAAGGTAGTTCATATCCGCACCGGGTAATATAATCCCATCTTGGTGTCAACATGAGATTTGAAGTCTGCCGGACGCTTATGTGTCGACTGGTTCTACCATTTACGTTCAGTACTCTTGTTTTTGTTTTGGTTTTCGCTAAGATTGAACACTGTTGAAAGCCGATCTCATACAACTCGTTACGGCAATCATGTCAGATCGCCTCAAAAAATTCCCCGACCTCCCGCCGCGGGTGCAGCAGCAAATCCTCAATGGTCCAGCAATGGCTCCTCCACCAGGCGTAGCGCCGAACCTCAACAATCCATCAAATCACAACACTACGGGGATAGTCTTTGGTGCAATTTGTGTTGCCGTTGCTTCCATCGCCTTCATGCTTCGTCTTCACTGCCAAATTAGGGTATTGAGGAAATGGAGGGTGTGTGACTGTACGTTTCGTCATCAATAACTGCTGATTGTCTTTGTGTACATTACTAATAATGCTTACAATACCACAGCTCTCGGTTTACTGGCTTTTGTATGTAATACTCCGCTCTTACCTCTGTCACCATGCGTACTACTCGCAGTTCCTAACGCTCAGATTATAGTTGGGGTATATTGGTGCGGCTGCGAGCTACTTCATCTGCATACATTATGGTGGGTTTTTGGTACACCAATGGGATGTTCGGTTCAAGGAATTTCAAGTTGTCCTCCAGGTGAGATAGTATACCATGTGGCATTCTGCACTTTGTATTCTGAGCTTACTGAGAACAGGCCGCCTTGTCCATAACGGTATCTTACGGTGTTCTGACATTATTTGCCAAAGTCGCCATTTTGCTCGAATGGAGTAAGTGAAGACGGCCATAGGTCAAACCCGGCCGTCTCCTCCAAGCCTTTGGCAAACTCCCAGCTAACGTATTATTACAGATCGCATCTTCAATCCAAATGGTGTCCGAAACGGTTTCTTCTGGGCTAGTAACATCGTCCTTGTCGTCAATATTCTTCTCTATACGAGTCTCACTATTGCTGCACTGTTCTCTTGTTGGCCAGTCCATTCTCTCTGGGAGCCGTGGGTTGACGGGCACTGCATCAACAAACGGGCTTTGGATCTGTGCTCCGCATATTTTAACCTCGTTGCTGATCTCTTCATTCTTTTGTTACCTCAGAAAGTAATTTGGACATTGCAAATGTCGCGAGAGAGAAAAATTGGCATTTCAGCCATTTTCTCGGTTGGTATTATGTTTGTCTTCCTGATAGCCCACCTCGGTGCTTTTGGTCGAATGCTTGACTAACAAGGATATTTGCCAGAACTTGCCTCTGTGCTGTTGGTCGTATAATTCTTATTCACCCCCTGAAGTATGCTGGGGACGGAGATACAATATTTCAGATCTCAAAAATATTCCTTCTGAGTATAGCAGAGGGAACATTTGTTATTCTCATTTTCTGTACGTTCTTGAATAACTTGAATAACAAGCTGGGTGAAGCAAACTGTTCTAACGCCAGTGCCTCAGGTATGCCTGCCATCCCAAAGGGCTTCACAGAGAGCTTGATTGGACGCGGCGTCATGTATTCGCTACGTTCAATCACATCCATCAACTTTTCCAGAAAGTTTTCGAGAAAGGGTAGCAATGGATCCTCTACGCCGTTTGAAAATTCGAAACGCTATGATTCTAAGGTCGGTGAGGGTTTTGACACCGGCTCAGAAGTTCATTTGGATGAATTAGAAAGCCAGAGGTTACCGGAGAGAACACATGGGCACAATCGAGGTGTTATTGTCCGTCGTGTCGACATTGAATCACATCACGAGTTGGCAAATGCTGGGTCTCAACTCTCGCTTGTCTCCAAACAACATCCATGGGAGATCGCGCGCTGATTAGATTCATTGTTATTAATACACCCGGAAAAGTGATGTTTTTGTGTCTAAGGTGAAAGGCTGCTTGGATGATCTAGTAGATAGGTATTGAGAACTAGTTATCCTACTACTTGTCGTCAAGAGCATCATTCGTGTCTCAGTTTGGAAGTCGCCGTTTTGACAGCGTGACGGACAGACGTAGCAAAATTTTAAGCATCGCCCAACACGAAAACGCATTGAAAGTTCCCTGTCTTCGTGCTAGCTACCACCAGGTTTCATGTGCCAGAGCGAGGGGCCTCGTTAGCGATCGAATACACGTGGTCGTCTACTTCAATACCTCCCTGTAATGTAACTGAGACGCTGACATTGGCTGATTGGGTGTCTGGATCGCCCTGCTGCAAGGCTTGACTTCATGCTCGTCCGTGCTGACCATGTCCATGTCCCAGTTGGGCGCAGGCATGCCGTGTGGACAACGTGGCGATGGCCAACTACCTAGGTAAGTAATCTAATCCGTTGGTCGCGAGTAGGTGTGAGCAAAGGATCGTCATATGATTGCCCTCGTCAACGAATGTAGAATGGTTCCATCCCAGACCCGACCGAACTAAAGGTTAATGCTTCGCGTTTTATTCCCCCAAAACCTTCAACGTTGACTTCATCAGGGCCTTTACACTGCACATCACAAGGCTATGGTATCCCCTTCTGTCGATAAAGAAGTTCACACAACTTATTAATCATGTCGTATGTACATTTTGCATCGCCAGCAGCCATGTACTTGTTATATCTCGTTGGCCTTCTAGTGAGCCTCTCTTGCTCTAGCATTTCCGAACCATTGCTCAAAAAATGATAGCTTGTATCCTTCATTAGCTATTCGGTAGCATTTCACCCTTTGAGACGGTTTCCCGGCCCATTTCTGGCCAAGGTTACCGATGCCTACAGTGGCTACTTTGCTTACAGAAAATCTCTTCACCTTGTCACGTATGAGCATATGAAGAAATACGGTATGCGCTGTGGGCTTATAACAAAGACTTGGGTGGTTTGCAACTAAAAATACTTGGCGTAGGCGATGTTGTCCGCCTCGGTCCCAACAAGCTCATCTTCAACTCTGCGAGAGCTGTGCAAGGTAGTTACCCATGCGTCACGAGATAAAGTATCATGTACTCATTCCGCACATTAGACATCTATTTAAATCCTCGGGTGGCCAAAGGCGAGCCGTACAATCACGGCATGTTCATGGCCAAACACCGCACTCTATTGATGACTACGAATAGGGAAGATCACAAGAAGAAGAGTAAAGTGATCGGAGCTGTGCTTAATGAACGATCTATGCGCATCTTCCAGCCGAAAGTCATAAAGCGGATCAATGAGTTTCTCCAGATACTCAACGGCGCGTCGCAGAGTTCTGCCTCCGTTAACGTATCGGATATGTCTACATATCTTGCTACTGATATTGCTGGAGATCTTGCATTCGGCCACCCACTAAACACTCAAACGCGGGAGACTAATCGATTCTTTCCAATTACTCTTCAGAAATGGAGCTGGAGGGTCAACGCCATGATGCAATTCACCCCCTTGCGAATCTACAATCTGATTATGATGGCAATCAAGTATAAGGAAACAATGAAGCTAATGGTGGCAATCAAAAACATGGTAAGGGCACGGGAGGCCTTGGATAGACACGCATATCACGACTTCTACTCCGTCGTTATTGATGAGATTAAACTGGGAGATCACTTCCTCACTAGCGAGATGTGGCCGCATGGGACTAATTTCTTGGCTGCTGGTATGCTTCTCCCACGGATTGGCCTTTCATAAAGACAAACACTGAACCATTCATTTCTATATAGGTGGATTGACAACTGCAGCAACCATAGCCAGCACCTTTTTCTACCTTTCAAGATATCCGGACACCTACACACGCCTAGCTGAAGAGGTACGATCAAACTTCTCTTCAGCCGAGGAGATCCAACAAGGACCAAAACTAGCCAAATGCAAATATTTACGGTCATGTGTCGACGAAAGCCTTCGCTGTTCGCCGCCAGTACTATCTATTCTCTGGCGTCAACTGGATCCTGCCGATAACAGTGGCAAGCCTTTTATAGTTGACGGGAACATCATCCCTCAAGGCACCCAAGTTGGTGTCAGTCTCTACGCCCTATTCCATAACGAAAGTATATTTGAAGATCCTTTCGTCTATCGACCGGAGCGATGGCTTGAGTCTGCAGATGGTACCGAAGACGAGGAGCTAAAAGCAGCGCGGAAAATGATGCGTTTGGCACATATCCCCTTTGCGACTGGTGATCGTGCATGCCCTGGTAAAGCCATGGCGTGGATGGAAATCATGATCGCTATTGCCCGCACGTTCTGGTTCTTTGACTTCGAGAAGGCACCTGGGAAGCTAGGGCAAGTTGGGGAACTTCTGCATCCAGCACCAGATGGCCAAAGTTTGATCCCGGAGCACGAGACAGAAGATTGGTTTGCGGCTGTTCACGATGGTCCATACTTGGCATTCCGTAGGCGAGGACACTTCATCGACGAGCTTGAGGAAGCAATGCGCGAGGAGTGAGTGGCTACTGTACTATGACTATGTATTGATATGATCGTGTGAAATACATCACCTATTTTTATTGACCCGTACGGTTAGGCTCGCTAGAACTATATAGACTGTTGTAATTTTGGCTTCATCCTGGGACGTCACAGTGTGTCGTCACGGATTTAGCCCACCTTTAGTCCCGTCGACACGTTTTAAAGTGTCCATTATCAACGGGTTAAGACTCTGCTTGACCTCATTGCACGACTTTGGGCTTTGTCTGAGAATGGAGGTGCCCACATCCGCTGTACGAAGTGGCCGACAGCTAATACATAAGACAACTCAGGGACCGGCCGGGTGGATAGGATCCCCATGTGCCACCTGTCTTGCTGCCAAGGTCAAGACTCTTCTAACCCCGTCTTACTTAGTCAGTAGGACCTAGCCAGGGGAAAGCATTTCTTCCCCAGGTGAAAGACAAAGTAAGCTCAAAGCTAAATCGGCGCTAGGGGCCTGGTTCTTCTGAGACATGATAAACGCTTTCCTATTCTGGAAATTGACAGACGCTCACGCAGGTAGAATCGTAGTTTGACTAAAGAGCCAAAGACTTGAGGCTTCTTGTTTGCTTCTGCCTCGGCACACGTATTGTCGAATAAGCCTTGCTCTGTCAATACTACTCGGCATACGGAAAAGAGTGGTTTTTGATGGTGTGTGCCGGAAGAGGCATTTGGCCGACAACAGGCAACAATGTAGCGGACATGTTGTCTGGTACTAGCATGCCAAGATCTAGCCTTGCTGGTTGCGTGGCGGGCTCCGTAGGGAGTATCATCTCAGGGTTGCATTTGTTGGTTGACAACATTCAGCTTCAGATATCGGCACAACTAGCAGTCAATGCTTCCCGGGCTCCTCTTCCGCATGATTGGTGCGTTGATGGAAAGCAGAGTGGTATTATTGGAGGTTCTTCTTCCCACCCAGTAGCAGCCATTTGACTCATCACATAATTACGACCCTCTCTGTTGGACCCTAGCTGTTGTGCAATTCTTGATGAAGGTGGGAGGTTGAACAAGTCTGGCGTAATGCAAGCCATTTCACAATGCATCTGCACATCTGTTCCCGGGGCATCCCGGCTCCGTAACACGACGGAGGGTACTGGGATGTTTGGGGCAGTAGTTTATAAGCCTTGATCCTGGCTCTTAACTCACACTTTGTGCAAGTAAGCAGACAGAAGAGACATTGCATTCCGTACATTGAACTGTGTTCTTTTTCTAGCTCGGCTTTCTTACGGGGTTCAGCCCTGGGTCTGCTAGCATGACAATTTAATTCGCAGCGCAACCAACAAGATCAGACCACTTACTACGGAATTCGGAGTATACCACATCAATCCAAAACCGTACCATGGTTGGAAAGTGGATCAATTCTCGGCCATTTCCTTTCTAGAACCTCACTGCATCCCGACGTTCTACTGCAGAATGAGGTTGCATATTGTGGGTTAAACTTGCGCGGGGGGCTCATCCCGCGCCGTGTTTAGCCCCCAAACTCTTCTCTGCCGCCAACTCTTGATTGCACGAACTCATTCAAGTTGCATTTCAGTCACAAGCCGTCTTTATCAACGGTAGCTATGTCAATTGCAACGGCTTTTACCGACAACACAATGCGTTTTGCATATCAACATCTGCGGGTTTCGGGCATGGCTCGCTCGCCTGTTCCCTATAGCTATGCATGTTCCGTATTCAGTAACTGCATTCACATGCCTAATATTGTCTCTCGGTAATGTAATAAACGCTAATATCTTTTTCTGTTAATCCTATATTCGCCAAACTGTTCGTTATTGCGCACGTCCCAAATGTTGGCATGAGTCACGAAAGCAACTCAATGCCGAAGTCTGGCTCTCCAGGCTCGCTGATGGAAGACAAAGATAGGCAGTGTGATGGAAAGCCGGAATCAAACTACCAAGTTCCGGGCGAGGAGGAGGATACTAGCGGCCATCTCCATGGCTGGCGGCTCTGGGTGGTGGCTATTCTCATCTCAATTGTGTACTTCATTGTACAGGTAGAGATTAGCATCGTGACCACTTCCATTGTGAACATTACGCAGGATATCGGTGGTTTCGCGAGGGCAGGCTGGGTCATGTCTGCCTATTTGCTAGGCTTTGTTAGCAGGTCTCACTTTGTTCTGTTCCCAATTATGTTGAGCTTGTTATGGGCTAACCGCGTTACATTTTCGCAGGCTTCGTTGTGATCAATTCAAAGCTGAGTGATATTCTTGGCCGCAAGCTGGTATTCATATCATGCATTTTCTTCTTCACCGCGTTCTCGGGCGCTTGCGCGGCTGCCAACACAATAGATCAGCTGTACGTTGTCACCATCCCTCTTTCAGACTATCTCTGCAACATCTACTTATATTGCTCTCTGCTTTACAGCATTGTTTTCCGAGCCTTTCAAGGCATCGGCGGCGGCGGCAGTTATGCCCTAGGTAGCATCATGCTCATCCAAATCGTTCCGGCTTCGGAAATCACGAAGATGGCATCATATTCAAGCATTTCCTTCGTTGTTGCCACAGTCTTGGGTCCAATAATCGGCGGCGGCATTTGCCAGCACACAACCTGGCGATGGATATTCCTGTTCAACGTTCCAATTGGGGTATTTGCCATGGTCATCGCCATGATTGGCATTCCAAACGGATATCCTCATCATCACAAAGCTGTAAAGCCGCAAATGGCCAGCTTTTCTGAAATGCGGACGAGAATTGACCTGCTCGGGTGTACCCTACTGTTGTTATCGACTCTCGCCTTCGCTTCTGCGTTTCAAGAGGTCAACAGTCAATTCTCATGGGACTCGGCTTATTTCATCGCCTTAATCATCGCTTCACTTCTTCTCTGTGCGTTGCTATTGCTCTGGGAACGGAGAGTAGCCGCGCAGAATGGCCCCCGGGAGCCTGTTTTACCATGGCGGTTCATTGTTCGCCGCGAGATGCTCGGCACATTGCTGTATGTCATCCCCTATCCCCTTGCTCTTGTTCGTGCGCGAATTGTCATCAAACTGACGATTGATATTGATATAAGAGGACTCTTCCTGGTCGGCGGAACAGTTGGCGTTACATCATTTCAGCTACCGCAGCGTTTCCAGCTTGTCAACGACCTCGACGCGGTCGGTGCTGGCGCTCGTCTTCTTCCCTTCGGCGGAGCCAGTACCGTTGGCGGGATGTTGATTGCTCGAGCATATAGTATATTCAAGACGCCACTGGTGTATGTTATTATTGCTGGTGCGTTATTACAAGTTGCGGGTTATGCCTTACTGGGGACTATCGATGCCGCT
Organism: Pochonia chlamydosporia 170; assembly: GCF_001653235.2. Classification (NCBI taxonomy): domain Eukaryota; kingdom Fungi; phylum Ascomycota; class Sordariomycetes; order Hypocreales; family Clavicipitaceae; genus Pochonia; species Pochonia chlamydosporia. Next base: position 118,816 of record NW_019154044.1, read on the forward strand.
GCCGATATACCACCGCAGCTTTATGGATATGAAGTCATTGCTGGAGTAGGATGCGGGATAAGCTATCTGTCATTATTCGCCGCTGTTCCATTTGCCGCAGAAAAGCGTGATCATGGTGAGAACACATCCCCCCCCCCCCCCCCCCCCGAAAATTGAGCCCGCCATGATGCATCTAACATGCTCTCAAAGCCGTGGGACTAGGAATCTCACATCAATTCCGTGCCCTAGGAAGTGCTCTCGCTATCGCCATTGGAGTATCTATCTTCAATGGCCACGTCATAAATCGCTTAAAACAATTAGGATTTTCAGACCCAGGGAACTTCGTCGCTACCAGTGCCCAGCACCAACTTCTATCGGAGTTGCGAGACGATGTGAGGATGGTTCTCTCCGATGGATACAACTCCCAGATGTTTCTTTTATGTGGTTTCGGAGCAGCTCAAATATTTGCGGCCTTGCTGATGTGGAAGAGAAAGCAAATTTTGCCCGCGTAGAGATAAGAAAGCCAAGAAATGAGACACATTTAACATTGTAGGAAGCGGTGAAAGCAAGGGCAAGATATTACACCATCATTGTAAAAGTACGGGCACTACCAACAATGACAGACAAGCTCAGATAACGGGCCTGTGCTAGAAGTCTTTTGCCTTCTCAATCACACGCTCAATTATTCGAACCACCTCGTTGACGTGTCTATCGGAAAGTGAGCCCGGAATGTCATGTCCCAAATCATGAATGTAAACTTCTCTCGTGTTTTTATTGCAAAGCGATGCCACCCGCTCCGGCATGGCGCTGTCGATAAACTCATCGCAGTTTGACCATATATGAGCGGTAGGTACGTCAACCACAACAAGATCTGTTTCGCTGCCGAAAGGTGTAATTTTCGGTGTAACCAACTCAAGATCAGCTATGCGGCACATGTCCGTCGCACAAAAGAGAATGGCGCATTTGAAACCTGCAAAACCCCGTCGACGATCCTCAGCCATTAACGATACCGCCACGGTTGCACCCTCGGAAAACCCTATGAGGCCATCAAATGGCCCATGTGCACAGATGAAGGCCTGAAGCTCTCTGTAAAGACGCCGAGCCGTGTTGGCGTCCGTGTCCATCCCGTTGGGCGAATATGCTAGGCTTTCACCTCCACTTTGCTGTAGCAGCATTTGCAGGGCTGTGGAAGGAGAGTGATAAACGCCCCGATGTTAGCGAGTACCTTACCCGGAAAACAAATGAAGATTCGTTGACGGTGTACGAAATAAGTGAATTGCTCATCTCACATGGATTATCATCGATGTCTACTACAAAATTGCCGTTTATGAAGACAAATTCATTCTCTTGTCCAATGGCGCCGCGAATTCGTGCTACAGCACGTTATTCAATGTTACCCGTTGACCCTAAATCTGTGCTTGCCTGTTTGTTGTTTGAAGATCTAGTGAATTGTCAACATCAGTAGAAGCTCATCCGAAAGTGGTTACTAACCTCGGCATTTGTACCGCGACCGTGCAGACATAGAAAACGCATATTGCTTTACTTTCAACAAACGAATTGAAAGCCGCCAGAAAAGTAAGTGGAAAGGGTAGACAAGCAAAGTTGAAACATGCCCAACACACCAAGCCAGTTTCTTCGCTGCAGGGCAGACTTGCCACGCACCTGGACCAGAGCCTTTGTGGCTAATAGGTCTAACAGCATGTGAGAGAACGGCACATCAAAGTATCTGCCACAATTTTATTTGGTCACAAAACAGGTCTGTCAGGTGTGATATAACACCACCAGCAAGGTTTGCGTAACAGTCGGAGTGGGGATACAACCAATAACCACAAATGTGAATTTGTTGGTCGCGAGTTTTGAACCAACTAGTGCCTGAGCAGCGCCGCTTTTACCCTGAGCTGCGGTGGCGTCGCTAATCCTGTTTCGGCGTCATGATGGAGTTACGCCTGAGCTGACTTCTTGGCTAGTATTTCATAATTTTATGCTTCCACTCCGTTTTGCTTCCGTAATCATGATCCAAAACGTTGACTCTCCATTTCAGTCAACAACACGGGTCATGGAGCAGCACAGTGCGTCAGATATTCCGTTATTCTCCGACATCCTGGGAGCATCGAAGGTCCGATTCTGGACCCAGCGGTGCAGCAATCGTCCTCACACCGCTTGTGTATCTAACAAAGCAACTCTGCCACATGGAATGGGAAATTACTTGGAAAATCTGCCACACAGCGAGGCCCAAGCAGCAGATCAAGACGCAAATGGTGTGCAATCAATACTGTATTACAACGCATCATTAATCCATCCCGACGGCCAATGCATGTTCGGCCATCACCACAGCCACTGGACTTTCTTAGAAATCCATCTGGCCTGCATCACATGGCCTTTTACCATATACTCCCAAGCATGTATTTTTATCGCAGTTTTAAGTGCACTAAGCACGGCAACACTCTGATTTATCCAGCAACATATTCTCGTGAAACGACAACCCGCAAAATGAGACCTCTCCAAGTCGTCGTGCCTGACTCTGTAGGCCTATCATCAGCCGTATCCCACTAGCACGACAACGTTTCTTCCACTAGCTATGATCCTGGCATATCATCAGAATAGTATATCGAAGTGAATGTCATGTTTAAGAATGTTGTAACGCTCTACGCGAATCGAAGGAACTGCTACGGTTCCAAAGCTCGGGGTACATTTAAGAAGCTGGCCTCCAGTTGTTCAGCCTAGCAGTCGCGAATTTATTTTGGTACACTTAGCTTTGCATAATAGAAATACCCCATATGTGGTTATCTCACACTTACAGAGGGCTTTCTACAATACAAAGGAATTCTTAGGACAGGCTCACCATTTTGTAAGCTTAACTTCCTAGGAAGTTCGTCTGAGTCACCCTGGTATATTTACTCCGGAGCACCACTGCCATGTACTGGACGCCTTGACTATGAGTCAAGCTTAGAGCACAATCCCGTATTTGCGACGGTCCCCATCGCGCTCCTTTCCACTCAATACCCGTTGCTCTCATCCACAATGATAAAACTGTGGAGTTACTGGTGTAACTCAAGGCAAGTGTAGGTGAGCCTGGTGGCCATGCTCTCTAAATATGACAGACAAGTGAAAGAGGCGCAAAATTGTACACAGACGGTGATAGCTTTGCTCGAGTACAAGCCAAAGGAAATAAGTGATTGAATTGAATTATAACTACTTGCCTAACTTTTTACTGACTGACTGACTATCCCCTGAGGGAAGCCGAACTCGTCGGCAAGCACGACTAGGACATCTTGTCCAGGCTGGAGCTCCTCCTCTAGCATCTCAGGGCTCAGAACACCAACGATGCTGCCTCTCCCATACATCCACTTCCTAGATGTGAAGCCGCCCTCGGGTGAGCCATTCATCCAATCAACACGGCTCTTCCATGGTTGCTGATCGTGCGCAAGCCATATAGCAATACATGATGCTTCGCAGCTCGCTCAATTATTGGGCTAAAATATGCGCTGCAACTTCACGGGGGTCGATTTTGTACGCATCTGGTCTGTTGTTTTGGTCTTTAACATCCTCCTCAGATCCACGAGCCCCCTTATAAGCATCGTCCTCTTGGCGAGGGGGCCCTTCCATAGACTACAGCTCGTCTAACAACTTTCCATCCTGCTCTAGATTTTGCCCACGACCGCCTGGTAGGTGCTGCATCCTCCGACGTCTTCTGGATGGCTGCGACAATTTCCTGTTGAAGCCTTCGGGATATTCGCTGATAAACCTTCTAATGGCTGTTCTGCCAGCAAGACGCAACATTTAGGACCTATCTTTGTGGTTGGTCTAGCAGCCGCTCCAGCGCTTTATACCCTCCGAAGACTGCCAAGGACCGCGCCGTCTCTCCGTCGTCGTCCTTCATGGCGACGTTGGCTCCCTTCTCCAGAAGCACTCGCGTCACCCCTTCGCGTCCATTGCTGGCCGATAGGTGTAGCGCAGTCTGTCCTTTGGCGCACGTCTCGGCAACGTCTGCTCCATTCTCTAGAAGCACTCGCACCGCCCCCTCATATCCATACGTAGCTGCTATATGCAACGCCGTGCGTCTATCGTTGCTCTTCGCGGAGACACCGGCTCCATTCTCAAGAAGCACTCGCAACACCCCCTCATATCCATACTTAGCTGCTATGTGCAACGCCGTGCGTCCATCGTTGCTCTTCGCGGAGACATCGGCTCCATTCTCTAGAAGCACTCGCACAACCACCTCATGTCCCATCCTAGCTGCAACATGCAACGCCGTCTCTTCGTCGTCGTCCTTCCCGGTGACATCGGCTCCTAGCTCCAGGAGTGCTCGCACCCACGCCTCGTTCGCAGTTAGAGCTGCATGGATCAGCAACTCCGTCAGTTCTATGGTTGTGCCCATTTTCCTAGTGGAGTTGGCCACCCTTCTTAACAGTTGTTGTGCTACATCCTTCGCTGCCAGTTGACAAATGCCATCGCCTTGGGTGGCATCTTGCTGATTCAACAATGGCCCTTGCTCCTGGTCGGGAACTAACTCCCGGTCTCCTGCATCAGTCACACCCCTTAACAGCCGCCGTATACCCTCCTGATCATTCGCAGGAGTTAGACATAGGGCTGTCCATCCGGTATTATCCTTCGTGGCAACATTAGCTTCATTCTCCAGGAGCACTCGCACCGCCATGATGTGCCCAGTCGCGGCCGCCCAGTGCAGCGCTGTCCATCCGTGGTGGCTCTTCGCGTCGACATCGGCTCGGTTCTCCAGGAGCATTCGCAGCACCCCCTCGTGTCCAAACATGGCCGCCGATTGCAGTGCCGTGCGTCCGTCGTCGTCCTTCGCGGTGACATCGGCTCCATTCTTCAGGAGCACTTGCACCACCCCCTCGTGCCCTACCATGGCCGCCAAGTGCAGCGCTGTCCATTCGTCGTTGTCCTTCGCGGCGACGTCGGCTCCATTCTCTAGAAGCACTTGTACTACCTCCTTATGTCCTATCCTAGCCGCACCCTGCAGCGCTGTCAGTCCGTCGTTGCTCTTGGCGGTGACATCGGCTCCATTCTCCAGGAGCTCTCGCACCACCCCCTCGTGCCCAGTCGCGGCCGCGAAGCGCAGTGCCGTGCGTCCGTCGTCGTCCTTGGCGGTGACATCGGCTCCATTCTCCAGGAACGCTCGCACCACCCCATCGTGCCCTACCATGGCCGCCAAGTGCAGCGCTGTCCATCCATCGTTATGCTTCGCGGTAACGTCGGCTCCATTCTCCAGGAGCACTCGCACCACCCCCTCGTGCCCTAACGCGACCGCCAAGTGCAGCGCTGTCCATCCATCGTTGTCCTTCGCGGTGACATCGGCTCCATTCTCCAGGAGCATTTGCACCAGTTCCTCCTTCCCTCTCTCAATTACATCGAACAGCAACCGCACCATCTTTGCGTCGCCACCCTTTATGGTCACGCCGCCATCCCTTTCCAAGAGCGCTTGTGCCACTGCCTCATGATCCCCACGGATCGCCCAGTCCAGTGCCGTTCGTCTGCTATTATCTTCTACGGTAGTGTCGGCTCCATTATCTAGTAGCACTCGCACCACCGCCTCATGTCCATTGATGGCCGCCAGGTGCAGCGCAGTCCATCCTTTGCTGCTCTTCGCGGCGACATCGGCTCCTTTCTCCAGGAGCTCTCGCACCACGGCCTGGTATCCAGACATGGCCGCCAAGTGCAGCGCCGTGCGTTCGTTACAGTCTTTCGCGCCAATGTAAGCTCCATTTTCCACCAGCATCAGCATCACCGACCGGTCCCCCCTCTGGGCTGCCATGAGAAGCCAATAATCCCTCATTGTTGGCATCTGGTCAACATTATCCCTAACCCACGTGGGATTTACAATCAGGGCCCGACGGGCTGCATCGGCGTGCTCCAGCCATTCGTTAGTCCCGTATCCGAGGAAGCAGTACTTTTCCAAAAGCTCATCAGGCTGAGTCACTGGATTCAATACACGCTCTGGATTGCATTGTATTATCTTGGCCCCCCCTTCAAACTCCCGCACCCCGAGGTATCTCCAGCAAATTTTGAAAATAAGAACATTAGCTTCGTCTAGTTTAACCCGGTACCAAGGCTCGCCGGTGTTCACATGACTGAGGATGCCGTGAGATGGCCGTATGGAGGCTCTGGACGGCCAAGCCCAAAATAAGAGGATTGTGGAAATGGACAAAGTCACAAACGTGATGTGCCGGCCAGCCCAAACAATGAAGGGAATGGGCAAGACACTTAAGAAATATTGGGTAGGCAAGGGAGCAGGTACAAATCTGTAGACGTGGTCGAGTTTCAAAAGAAATTCCTTCGCAGATTGATGCACGAGACTGACGGTGTTTGTTTTCACGTTGAAGGTAATAATGGGCTCGCAGCAATCGTAGATGTTCGGTCGTATGTCTTGGCGGACCGGCACATGGTCGCTATCGCGTGCCATAGTGTGTATGGCATATGCCATATCAAGTTCATCGACTGTGAGATGTCGTCGTGCCGCAACGATAAACTGAAGGACGAATTTAGCTCGTCCTTGGTCGCGCTGCTTAACTTTGCGGAGAATCTGGTCGTACACTTCGGGTAAGCCTTGGGGCAATAACTTCAGCGCTGTGGTGGCGCGCTCTTCATCAGCACCGAAGTCCTCTCCTTCGAGATCGTGCATAATCAAGTGAACCCAAAGAAATGTGCCATCAGCCTTCTTCTTCAGATTGTCGCGGACTAGATCCTGTACGTTCTGGGAACCTTTAATGCCCTCTACTTTCCAGTCGATGTATCTGTCAAGATCAGGCTTCACTTGATCAGAGCCAATATACACGTATCTGGTGATCGTACGTAGACGTCTGTTGATGGTATCCTCCGGCCGGCTGGTTATGAGAAGCTGTGCATTCAAATGCTCAGTCGCCGTCTTATCTCCAAATGTCCTTGCAAGGTGTGCAAGAAACGTCGACAGCGAAGGCTCCTCGCACTCATCAAGAGCATCTAAAAGAAGATAGATCTGGCCGGTGTCGCGCCGCTTCAGAATGAACAATAAAGCCGACCATAGTGCATCGGTGTCGTCAAAGAATTTCTGGCCATGCCGTCCGTATTGAAATTTAACCTTTTCGAAGAAGAAGGACGGCTCGGCTTTTATCAGCTGGAAGAGGAGTCCTCGCAGGATGGCTGTAGCAGTATTTCGTCTTGAATCGTTGTTGTCACAGAAGTAAAACGCCAGGATGTTGCACTTTGGGTTCGCCATCAGCTTTTCCAGCAGGAAACAAGAGAGCATAGTCTTCCCGACGCCAGGGGGACCGACAAGCCAGAGAGGATGACGATCATTCAGTCCAGCCCACTCCTCATATATCTTCAGACTCGTGAGCCATTCACAGGTGTCAGGCGCTCTACGGTCCCCGATCTTGACGATGTCTTCTTGAGGATCGGTTAAGGGCAAGATGTTCATGAATGTGTCGAAGTTCGTCCGACCTGTGCTCACGGCGTCAATCGGGGAAAAAAGTCGGCCGTACGACCATGTTTTTATGGGCTTGCGGCGCAACTTACTTTCGTCGATGGGGAAGCCTGATGCACTGAGCGTCAGCCATTATTAATGTGCCATACCTAGAGACATGCACTCCTTTATTACGGTTTCAGAACATACCAGGCCTATTGACAATATTCACCTGTCCAATATCTTTTTTTTTTTTTCACAATGTTAGGCAACTCGCGCATTTCTTCCGAAGTGTGATTATTAGCACTAACTACTGTGGTGAATACCGCTGGTTACATCTAACAGTGATAATATTAGTCCATCGCTAGTTACCCTCGGAAGACTTGGCAGACTCGGAAGGCTCCTGGGTTGGAGCCTCGGGGATCCTACCAAAGCTCTGATTACCATTGGCATTAAATTGATGGCCCTTGACATTGTTCTGCGTGCCTCTCACCGTATTGGTAATCTGATCTCTGCCGTAGTTGATGTTGGTAGTGCCGGATGGCTCCTCGAACATAGAGTCAGGAACCGATGGTTTCTCTCGGGCCACTTGCTCCAGCTTCTTTCGGCCTTCATCCAAGGCTTCAGCTTGTGTCTCAAGTGCTGCCTTAAACGCCCTGTGTGCTGCTAAGACCTGCAGGTCCTTTAGGATATTGTCCAGCAAGGTCTCGACCCGGCTTGCCTTGCCCAGCTGAACCACCCGCTCTTGGTAAGCAGCCTTGGGCGACTTAGCCTTATTCTCCTTAATACATTTAACGATTTCCAGCAGTTGCTCGGCTTTCTCCTTGCAGCTCCTCAACGAATCCTCCAAAGCTTCGGCTTCTTTGTCAGCCTCTACATTATGCGCCTGGGTTTCGGCGGCTTGTAGCGCGTTCCGGACGATTAGAAGGCAGTTTCCTACTTCCTGGAACACTTCCGGCAGACCACCAAGATCTTTGATGGAGTTGAATACACCAACGAGCTTTTTGGAGAGGGCGTCGATGTCGGTAATGTACTCAAAGATCTGGTCGCTCGACATCGCTTGTGGAGATGGTGGCAGGGCGGGCTTAACTTGCCTTTCCTAGTAAATTAGTTTCCCGAGAAACGCTTTATGAAATCTTTGCTTTGGGAACATACATTTTATAGGTGCTGAGAGGTGCGCTCGTTTTGATCGGAAGGAATCCCCTCTCTTGAGACCAGCGACTTCAATACAGGTCAATGTCCCTGATCACCAGAGGGACTGGTAGACGGGCTTATCTGTCTGCTGACGAAGGCGGAAACCTAGGTAATGTGTCACACTACATTACGAGGCTTGCAGCTCAGTATTGCCAGCTATATGATAGGGCCAATTGAAGGCCGGAGTGAAATTGTCTCGACGCAGCTGGTCAGATACTACGTAGTATGTCCAATATATCAATTTCTCCTTCCGCTGCTCATGCCGGGATACCTCCCGATTAACGTATAGGAAGGCCCATCACATTCTTGACGGGATTCCTACCAACCAAGGCCTGCCAACAAGTGAGACAGCGCGCCTGGATGCCTTTCAGCCATGTTCTGTTCCTAGTCTGTCGCATGCTGGTGGCCTCTTATTTGCCATAAAAGTTAGCCCCACTAGTAACATATTTGCGCGAAATATTTCACTGCGACATGCTCTGCCGCATGCCCGCACTTATGTCCACGACGCATTGGACAAAACCAGCCCACACGGCGTCGCTAAACAGAACGCACCGTAGGTAGCCGACAATACTGTAACGTACTTCACATACGAGCTAGCCACACCACCGAGCTAGCCACCGCAAAATTCCATACAAAAGGGCACTTCGCAACCCCCCTGCAAAGTAGCCATTTTGGGATAAAAAGCAATGAAATTATACAGCAATATTTCTTGTATGACTTCGAATGTAATCCTAGAATTTTGGGTATTGTTTACTAACTACGTAAGAAGAAGTTGATAAATTTCTAATTCGCACTGTACAGATGCTAGAATCCCCAAATAATCATATGTATACAGGGCCAAAAAAAAAATAGGCATTGGGCTAGCTCTTTTATAAATAAAAAGAGAATGAAATGACAGCTGTTTTTATCTGTTTTTCGTGGTGTTTGCACGGGGGTTAAAAAGTGCTATTTGTATGGGAATTTGGGGTGGTCCGCTCGCTATGCTGGTCCGCTCGCACCCACGTTAATAGTGTGATAATTATTTGGCAATGTCAGTGACTGGTACCCATTCCTAAATTCACCGTAACAGCTTCCGTACACACAAAACGATGCACAGAAGCTCGGGTGACAAATTTAGCAACATAATAATTACTGCTATGATAATGGTCGTGCCCGCGAAAGGCAAAAGGCAGCCAGCGACTAATATCGAAGCCGCTATTTCTCACGAGACTGCACTCGAAGGTTCTGATTGGGCAGAGACAACCTTCCCTGCCTATGTGGCACAGCTGAACTGCAAGCCGCAATGGATGGCTGGATTTTATTTCGCCAGAGGAAAGTCCCTAAAAAACCTTGACACTGGCTAATTGACAGTCTGGTTCGTTTGATCGCAAACCCCAAGCCCACAGATGATCCTTCGCTTGTTGGAGGCTATTAAGAGTTGGTTATAAACCACAATAGCTTGGTACAGACTCGTAAATTTGTTAGTTATGAGCCCGGATTGTGCGACAACCGAGTCCACAGGTTCGATTCCCACTATTTGCGTCCTTGAACGCGTAGATCCAGAAGACAGAGACGCCTGCGGTTAGCCAGAACCAGACGCAAGTGGCAGGCAGCAAACTTTCAAGCGTCGTCCCAGCCAGAATGTTACGGGGTTTACGGGGAAGGGTGGGTTATAAATCACCATACACTAGACTGGGTACAGATTCGTCTTTTTTTCGTCTCGTGATAAATCCAACTTAAAGCCGCGATGGTGGTGCAACATCTCCATCAAAAATGTTCGGAATATTGATCACATGTCCATCCTCAGGTGTACGCGGAGTCAAGCTTTCACTTGCCGATTAGGACACTGTGTTGGAGCAGTACCCACACCGTGACATAATATGTAGCCATGAGTAGTATGATGATAAACCCCTCGATTGCCATGGCTCAACAGCGTTCCTCGAAGCAGTTTTACTCAACACCGCCCATGTTCATCGTGTCTATCGGCCAACTGGTTCCATTGCGCCACTATCTGAGGTATGTTGTCAAATTCCGACATGTTCGGAGAGTTTCAGCTCAATTACTCCAGAAAAATATACCATTCGGGCTACCATCCGGCCTCGCAGTGGACAATGTCGGGGTTCGAGGTATTTGGACTCATTACGGGTATCATCGGCCTCATCGAAACCCTCGGCACGGTGTACAAATCCGTCAAGGACCTCAACGGTCTCCCCGAAACGTTCCAGGAAGTAGTACATCGTATTCCACTCCTCGAGCAAACGCTACAAGCCGCCAGGGCCCATACGAATGATGTAGAGTCCGACAAAGAAGCCGAGGCCCTATGCACCGTCTTGAAGAACTGCGAGAAGAAAACTAAGCAACTGCTAGAAATCTTGGAAGAAATCAACAAGAACAAGGATAAGTCGGCCAGGGCTATTTACCAGAGGCTGGTACTTCAGCTGGGCAAGGCAAGCCGGGTCGAGACCTTGCTGGACAATATCCTAAAGGACCTGCAGGTCTTAGCAGCACACAGGGCGTTTAAGGCAGCACTTGAGACACAAGCTGAAGCCTTGGATGAAGGCCGAAAGAAGCTGGAGCAAGTGGCCCGAGAGAAACCATCGGTTCCTGACTCTATGTTCGAGGAGCCATCCGGCACTACCAACATCAACTACGGCAGAGATCAGATTACCAATACGGTGAGAGGCACGCAGAACAATGTCAAGGGCCATCAATTTAATGCCAATGGTAATCAGAGCTTTGGTAGGATCCCCGAGGCTCCAACCCAGGAGCCTTCCGAGTCTCCCAAGTCTTCCGAGGGTAACTAGCGATGGACTAATATTATCACTGTTAGATGTAACCAGCGGTATTCACCACAGTAGTTAGTGCTAATAATCATGGTGAATTTCCAGGATGCCATAGCTCATACACCCAGAGCTGGCACTGTTGGTGATATGTGGTCCACTGTTGCAGTTGTACTGAAGCTCGTTGCTAATATTCGAGCTTTGAGGACCAAGTCCATGGTTGTTGATGGAGGCGTTCGAAGGCATGGTCGTCGCGCGTTCACTAGTGCAACGGTCCAAGCTGAGGATCTTGACAACTGGCTAGGCGACTACTACGAGCATCTAAAAGCTAAAGAAGGAAGAGAAAACAAAACAAGAAAAGGAGAGTTCCACGCAGCTTATCTCACGTCTTGATCGTCCCAGCCCGACAGACGGGGACGGAGGCGAGAGAGCAAGCCAAGCCACTGCTACAGCAGCTTCCGTACAGCACGCTTCCGCCACAAATGATGTCCTGTTCATTTCTTCCTATGGAGACTCTGACATGGAAACAACGACGGGCATCCAGATGACTCGCTCCCATCTATTGCGTCAATTATGGCGTCGCTCGCCAGCGCAAAGCATGCTTGTACCAAAAGCGCATATGATTGTGAGACTGTGGGAGTTGGAGCGTGGGCGTACGGACTGATGGAGGCGGAATTTCTGGTTCTGAATCCGTGTCCATGTTATCCCATTTCGAGTACTCCATAGTCATGAAGAATCACTTAATGCTACAGTCACTGCATTTTAATGACGATGCACACGCAATCGCCCACCCTAAAGCTACTATTTCTACGCTTAATATCTCCTCCACCCTTTAAAAGACACGCATAATTTTAAAAGGGGTCTAACTGCTACCTCGGATGCACTATATTAAATTTTTAAGAGCTTTAAGCAAAAGTCTGAAAAGTTATGTAGACTTGAAGAGAGAGCGCCGAGTTTTTTTTGTTACTTTTGCTAGTAAATCAGACGGGTTTCAAGCACTTTGTACTTCACTTCCTAAATACTCCATAATCTGAAGTGCCAAAGCGCTGCAAGTTCAGAATATTATACAATTAGTATTAAATAACACAGAAAATAAATTTGAGATGTTTTGACTTCAGTGTTAATAATATGTTATGCGTTAAAGTTCGTGAGTTTTGGTGAGAATGTGGGGTTGCATCGTCATTAAAATGCTCCCACTGTATAGTTCTCTGTTTGCATTCTTCCCTCAGGCAAGGGCCTTGCTTCTCAAGCCCTCAGGCTCGTTCCGAAAAGGCATTGGCGGACCCGTAGGGGACCGGTCTCCTGTAAATAAATAATAAACACTTGTTACCGGCAGTTAGCTTATTGTAGCCGCAGACCACTGCCTGCGACTGGTAACTAAGCTTCGACTAGGCATACGACCTTGGTGACCAGTAACACCGATAGATGGTTAGGACTATCAGCAAGATGTAGCTCCCTGGAGCAGACGGAGGAAGCAGCTCTGGCAGGAACGGCTTGTTATCCGGAAGTGAAAGGTAGAGGCAGTTGTATGTTAGTTGAACGCTGCATAGCTGCTTAAGCGGCCGGGACAGTCGATGAATTAAAAAATAAATCAATAAATAAACTGGCGCCAACTGATCAGGCACGGCCCTGTAACTCAGCAATCCGTTTCGAGTACGGTGCGCAAATGACTCTCCGTTTCCGGCTAAACATCGGGTTCGGTGCACTGGAAGAGACGACATCCCGTCAGCTCTCTCAGAGTTAAAGTTGGTAAAGTGGCTGGGACGGGACCAGCGAACACCGGTCGTTGTATGTCTCCTAGTTCTCTTCTTTTCTTTTCTGTTTTGTTAAAACTCATAATTCTTAGGAAAATGTCTGTGGGAGACAGAGTGTTCTCCGGCATCTTACCCTGGTAGTCTCCTTCTGCCCTCCCCGCTTCAAGAAGCATCTTGGCTGAGCCATTTGACTGTTACCTCAATATGTTGTTCAGATGCCACGGCCCGTCCCGCGGCCGGTCAGCCCAATCCAGTCCACTTCCAGACACAGTCCACTTCCAGACACAGTCCACTTCCAGACACAGTCCACTTCCAGACACAGTCCACTTCCAGACACAGTCCACTTCCAGACACAGTCCACTTCCAGACACAGTCCACTTCCAGACACAGTCCACTTCCAGACACAGTATACATGTTGCCCTCGGTCTGGGTCATGTCCTCAACGAGCATTGACAAGTATGTGTTTCATTTGAGACAGACGAGTAGGTGCGTTTGGGTCCCTAGTATGGAAGGTGTTTGAGATAGCTTCCCACAGGGCGGCATCGTGCTTTGCCTTGTCGCCGAATGCGATGTTCGCCAGGTTTTGCTCGTAGTCTTACCGGCTGATAACTCCGTTCATAAACCTCGTAGAGTGTGATACTATGAAGTTACGAAGTGCCGGTTGAAGACATCCTGGTGGATGACTAGTTAGGCGCAGAAAGATGTTCCGGTTGCGGGGAGAGCTTACCATCCAATCTCCCCACATCCCCAACACGGATAGAGTAGGGACGAAGGCCAGAACGGCATCCCGCCACCTCGCGCACTTCGTTCCAAAGGTCAAGAAACCTACGGTAATTCATAGGCATAATATGCTTGTCATCAGCCATGAACTCTTCTTTCCAACGTAGTTCGACAAAATTAACGCCTTCCTCAAGTGTTGTCGGGTTGAGGACCTCGTCGCATGACGTAAACCCAGCTTTAAAGGCATCGTCCTTTATTGCTCGGATCGTGAACATCGTGGTCAAGCATAGGATCAGACTTGGGATCACAGTAACCTCATAGCATAAGCTGTATTGCATATCAGTTAGGTTTTGTCCGTTTTGTGGAAATGGGAGGTTAGATCGTATGCGGGAGTGCCTAGAACGCTGTTCTCGCTCGATCCTAATCTTTTGTAGCTTGTTATGGTCAATTGTAGACCAGCAAATAGTTCGCGTAACAGATGGGTCAACCGGGTCTCTAACCCACGCGAGCTTGACATGGTTGTATTTTTTCAGTTCTAGCGCGCCTGGTCGCCAACCACCGAGGCCCATCTCGACGACATACATGCCGAAAGGGAGTCTATCATCCGGCGAGCACCTAAGGTCATCAGCTTCCTCCCATATAGTGGAAAGAATTGTCAAAATGTCGTCTTTAGTAGCAGCATCTTTCTGAAAAGTCTGCCCCAAGTTCAACCCCATTTCTGCTCCAAACTCGGGAATCCACTGCGCACTCCTTCAATGGTCAGAAAAGTCAATCACCAGTAACAGGAAGAGGGGCTAAGAACCCGCGCGAGCTATCTCATAAGTAGGGCCGCAGGTCGACGGAGTCTTCCTCGAAAGCATACTTTAACGACCAGACTCCAGCGTTCTTGCGATCCTGGAGCCTTTTCGGCTTCATGATCCGGTCATCTGCGTGATTGACCAGCATACACCACACATCTTCTATTGTTGACGCACAATCGATCGTGTGGACCTTCTCATATTCCTCAGGACCAAGGCACGGTCGCAAGGTGACGGATTCCTCCCAATACTGTCGCAGGAAGGCTTGGAAAATAGCTGTCTGGTTCGCCCAAGCAGAGGTCAATCCAGATGGCCTCTGGGTTAACGTCAGCGCAGGCCGCAAATCTTTAAGACTTAGAGTTAGCTTTTGACTCAGGGTCAACGATGATAAGAAGTCTTACTCTTCCCAGTTCTTCCATATCCTCTCACGACGTTGCCTCGTTTTTGGATCTAGGCGGCAACTCTCACTGAGCGGCTTATCCTGATACTTCTGCACTGCAGCTTTAGCTGCTGCTTTGTTGAATTGGCGCACATTTGGACGGTTAAATCGAAGCGATGCCTCCGCATTTGGAGGCATTATGGCAAGCCAGAAGGGATTTGGTGGTGATACGCAGAATGGCGGGATATTGGGGTCATGGGAAAGCACAAAGGTCAAATCGCGCCCTTTTACCATGGAGGTGGCGCAGCCCTTCTTTTCTTATCTGACCATAACCAGGATCAAACCAGGCCACAAGTTTGGAGCTACGAGACGCGCAGATATCACAAGGCGCGATGTCCACGGGCTGACCAACACGGGCGGGATGGGATCCATGACTACTTAGGTGTGGCAGACTACGCATGTATGGGCAAGCCAATCTGGAAAAATTTATTGTCGATGGAAAGGAAGAGAAGGGGCGTCCGGCGCGTAGCAGAGCAAGTGCACAAATGTGACGAATCTGCGAGGCCCAAGGTCGAAAACAGGCAACAGAAGGGTGTGTGAGAAGCACGGCGCTTCGGGGTCGGACGGGAATGTTGATGCTGAGGCCAGGCAGAGAGGAGGAAAACGGTGACAAGATGGAGAAATGGGGAGGACGGGAAAAGTGGGTCAAGGCGGGCGTCACGGGTAAACTCCAGAAATCGATGTCCTAATCTTGACCGCTGGTAATGCCTATGACTAAATCTGCAGACAAATACTATTTTTGTTAGCTGGGCACTTGTATAAGTACGTTACGGACTCACACATTGGCGTGCACAAATTGCATTGAACAGCAGAGGAGAGTATGATGTTCCGTGTGACTGGCTATTGTCTTGCATCTCTCTAATAAATGCGTCATAGTTTATATCCGGCAAGCTGATTACGCTATTTTGATTGAAGTATTGACGTATCAAAAGAATGGATACGTCGTCATTCGGTATGAGTTCGGCCAAAGAGGTAGCCGGCTGAGGACAATGGGTTTGCGACGCGGAACTGAGATCTTCGGCTGGGTTGCAACCCGACCGGCTGTTATCGACAAGATCGTATGCTTCTTGTTGGGTTTTGCAGTGTATGGAGCTGATGACTCGCCTTAATGCGTCTAATTCTGCTTCTTGTAGGGTGTATTTCCTCTTTAACGCATCGGCTCGTGTTTCTTCTGCATTTGCAATATATTTACAGTCAATTTTACGACGGAGGTAACGTGTACATGCCGGTCGTTTGCCGTCGCACTGATACTTAGCTTCACTCCTTCTACTGCAGCATCGAGACACCTACCTTACACTTTTGGCGACGACAAGACTCGCATGCGGCCCTTGTCGCGCATCGACGAGCCTGTGTGTCCCTATCTATTTCCTCAACAGATGATTCTTCGACTGGCCCGCCAGGGGGCTTTCCCGGAAGTAAGGGCCGATATCTTGGCTCCCTTGCGTAGCTTGTGCAAGACAAACGTAGAGTATCTGCGATCTGAGCAATTTGACCCCGCCAGTACGGCAAGTCATAGGTGAAGTGCCGATGATTGGGCCTGGTGAGTTTTCACAAGCTTTTTTTGTACAGCTGCATATTTTTGGAGGGCTCTAGTGACTGGTCGAGACTTCGGCATTCCATAGCAGCGGTGTCATGTTGATTTGGAAATGGGCCAAGTAGGCGAAGGTGTCGTTTCACCTCCGAAGCAAAACGTAGCCGTTCCGATCAACGAACCCCCCGGATAGCCAACGTCGCATCCCTTAGCGCCAATTCAGGCTGGGCCGATTCGAAATTTCACCGGAGTCTTTCAAGCAGCGGGGTGCGTGACAGCTGTACTACTAAGACCGACGGCCAGAGGCTACCGTCGACCCGGCATTACAGTCCGCTGTTCACATTCCTCGCATACCAGTGAGTGTGTTTGTTACCGCATATTCTGTGCCATGCCGGGCATTATCTTTTTAAACCCTTTCAAACGCCGCAAATTTGTTGCTCAGGAATGGCAGCCGCAACAATGAGCAGTCCAGGGAAAGCAAGATTCATCACTGGCACTATCTACTTACTCTCTTTATCTAAAACAAGACAACCAGACCTGCGCATCTCGCTCCCATGTGTCTTGATCTTAGTAATTTACCTTAAGCTCCTCCACTTCTTTCAACAGAGTTCCCTGAAGATCCTCAAGAGTACCCCAAGTTGGTTTCCAACAGATTTTGAACTGAATACATCCGTCCGCTCCTTCTCGCACTACTCCCAAACGTGAGTATTCAAAAACCAGTTTTCTGCCGGGCTACGCGTGCTTCTTCCGAACACGGCTTGGGTCATGATCCAGTACCCCTTAGCGTATGCTTCCTCCGCTTCAGTTTGTCTCGCTTAGCCCTTCCGGTAGCCACTGCATCCGCAAACTCATCAAAGCAGACTTCCTAACGGGATCTACCAGCGCCATTTGTAGCAGCTTGGGTTGGCATATGGGCCGTGTGGCCGTCCGAGCTACTATGACAGTGATCATGTGCCAACCAAAAGTCACCTAATACATTGCGGAAGGCCCTATTTTCACCGAAATGTAACGATGTGTTGCGACCTTCGGCGAACTACAGATTTTTCGTCTTGACAACCTGACTTAGAGATTCCCAACTTTCACTAGCTTGAAGGCGCTGCAACAAGGCGAAGGCTTCATCCCATGGCCCGGTATGTAGAAAATGATACAACTTTCGTGCCATTTCATAGGCAGCTTCTAATTCTTGCAGCTTCCCTCGGATAACCTCGCATTCCATATCCGACCGAAGTTGATCGCATTCCGAATCGGAAGCGGGTCGTTGGGGATGTCGGCTGGTGAACTCGGCATTGTCCTACTGGCAAGTTAATTAAAAACAAAACATCCACCGGAAATTCTGGGCCGACAGTAATAATTACTTGCATACATATCTGGTCAGGCAGCTTCGAGCCATCTGATGAATCTACAATAGATGTAGTTCAAAAGTCATTGTAGAAGCGACGCCGACGCAAATGAGGGGTCGCTTCAGCGACTATGAGGGTAAGTTCCGGTAGAACCTAATTCCGAGCTCGCCCATACCCGAAGAAGATTACGACATGATTCATAGCCGCCCAGCTGGCTTTCTTCTTTCTGCCCGTTCCTGTACAGTACAAGAGACTGGACTGCGGGATTGTCCTTTAGCCTTGGATATCGCAAGCAACTTATTTCAGCCCGGATGTATATGACCACAGTTCGACAGCATGCACATGGGCCGGTGGTAGACAAGCCTTACCGGCTCAGCCAATGGATTGAGCCAGCACACACCAATGGTTTCTTCACTGTAAGCGCCCAAGGCTGACACCAATATCGAGGCCCTGCAAGATGTTTTCTAATAGCAATTGATTGGCTGCGTTGACGGCTTTAAATGGGTGGACAAGTTTGACTGCTTCGCCATCGTAAAAAAAGAGCTGGTGCACTCTGCTTGCTACCCTGTTAAACTATAAATACGTCACCCACACCCAGCCCTCCTGTTGGGTTGCACTCTGGATTTAATCTAACCGCAGCGCGTGTCTGTAGAGGCGGGTATCGAAGCACTAATTTCAGCTCCTTAGGTTCTACTTAAACATAGGAACGTTGCGTTGAAGAGAGCCTGGCAACTCCGACTGCTTCTTGCGGACAGTGATGGGGCATTCTGAAAGGAAATGTGACATAAGCGACGAAGCTGCACTTAAAGGCATTTGTGATGTCTTCAGGAGACTACGCGACAAAGGGGAGCCGGATGCGTCTGCTCAATGCGACGAGGTGATTGCAATCTGCTGCCATCAACTTGCATATGTTTATGGAACCAAACCAGTCGATGTGATCCAATGGCTGTATAACCCACAGCATGACCTGGCTCCAAAATCCTTTGCAGCATTTGTTAAAGAAAATAGCCTCAGCGAAGCTTTCAGACTTCATTTCTCGAAGCAGCCGCTAGAATTCATGAGGGAAGTCAATCCACACGACACCATCATTGTCAACAACGTGAGGATAACCTATGAACCTGACATAATCAATGAAACTGACGAACATGCCCGCAATAGGCCACAAAACCGACTCCTCCAGAAGATCCAGAACACAGTGAAGTGGCAGGGAGCCATGAGCTTGCGGTATGGGAGAGTACTTATCAGTCTAAAACCCGGCAGAGTGGCATGATCTCAGAAGAAATATTAACCCACAATTTTGATACCTTCGATGAAATATCCATCCCTGAGTACGATATCAACAGTTTCCCCGACAGCAAGTCGGACAGTGATGGCACTACACTGCTGCCCACCAGCGATTCCGACGTACAACAGACCAGGAGTCCCAGCCCTCAAGTGTTGGCCCAAGAAGGTTGTCATACAGATCATGGCCCAAAGCTGAACTGCAATACCCAAGGAACAGTGGACGGCGGCCCGACCACACCGGATACGAACCAAGTCCCAAAACCTGCTGGTCTGGCCAAAACGTTGCAGAGTTATGAGGCGTTTCTTGCGCTAGCGCCGACATTGTACAGTCTCAGCTACAAGACCAATGCCATTTCAACGCAATTACCTCTCATTCGAGACTCAAAGTCTGGTTGTCTGGAGCTTTTACGAAGGACACCTCATAACGCACAAAGATACCACGGATGTTCCAACGATTATCATAACCTGCCTATTAGGACTGTATTACCTGATCCCGGATTTGATGGCCGAAAGCCGTCAGATACTCGCGGATTAGAGGATTGGGCTGTGGTATCGAGAATAGGAGTGAGGAAGTGTCCACGCAGACTGTTGCGCCCGCCTTTGATTAAGTTGCCGCCACTCAAGCATAGCCAAAACAAGACCCGGATGCCAGGGCAGCTCTCCCTTCCCGTTTTGTGGAAACGCACTCCTCTTACAAACGCATCAGCCCGTCAGTCCACCTGTGCTTCTACTACTGCCATTGGAAGGGCATTGTTTAACCCAACCAGGTACGGCCGGGACATCGACACTGAAGAAACGATCCTCGCGTGCCAAAAGCGTCGCCGCCGAGGCCAAATCATCAAAAGGCAATTCCACCCTCAATAGCTGCTGTGGCTGGCCGGCCGGCCCATGCCGCCGCATCCGCTACATCACCATCACGGCGCAGATAGACATGCATCTCGTCTGGATGACTGGTCGCAAATTCCTCAAATTCATGCCGCGGTTCTTGCTCGAGCCTCAATTAATTAACTAGTAGTCTCGCACCAGGCGGAGGCAGAGACACCATTAGCCTTTTTGGACTCTTGAATACGGGCCATCCTCTCTAGAACTGTGTTCCACGCAGGTAACGTCATACTTGGAGTCAAGAACGGTTTCGAGTGTGAGCCATCGTTCATATCGTGCTTCAAACCATATCATCTAGAGCCATAATGCATATCCACGGAGTCCGAGGATGTGTTGCGCTATGCACGCATTCCGGCTACAAAGATCTAAGTCCATGTGGTGAGCATTCGGAGGCTGCAGGCCACGGTCTAAAGACCTGGCTAGACTGTCACCTCCCCCCAACCCAACTACAACGGGGTACTGCAGCTTGCAGGTCAGAAGCCAATAACCAATAACCACATCGGCTGGCATTTCTGCCTTATCCACTTTTTCAATGAGAACCCCCCCCCCCCCAGCCCCCCCCCCACAAGTCCCACTCCGGTTTCCCCAAGGCGCCTCAAAGACCCAGTCTTTGCACGCTTGGAAGGACCGCGAGAGGAGGATCCCTTTTCTCGGGATGAGACATCTCCTCATGCTGTTACGTCGAGGTATATATGTTAAACAGAAACACATAGAGATCTTCAAGAAGCCGTTCCCTACTCGAGTTCTTCCCAGCTGATCTCCCGTTCGCCTCACATGCTCCAATGTCAACATATAAGTAGCATCGCCATTCGGCCGTGAAATCGTATATGACTGTCTACAATTTTCTTTTCAGGTTCGCCCGATCATAACAACCTATCTATATGCTTTTTAACAATGGCATTAAATTCAGAAACTACAGTCGCTATATTCGCACTTGTCGTTGCCATACCCCAAGCAATTGTCATAGTTTGGGCATGGTGGACTAAATGCTGGTGCTTGCGTACACGGCCACAATAGCCACAATCAACATGGACATCAAACGGTATGCCCGCTCAGGAATCGTCAAGACAAACACGTAATCAAATTGGATTTGGGCTAATGTATCGTGTATATTATTATTTTCAATTAGAAGAAACATTGTTACCTCTAACTCGAAGTCCCAGTGCTAGTGCAAGTGTGACTCTAAGTTCGCCGACAATCTTGGCGCAAGACTCAAGAGCCATTTCAGGCCAGGACCGAGCCTCGACAATGTTCAATATAAGAGAGGAGCACCACTACTATTTAATTCGCGAGACACAACAACACATTCCGGTCGAGTCGTTCCATTGATGAGTTTGGGGGTACTGCTCAGACTGGTAACAACACCTGATTGGAAAGGCATCAGTGAGATGGCGGTAGAAGGCTGGGATAATCTATGGCCAACTCTTGGTGTAATGAATCCATATGAATTGCTTTACATCCACATCCCGAGATCCCAACAGGCCCAAGGCTGATGAACTAATTGGAGGGCTTCCCGACCGTTTGTAGGGTAGGTCATGGTAAGGGGGACCCACCACGTAGGACTACAATCAAGAGTTAAAGCTGTGGATCTTTCATGCCGAACCCTTCGTGATCCTTCCAGTGGTCTTCGTCGTGTACATCGATCGCTGTGGACTATCCCATTCTGTAGTTAACGTTAACTTTCATTCCGCAGTTATACAGTATACAAACCAGAGAAGACTGCCAAGACAATACTTGCGGCGGCATTAAGTAGCCACATCATGGGTGATATCGGAGAGACGCGCATATCGTGAGGCATCGTGACGACCCCGACTTGCACCGCGGTGAGCAACATGGCGACATAGAACATGGAGTTAGTCAACAAGGCCAAACCCTCATGAACAAAGCCGCTGCGCTGTTTTCAGCTCGGTACAAGGACCCGCACCTGGTCCGGCGGCAGATAATACATGTTGCTTCGAAGGCTCAGGTGCAGCTTTAAGTAGTGGAGTCTCGCGTCGAAGGGCGGGTAACTAAGCTCTGCAATCAATGCCGATGGTAGAATCCCCCAAAACGACCATTGCTTTTGCGCCTCTCCTCAGAGCGCCGTGCGGGAGAAGAAGATGCCCGTCGCACGTCTTCCAAGTCCTTCCATTCATTTGTCGACGCATCCACGGACGGCAACCTTGACATCTCCAGACGTTACGCACGAGAAACATGGGGTCAAGAGCGGGATTCGGGCAGAAAACCCAATAAGCTCTTGAGAAACATCAGTATGGTTGTTCAGACAAGACGCAAGTCTATGCGGCTCGGGAAAGAAGATCTCCCAACCGAACACGAGCGGGTAGGGGAGCACACGCAACGGCATGAAACACTCCATGATTTCGAGCTGCCTGTCTATGGAAGCTTGTAGCTCTAGGTCAGGCTCCTTCTCAGTGCTGTTCGTGACTTGACGGCCTGTGATAGCCAAGTCACCCAGCTCTGTGAGGTACAAGCCAGGCAAGAACGATGCGAGCTGGAGGTGGTCGTGTCGCGACGCGTCGGCGATACTCGATCTCACGCTCAAGACAACTGGGTGGACTGTGGCGGACATGCTGGTCGCTCAACCCACGCGGCCAAAGCAGAGTGTACCCGCGCCACAGAACACAATGGACGACACGGCGCGACTACCGGGACTTAATGCTCAACCCAGATGGGACTCTGCGGGAGTGGCGGCGGGAAAACCCATTGGCACACGGCCAGGGTCACCATTCATATGTATTGGATGAAATAAGCTCAGGCGACTCTAAGGACGGAGTTTTGAAGATGGCTTCATACGACTGGCGACCAGCATTGCCGACCGACTCGAGCAATATCCCAGGCGCACATTGCCGGCGGCCGAACTCGAAACAGATTGCTGGATATGGTGCGGTTCTGCCACAACAGTGAGTGGAGATAGCTGCTCTCGCAAGGGTTCGCGGCGTGTCCCTGCTTGCCCCTCAAACCGAGGAGAGATGACTGGGAGACGTGAGATTCAGAGCTGAATGTCAATTTTGGCCAATGCCACTTCACGTCCACAAAACTTTCCACGCTCAGCCCTGACGCTCGGTCACGCCAGACGGCATGTTATTCCACTTTCTTCAGCTGGTTGGCCAAGAACGGAATGGCTGTCACCTTCAGACACTTGCAGTGGCGGAGGTGTCCCTTTTTCTCTGCCTTGTGCCAGTGACAGCTCTGGCTTCCTCTGGCACTTGGAGCCCAACGAGCGCCAGCTATGTCATCTTTGACATTTTCCGTGCAACAAGATGTCCTTCCAGTCGCTCTGAATGTTCGCTTTTGTCGACGCTCAATCTGTTATTCTGTTTGCACATCCGCTTCAATCTCCAGTCATACACGAAGGAGCACATCAGTTAACCGAATTGCACGGTGATGCCACTCCTCCATGTGGTACACGGCAGTTTCTCCATTGTCCTGGACCACCGACGCTGCAGAACTCGATAAGTTACTATGCCCAACCCTGAAGATTACGCCGTCGGCTGGATCTGCGCCGTAGGGACCGAGTATGTTGCTGCCCAAGAATTTCTCGACGAAGAGCACGACCAACCGGAGTTTGTGTCCACAAACGACACCAACGACTACGCTCTTGGTAGAATCGGCAAACACAACGTTGTCATCGCGGTGTTGCCAGACGGTGAATATGGAACACCTTCTGCGGCCAGTGTTGCGACGAACATGCTCCATAGCTTCCCAAATGTTAGGATAGGTGTACTGGTCGGCATTGGCGGCGGCGCACCAAGTCCGAAGCACGACATTCGTCTTGGCGACATCGTGGTTAGTGCACCACGCGACGGCCAGGGCGGGGTGTGGTGTTCCAGTACGACTTTGGCAAGACGATACAGAATCAGGCCTTCCACAACACGCGATTTTTGAACCAACCCCCGACGGCTCTGCGGACTGCGTTGACGGGAATCCAGGCTCAGTATAAGAGGAAAGGCCATCAGCTTGAAGCCGCTGTCGACACCATTCTTGAGAAGAACCCAAGACTACTACAGGAATACAAGCGACCTGCGCCTGACACTGATAGGCTGTTTAAGGCCGAAGTTGCTTGCGACTCGAGAGGGTGTGCTGCGTTCTGTGCTGCCGAACAGTCGAATATGGTATCACGCCGTAAGCGGAGGACAGACGAGGATAATCCGGCAATTCACTATGGCCTTATCGCCTCCGCCAACCAGGTGATGAAAGACGCTACAGTTCGGGATAAGCTTGCAGCTGAGAAAGATGTTCTTTGTTTTGAAATGGAGGCGGCGGGGTTAATGAATCACTTTCCTTGTCTTGTTATTCGCGGAATATGCGACTACTCAGACTCGCACAAGAACAAGGAGTGGCAGGGCTATGCAGCTATGGCGGCTTCTGCATATGCGAAAGATCTTCTCAGTCGAATAGCTCCAAATAGGGTTGTGGGGGTTTATGTCCCTGAAGTTCCCCAAACCTAGCACGAGTGGCTCAGCCCGCACCCCGCGATTCACAGCCTGTGTGAATTTCGGCAAGCTGCGCCTAGTCGAGCTCCGTCTTGACGAGAGCCATGACATCGCAACCCGCGGCGGGCCAAGTCACTTGAGCTCTGTTGGGTACAACCCAGGCAGTGGGGATAGGAGCTGTTCGGAGTCGTCTCGAGACGCGTCGGCGCAAAGCTCGTTCTCGAGCTGGAGGAGCCAGTCGGGGACCATAGGACTATTTACAAGGCTTGTTCGCTTCAACGGCTTAGCTTTCGAGAGCCGCAATCTGCGAATATTTGACACAGCTACCGCTTAATTGTTGAAAACCGCGTCACTCGCTTGAAACGACCAAAGGCTGTTCCACGCCGCAGTTTAGACGCGGCAGTTTCATGGCCACAACACTACGCAGCTATTCGACTGTACGCTGATACATCGCATTTGGTGGGAGAGGACGCCGGAGGCCCGGCTACAGCCAACGGCGTGGCATGGTTGGGTGAGCCGTCCGTGTGATGCTACCGCATCATGGCACAACAGAACAATATTTATTGGGTGAGAGAGGCTGAGGCAGTTTCAATTTGGGCATCTGTTGAGGCTGCCGTGGCCGCACACCTTTATTTTGGCAGTCCACTTGTGCCACAGCCGTATGGCCAAGACTTGACTGCGAATGAATAATGGCAACCACGCAACTCGGATTGATCGCGTACCCTAGAGTGGTGACAAACTAAAAACGTTCACAGCACTTGCCGTTGCACAAGCGTCAAACGTTTGCTCAAAAGACGTATGGGGGATTCGTATCTACCCTAACTTAGCGCATAAAGTATTAGAATGCCAGGCGAGTGATAGGTTGCATTGCTGTCGGATTGGCACTCCTGTTCTTGCCGTGCCGTGCAAAATGCACTTATCACTTCTGGTGCAGCATGAAGGGCTACCAATGATGTGTCCAGGTTTGCCGCGAGGAAAGCCTTGTTGCCTCGTCTCAATGACCTTGTGCGAATCTTTTGCAATTCATATATTTTCTCCAACTATTGCATATCTGACTGTGTATCCTGCGGCATGGGCATCTGTGTTCGACGCTTGCCCTTAGCCTGAGCGCCTGTTGCTTGGCATACCGGTCCATCCTATCCTGCAGACACCGGCGCAACTGTTGATGATCCCTCTATGAATGCCCAAAAGCCTTCTTTACTCTGTCAAGATAGTCTTCATTATCCTTAAGTTTTGCACTAATCGTCTCTGCGGCATCTTCTCCCCAGTACCAGAAGAATACCTCGTCAAATATGCTTATTTC
Organism: Pochonia chlamydosporia 170; assembly: GCF_001653235.2. Taxonomy (NCBI): domain Eukaryota; kingdom Fungi; phylum Ascomycota; class Sordariomycetes; order Hypocreales; family Clavicipitaceae; genus Pochonia; species Pochonia chlamydosporia. Next base: position 144,633 of record NW_019154044.1, read on the forward strand.
GGAATGTTCCTTGTTAAAAAGAGGCTGGATATGTCGATTGAACAAATTGTACATGCCTTTTGGTATTGAGACTGCATGGAAATACCAGAATCCACCGCTCTTCCATACATGTCGCTTGATTGGCGCCTCGACGATGACACCATTGCGCCGTCTCTCTTCCGCCGCATAGATACTAAGGTACTCATCGAGAATAGTGTCATACTCAGCTATGGCATCTGCGTCATAAAAGCCGTCAACCGCCCTTGATGTAAGCCAATACGGCGGCACTTGCATTTCGATTGGTTTCGCGTGTGCCCATTCGAGATCAATTATCGTCTGGATGTTCCATTGCTCATCAACGAAGATGTTCGATTGGTGAAGATCGGTAAGGGTTAAGTAGAAAGGTCCATCACGGTATTCGGGGCTAACGAATCTATGCATAATAGCTCGCAGAGCTGTTAGGGCCGCGAGCTGGCTCTCACCATCTTGTCGGTCATGGATTGCGTTTGGCTGGTTCAGTATCTTGCTGTCTTGAAGAGAAAGGAGGTCAGATAAATAGGGCTCGACTGCTGCATAAGTCCTCTGTCGTGGGATGCCGGATGCAATGCCTTCATTCTCTAGCATCTGGAAGTGTAGATCAAGCGGTCTGTTTGATAGAGTGATACAGCCATCAGAACGCATAGTCAGTGAACCAATACGCGACAGAGGAGTCCTATTGATTGACAATGTGATGTTCGCAAGGTTACGAAATAACCTCTCTCGATACGATTTATGGTGCCGATGGGTTTCCCATGACAGCGCAAGCATTGTTCCCTTGGCCTGACTTGTGACGAGATAACCCGTCTCCAACGGATTGCGGCATCCACGCCGTAGATATCGAGATGGAACTGGGCGACCTAATAGTTTGAGGATCCATCTCCGTGCCTGCCATATTTTATTAGTAACAAATGGACTGTTACTTGGATTCGTGAACTGGATAAATTAGCCTCTATGCAAATAAGATATACATGTGACTTACTACAAATCCGTCAGAAAAGCCAAACGCATGCAAAATCGGAATTGGGATATCTGGACAGTTTGCTTCAAGCCAAATATAGGTTGCGATTTCTGTCCGTAATTTCTCGTCTGAGTTCCCTGGGGCATTCCCTTCACCAGTCTTGTATGGGAGTGGTACGCGAAGGAAGACAGTTTTCCTAGGGCGCAAAAGAACAGGTATGACTACATTGAAGCTGCCTGATTTCCATGTCTCCATGGCGCATAGATGACACCAATCAACTCCCAATTGGCAGCAAAGCATTGATTCAATCTCAGCTTTGCGTGCAGTCAGTGAACTCCAAAACCGTTGCTTTTGCTCTGGATAATGCAACTGCGTGAGGATGTTGTCATCTTCTTCTAGGGCATCGTCGAGATTGACATTCCCCCGGAGAAGCTGACGAGTCGTCGAGTTTGACATGGTGGATGTAGGCTCGATGCGTCCTTGTGGCTTTGGGCTATAGACCTCAGGGGAGAGGTTTGGTCGCGCTGCAGAGAAGAGCTTTCAGTTTCCCCGTCAGCAGTCCCGATGGTAAGTGTTCGCTAGTCTTAGTCAATGAAGGGTGTCCATGATGAGTGCCGGTATCACGATCTCAAACTGTGTTGTGTTGCACATTCATATCGTAGTTAATAGCTAGTGATCAAAGCTAGGATGTTGGGAAAGTCGACGGAGCAATGGGGCCATGGACAAGCCACACACAAGCCACACCAATTGCGCTTCAAGCCCCATCTACTACTCAAACTGGATCGATTGATGAATGTAGATTCCTTGTTCGCCAGCCTTCCAAGCGGCAGAGCAGGCAGCAACAGGTCGTGGCTCCAATCAGCATCCGCTGTGAGCTGTGTGCGGGGAAGGCCCTGGGATCCAGCATTAGGCATTTCTGCAGGTCACGCCGTGTGCTCCCAGTATAAGTACACGCGGTCAGAATTTCGAGAGAACTTGACAGAATTTCACACGCAATGTTAAAGCCATTACATTTAAAAAATCTCCGTCAGAAATATGGGCAAGGAGACTGAGCCAAAACAATTGTGGGAGATAAACGAGGTTATCATCAATGGCAACTACTCGTACCAAGCGTATGAGGACGGGAGGCTATACTACACCCTAGCTACGAGCAGAGCTGATTTGCCGGCCGGGTTTTGGTATGATGAATGGTATGAACTACAAGATCCCTTGCTGAGCATTGTACACAGATTGACATTCTCCTAGGATTTATGCCCTCCAGGCTCGGACCGAAGCCGAGCAATTCGTCGAGAGTTCCGGGAGATCGGCATTGGACGCTAGGCAACGAGGCGGCACTGGCAATTCTGATTACCAGTTGCCATCTCAATCGATCGCTAATAATCCAAATATGGGACAGATTAGCTCATCCGCCGAAAAGGCAAAGGATCGGAGGAAGAAGAAGCACCACGGGAAGAAATGATCATCTTGAAATTACGCACTTGCTGCCGAATACTTGGATTCGGTGCAACAAGAATTACAGACCTATAGCTTTACAGGGAGTTCATAATCCAGGCCGTGCATATTACTGGGGCCAACCCGCCATTATAATTAACGATGCTTGGTATGTCAAGGCTGTTGCATTGTGTCATTATACACGCTGCCATCTGGCGACTAAGAATGCCGATTCGCAGTCCAGACATGCCTTGATTTGTGTTAGCCTGCAGCAATTTCTGGACTACCATCTTGCTACTCACAGTCTGCAATAAGGTTTGTATCGTGGCAGGTGTATTTCATCAATTACAGCCTCACAAAGATGGTCGATATCCCTTATGGACATGCCGAGGTATGTTTTCATAGGGCCGTAGGACAATGCCTTGATACCGCGGCAAAACCCGGCCCTGAACCACAATGCAACCTCCTTCTCGTGAGGATCTTTCGACCAGGGACTGAAACAGACTTTAGCCGATGACTCGCGGATATAAGAAAACCCGGCACGAGCAAGTTGCTGTCTCGTTTGCTCTGATTCCACTCTCATAGACCGACCGTGCTGATCCATAGCGTCCAGCAGCTTGTCTGTCCAGTCGATAAGGGCATTTTTGTATGGGACGTTGCCATCATCATATCGTGGCACCCAATCTATTTCTACCTGCTCCAAATATCCCACGTTTGGTTTTAGGTATCTGCAGGAAGGTAAGTAGCTGATAGGTAAGAGAGGGGGCAAGGACTGCGGTTTTCGAACTCGTATATCTTATGGTACATCTTTTCCCAGCAGCCGACGCTGCCAAAGAGTGCTCGGACATGTATAAGATCCCAGCCGCCTTTGAGAGTCCCCCAATCACTCTCTATATCAAGCTCTAAGGGGGGTTCCATGGTTGCAGGGATCCTATTCAAGTCAGCGACAACGCCCCCATACCATAACGTGGTTGGCCTGCTCACATTTTGGGCTGGATCATGTTGAAGTCTACCCCGAGCACGAATGCCTGTGGCATTGACCTAAATTGAACATGTCAATTACTACGCCTCACGATGTGAGTCAGGGCTCAGTTGCTGAACATTTGGAATGCGCTTTTGTTTTTGAGACAGGAGTAATTGCTGAAGAAAATGGTTGACGAACTTGGATACATCTATTGGCCAAATTCCTGTTCCCGTGCCCAGATCTAATATTTGCAAATTGGCTCGAGTATCAAGCGGCGCCGAGAACAAGACATCCTGCTGAACCGTGAGAAAAAATTTGTGAAATATATCCAGGCGTTCAAGTTCTTCCTGTGCCAATTTTTGTTAGCAATATAGTATAGTGGCCTGTACAACGGTTGGGACGTACCTCGTCAATTGGAAATATGTACTTGCTTCTCTGGAGCTCACTGTCACTTCCGTACCACCTCTCACCAAAGAGCTTATGTACAGGTTTGGTGTACGGCGCAATAACTTGATCTAGCTCATCAACACATTAGCTCCAACAATGGACATTTAGGGGCAAAGGCTGGATGTCGGGGGTTCTTCTACTTGCCGCTGTCATCATGAATGAGACCCATCTGCGCGTTTTCATGCAGCCAAAGCCTCATGTGCAATCCCTGTGCTGGCCAGCTGAAGAGAAGGAAATCTTGTTTCGGATAATGCACGGATAAGATATATGAGAACAGCTTTCAATGGAAAGATGTTCGCGAATTTGTGGAGCCATGACACGGTTTGCTCGTTTCAAGAGCATTTGTAATCAAAATGAAATCGCGTTTACAGGCTCTTATTGGCTTCTAGATACACGCCAAGCATGCAGGTTTGGCCTCGCGTTGGTCAGAAAGCTCAACGCCCCCGGATCATATGACCTCAGAGGCACAACACCTCCAGTCTCGGAACTTGCCAAAGTCGCAGCGGAAGTTAAGATCCCTGTTCGAGTCATGATTCGCTCCCGAGGTGCACCATGGGACAGATCTTCCGATTTCATCTACACCGAGAAAGAAGTTTCCGAAATGGTCCGTTCGATCCAGGAGTTCAAGGCTACGGGCCTTATGAACCCGTTTCGCGGCGACGGCTTCGGTCTCCTGCAGCTCACGGACGCCCTAGACCCAACCACGGGGGAGCCGGAAGTCGTCAAAATTGACGAGCAATCTTGCCTTAAACTTCTCTAGGCAGCCAAGCCCTTCGGCTGTGTATTCCATCGAGCATTTGACCCCATCGCTGCTACTAAGCGTATCGGCGAAGGTGTGCAAACGCTCATCAACCTGGGGTTTGAGGGACTTCTCACGGCAGGAGGACGCGGCAATTGCAAGGACAATATTGATCGACTCGGCCACGAATGCCATAGGGAGGCTGGGCGAATTCAATTCATCGTAGGTGGCGGACTCTGATCTGCCAGCCCCATTTTCCACGTAAGAAATGGTAGTTGAAGCGTTGACCACCCAGTTTGCCATACGCCCACCATACAAGTTCCACGCTTCATCGTCATCGCAAGAACTCATACACAAAAAACCCAGCAACCCAGATAAAAATTCACATGAAGACGCGTATCAACACTCAACCATTACTAGTCTATTCCACCACACCCATAAATTACACCTCAATCTATATACAGAATCAAACCGTCCAATGACTACACCCGCACAACCTGCTTCACCTTCTTCTCCCCCGCGTACACAACCCGAAACCTCTCCGACTCAACAACATCATAATCCGCACCAACATCCGGATTCCCAAAAATCTTCAACGCCCTCACAACCAAAGAATACGTCCCCGCGGCGACAAAACCCCCCTCAGCCAACTGGCCCGTCCACTGCACAGGCCGAACCCCAACAGAGTCCACACTCCGCGGAAGATAAGTCTTTGGAAACCCAGCGACCTGTCCCACCACAGAGCCATTCGCCTTGACATCCACGCGGAGGAGCGCCGTGCCCATCGAAGGCCGCACGTTAAACACGGGATTACTCGTATTTTGCGCACCAGCCGTTCCATTCGGGCTAGGCAGCACGAAGAGATCGTTTGGCTTGACGCGCTTCTTGGTAGCACTGGAGGTGAGGTAGTTGGCCATCTTGTCCAGGATGGTCACGTTGCGCATGGAGGTCGCGGCGCCGAGGTACGGAATGGAGAGTGAATCAGTCGTGCCGTTGAAAGTAATAAATCCGCTGTAGATGGGGATTCTGGCGGCTTCTAGACCTAGAGGTGGCGAGGCGGTGATTTTAACAACGGTGGATTTGCCGGGGCTGAGGCGGATGATGCGTTTGCTGAACTGGATGGAGGCGTATTTGGTGTTTCTGTCCATAAAGGAGCCGGTGTTGATGGTCTGTGGGACGGTCTGGTTATTAGAGAGGGTGTATACTGTTGCTGCGCCGGTGTGGCCTAGCGTGTATAGTTTGGTGACGTTGCCGGTGTTGCTGATTTGGATCCACGCCGGGGCAAGATGTTCGGTATCGTTGAACGGGATACTGCTCACGTTGAGGAGGGTTGTTTCGTGAACGGCATTATAAGCATTAATTAAGCCGGCACCTTGCTGTGCCACGGACGCGAGATACGGAGATGCTGACACGCCGTCGTGGAATACATTAGGCATGGATGTAGCTGCGAAGAGTGCCTTGATAGTAGCGGGGGAGACTTTCCCTCGCGCCTCAAGCATAAGGGCTATACAGCCGGCCATGTAGGGCGTTGCCATGGATGTTCCTGATTCGACAGCGTAGCCTCCCAGTGCGAGAGGGTATGTAGACAGCATGAATCCTCCGGGGGCGGAGATGGTTGTCACGGGGAGGAGTTGGTTGCTCGGTCCCCATTCTGTGAAGTCGCTTACTTGGCCGCCAGCTTGTTTGTTAACTTCGTTGCTGTAAATAGTCTTGGCGTACTTATTGCTGACCATATGGAGAGTAACATTGGATGTTGCAGCGGCAGATATCCATTTCGCTCCCGTGCTGGTGGGCACCATGCCTATACCCACGAGGCCAGGCGTCTTGTATTCAAAGGCATCTACGCCGGGACGATCATTGTAGAAGAGTATGTTCTTGACACCCGCTTTGGCGGCGTTGTCCTGCTTGATTTGGAAATTGCACCCTCCGCGGCGGATGAGGACCATTTTGCGGGAGAGATCTGTTTTGGCTGTCCAGGGTGTGCAGCCATCCCCTACGATAGAGGAGTTCAGACTCAAAGGGTAGAGTTGGTATGTGCCGTTGGCGAAATCTGACTGTCCGGAGATGGACCAGCCGAATTCACTGGTTGACCCGTTGGCTAGACTATATGTGCCTCTTGATAGGATCATCGGCGAGTACAAGTTGTTAAAGGAACCGACGCCCGTGCCGGCAGGGTTATCGATGCCGTTGGAGGACAGAAACATGCCTGACTGCCCGTTATTTCCGACGGCAACTGTGCAGGGAACGCCGGCTTTGACAATCTTTTCAATGAGGAGGCCCCATGGTTCTGTTGAAGTGTTAGTGTTGTTTGCAATGAAAAGGACTGGAAGCTGACCTTCTGCCCAGCCGCTGTATAGGCCAAGAGACGCGGTGATTATATCTGCCTTATCTTCAAATGCCCTCTTGAAAGCTTCAAGAATAATGGCTGTGCTAGAGCCGCCATGGCATTTCATTACCTTGTAGTGGCCAAGAGTTACGTTAGGCGCCACGCCGGTAAAGTTGTACGGATTGTTGGCCTGCGCGGCAAGGAGGCCAGAAACATGAGTTCCTACATGTGTTAGCTACTGCACTCAAGTTCTCTCATCTGGTTTACTTACCATGACCATCGCAGTTGTCGTACGGATCTTCCGTCTTGTCAACCAGATTATACCCAAACTCTACTCGACATCCTTTGCCGAAGCACCCTCCCAGCGCAGGATGTTTGTAGTCAATGCCAGAATCTACAACCGCAACACGAAGCCCGGTCCCGAAATATCCCTGCTTGTGCAGTTTATCCACGCCCGTCATGACATGCGGGTAGTAGACATCTTGGGGGGTTGCCCGCTTCCCCAGCTGGGCCTCACGCTCGAAAAGTCCATCGCCAACGGTGGAAACCTGTCGTTGAGGGCGGTGGAGTTCACGAACGGGCGAGATGCTCTTCACGATGGACATGGATGAGATTCTTTTGACGGTGGCGGCTTCATGCGTGTCTTCAGAGAGGCTGAATGAGCCGCCGTGGAAGAGGGAAAAGGATAAATCGCGGTCGAGCTTGATGGCGATGCCATTGCGATTTAAGTTGGTGACGAACTTGTCGGCAGACTAGAGCTTGTTAGTAGGTTTCAAGCTCTTTTGAGGGGGATTTACATACGGTTTGAGAATCAGATAATTCGATAATGTAACTCCTGGGAATTCTCTCTCCATGGCCAGCTAGAGCCAGCGGCAGGGCCAAAAGGCTACACAGCCAGAATCGCAAGGAAACCATGGCAGAATTGCAGACAGATTACTCCGTACAGACTCATAAGGAAGGAAAAGTAAACATTGGAAATCTGACGATATTGTATTAAAATAAATTGGCTCAAAATCACAAGCAACCTTCGCGCTAACTCTTTTTCCTCCCTAGTACCGTAGATGGACTTTTTAGACAGCGCAGCCCACAGCTAAGTTTCATGGTGTGCTTTTGAGGTCCGTTGATGGGAAGTAGCCTGCCAATGGGTGGTGGTTGTGGTGATGCCGATCGTCTTGATTGGGATAAGCTCAGGGCGAAAAGGAAATGCAGTCCCCATTGAGGCGTTCGGATCGGCCTTTTCAGGGTCGTGGCGTTGAATGCCGGAGCTGAGAGTTGACTCGGTATTGGGGTAAGATCTGCAAGAGGTGACTGTTAGGGTTGTTGGGGGTCTGGGATGCGATGTCATTTTGTTTTTGGGAGGAGATTGTGGTGGGTCATTTGGTGACCAAGTTCAGGGAACTCATCCATTTGCATGCGTGGTTGGTATTTTCCATTCTGCTCTTGTGTCCGAGGAGACGGGCGGCGGTAATCTAGGCGTGTTAGTCTAAACCATGACTCTTTCACGAATCCTGTTCAAAATAGACCAGAAGCGCAGGGGCAGCTTACGGCGCAATAACTTGATCTACACCCTTTCCTCACCACTCGAAGTCATAATCAAAACCGAGGTGTACAGAATTCTGCTCGACCTCCACAAGAGATGAACGAGCGGTTGTATCTGGAGAAACGAGGCTTCCGTGCTAAGCAAATTGCACAGAACAGCATTGATGGCCGGAAAAAAAGCGAAATGTCATTCGACGAGCCTGACCATATAAGGTCGAAAGACGCAGAACGCCCATCCACCTTCCTCGCTTCAATCAAGACATGGAGAAAGACGGCAGGAACGCACCACCCCGGTGAAGCTTACTTCCGAGTTGAAAGATTGACGGATGTTAAACAAGATGCAAAGGGTCACATAAAGATCAAAACCCACTGGACTCCGATTTGGGTGCCTATCCAGGATCTCAGAGGGCAGGAGTCGTATGAGGCAGCCAGAGAACTAATTGTCCAAAAGTTCGGTGAAGATGTATGGACCAAGACATCAGAAGGGTGGAATGCTACGGAGCCATTTGTGGAAGATCGGATTGAGTACGTTGCAGATTAGGTTGCCTGGACGTCTCATGTAACTCTGCGCCCGCGGTGCAAGCCTCGGTTCTAAATTTTAGTGTCTACTGTGCTAGTATTTTCATACTAGAACCAAAATATACATCCACTCTCTACATGACAACAAAGAGGGCAATCTCCACGTCTAGAACAATATTAAAGTGCGTAATTGCTAGCAGTCTTGCCAATATCCATTGCGCTCCAAATTGGGTGCCTATCCATGTTCGCGGCGACGTCTGAGCTCAGTCCGTTTCCATCAAGATGGTTAAAGCTACAAGGACAGCATGCTTGAAAGTCTCACTACCAGGCAGCGAGGCGTGGTTTCAATGTGTTGGTACTGCATTCAATTCCGCTGCATGATCCACTACGGACGAAGCATGGCCAATATTCACCGAGAAGGGTAAGAAGCTGATGCGTGGCGACACCAGTGCAGTGAGATTGAGATTGTCGGTTTGCTGAACTGTAGAAACGAATGGCACGCTTGAGCGACGCGAAGAGTGTCCCTAGACCTCTTGGTAAATTTACTTCCTTTGTTTCAAAATATTCGCGACTGGCACAATTTCGGGAGGAAAACAGCCCCATTGTTATAGATTGAGCTTTTCAGGAGATTGTACGTCATGATCCAAAGGCTTCAATTCGTATACACTATCACCATTATTCCAACAGCTCAGTGTGTAGCTCTGTGTGCGAGTGATCGGTCGATTGTCTTGCAAGATGTTTGGCGTTCGCCGAGGCTTTTCAATTGATTGGAACAAAAGTTCTGAATGGTTCGGGCTGTTGAGATCCATTCCGGTAGGCTTGGTGTTCAAAGGAACTTATGAAGGATGAGGAATTGAAGAACGTGGAGAAGAGCAGCGTGCTACCTTTTTATACTTCCGTCTTCACCTTGAAACGAGCTCTTAGGTCAGCAGACGACCGCTTCTGCGGCCTCTCTTTTGTACAGATTCTCAAGATCAAGTCACGAGGTCACGTTTCGGGTCATGAACGCCTAACGCCATTTTTGGATATAAATAACTACCCATGGGCTGCCTGTTTTGTGACCAGGACTCCAAAATACCTGGGATGCCAACGAACTTATCGTTGACCCAGGGGTAGGGAAGTCGGGCTGCTACTGATGATGCTGCTGAGTTTGACTTTTCCTTCTTGCTCTCCTTCTTGGGGTCAGGAAAGATACATCGCGAGATACATCGTGACGTACCTCGACAAAAGCAGTATAGCTTTTATTTTTATTAGCCAGTCGCCAAAGACACAAATAGCCAATTGGATGCTTAGGGACAGCCTTATATATTCCAGCTTAAAGAGGCAGAGCGGGAAGCTGCAGTCTGCGGTGTAACTTGCTTGCCCTGCGTTTAACTTCGTCTTCTCTTAAGGAAACCGGAGCTTTCCGTAATTCGCTTCTATACTAGTTGATTGTGGTTATAAGAACGTGGGACCCAAGACGAAATGTCGTGCCTGGAAGTATGACCACCATATCCTGTGTACCAGCGCTAACAAAACTGTTCTCTGAACAACGCTCCCCTATTCCCGCCAGCAAATTCGGCACCTCCTCATGTGTCATTGGAGTTATTATGGCAAAAATTATTTAAATATGTGCAGTAACAGAAAGTTAAGGTCCGTTTGAGTCCTAAAAAAGTGAACAGCGAAAGCCTAGAATTGGTTCACCCTGTACAATGTTGCCCCACCTGGGATTAGTGTTGTGTCTTGATGCAGTAATGTTGGCGTCATAGACAGGCCAAGCCTCCATTTCTGTACCCTCCCTTGAGGAGCAATAAATCACCACCTGGACAGGAGGAATAATCCTATGTTATACCTCCACGAAGATGCCCGGCCAGCCGTCTCACAGTAACTATCGACCAATTCTGCCGTCAACGACAGGTAACCATGCGGTTCAAGAGCTAGACCTTAGTGAACGTCAACGGCCAGTTATCGCAGCTTGCGAAGCTTGCAGAAAGCGCAAGGTCAAGGTTAACATCGCCACAATCGAACATCTAGCAAGTCACGGCATGTCTCTAATAATGCTTTAGTGCGATGGTGTACGACCGCAATGTTCTCCGTGCTTATCACGAGGGCGAAGCTGTGAATACGCTACCCAACCAGCAGAGTCAAGGTTGTCAGCTATGAGACGCGCCAAAGCAGAAGCAGAACAACAGTTGCAAGAAATCCGTGCCTCCTATGATGTACTTCTCCAGGTTGTCAACGGCCTTATGTGTCGTGACGGTGCTACAGCCCTCAATGTGCTACGACAACTTCGGCAAGGCATTAGCCCCAACCAAGTCGGACAAAACAGTGAGGAGGGCAAGTCAATGCTGCCAACAAATCAACCCGTCATTGTTACTATGAAAAGTAGAACAGGCAACACCTACGATACACAAAATCAGCAACCGGCCCACATGCTACCACCTATAGCCCAATGGTACGATGACGACCCTGAAGCATATGGGGAACTGTTCTTGTACCTGAAGTCCACTACGCAGGAAGAAGGAGTCGAGGTACTCCGCAGAGTACGACAGGGACAGGATATCTCAGACATACTGTTTCTTGCCAACAACGGCAATATACGATAGCGTCAGCCCAGAAAGCAGAGTGTGATATCAGAGACAAAGTGTGCCTGTCGTTATTGCGGTTTGGTAAGTGTATAGTCTGCATTGGAACATATCGATCCATGTAGTGTGACAGTACTGATGATTTGCTCCAGATGTTGGTCTATCTTCCGTGGTATCTGGTCTCAGCCTTTCTCATGACTCTCGGAAACTTTACAAAATGTGTCCCGCAGAAGCTCTGCTTCATACATTATGGTTACGGCCTGTGCGGTTGATAAAATAGGGCGGCCACGAGAATCTTTTAGCAACCTATAAGCCTCGTCCAGAAATCGATGTCCTAATTCTTGACCGCTGGTAGTGCCTATGACTAAATCCGCAGACAAATACTATTTTTGTTAGCTGGGCACATGTATAAGTACGTTATGCACTCACACATTGGCGAGCACAAATTGCATTGAACAGCAGGGGAGAGTATGATGTTCCGTGTGCTTGGCTATTGTCTTGCATCTCTCTAATAAATGCGTCATAGTTTATATCCGGCAAGCTGAGTACTCTATTTTGATTGAAGTATTGATGTATCAAAAGAATGGATACGTCGTCATTCGGTATGAGTTCGGCCGAAGAGGTTGCCAGTTGGGGACAATGGGTTTGCGACGCGGAACTGAGATCTTCGGCTGGGTTGCAACCCGACCGGATGTGATCGACAAGATCGTATGCTTCCTGTTGGGTTTTGCAGTGTATGGAGCTGATGAGTCGCCTTAATGCGTCTAATTCTGCTTCTTGTAGGGTGCATTTCCTCTTTAACGCATCGGCTCGTGTTTCTCCTGCATTTGCAATATATGTACAGTCAATTTTACGACGGAGGCAACGTATACATGCCGGTCGTTTGCCGTCGCACTGATACTTAGCTTCACTCCTTCTACTGCAGCATCGAGACACTTACCTTACACTTTTGGCGACGACAAGACTCGCATGCGGCGCTTGTCGCGCATCGACGAGCCTGTGTGTCCCTCTCTATTTCCTCAATAGATGATCCTTCGACTGGCCCGCCAGGGGGCTTTCCCGGAAGTAAGGGCCGATATCTTGGTTCCATTGCGTAGCTTGTGCGAGGCAAACGTAGAGTATCCGTGATCTGAGCAATCTGACCCCGCCCGCACGGCAACTCATAGGTGAACTGCCGATGATTAGGCCTCTTATGTGATGTCGAGAACGGCCTAACCCTTCGGATTGGCACCTCGGAATACGGCTAATGTGCCGAACTGAATGGTTTTTCCGCTCACTGCAATCAGAGCTAGTGGATACAGCGCCACGAATGTAACTGGGATCTGCGATCATTGTGCCATTGAAGCCAATGACCATGAGTCACTCCACCCACGAGTGTGAGCATACAAGACCAACGGAGATGTAAAAAACTACTGTCTGACGGATGAGCATATTTGAGACGAATTCTTCGCCAGTGGCAGTGGCAGTGGAAATTAGGGCGCTACTAAACGGGTCTCAGGTCCATCAGGATGTTAAAGTTAATGGCGACACTTCAGTTCTATTGCTAAGCGCCGATCAGAAGCTTCCGGCAGACGGCTAAGTCCTGCCCTTTTTCTCTTCCTCCTTGTTATAGATTGAGCTTTCCAGGAGATTGTACGTCATGCGGTTGCATTCAATTACAATACCGATTCAAGTCCATTCCCTAGAGCGTTATAGTTCTTTGCGTCCGATGCACCCTAGCTGTTGCATACCCTAGCTGTATGGATGAGTCTTGTGAAACTGTTTGCCTTGGCCCAGCTCTTGTCCTTTAACGATCCGTTAAAGACTACATCCTTGCCCAGAATCTCCCTACTACATCTCCTTCCAAACAGGAGCGTACTCGATATCTGGTTCAGCAGAATCACCACCTGCCCATTTTTGGAGGCTAAAGCTCACGGGCATGTATTTGGTGGTGTCCCGCATCGGGTTGACGATTTCATTCATCGCTGACACTCTAGTCAGGTGTCCAGTGTTGACAACTAATTGAGTCCCAATTTCAGCATCTGCTGCATGAAAAGATATTGCAGGCAACTTTGCGGAACCGTTCTCTGAGGAGGCATCGACCATATTAGGCGCAGCTTCTTCCTGTTGGATTGGTTCAGGCTGGAGCTTCTAGTCTTAGAAGTACGGAATTCGATCAGGTGATGATTCTGTTGAACCAGATATCAAGTACGCCAAGTTGGTTTCCAGCGACTCTGAACGGCCGGAATCTTCACTTGCGTGGCGGGGATGTATCGATCATTCCTTGGACTGCCTGTTACCCCCGACGATCCTGATAAGGCCAGAGAACTTAAAACAAGTACCGGTGTTCCTGGCTCCGAGTCTATACTGTGGACCTTTTCTCAATAGTATTGGATTAATGTTGACTGGCCCTGTCCTCCAATGCACCTTCGTCTGGTGGGGTTCTGTTGCGAATGATCAAAACGACGACGTACCCTTCTGAGTCAGTATGAGCTTTCTGGCGAGACATCCGATCATCACACTTCGCTTACAATCAACAGTCCAATTGCTACTCATACACTTGACCTCGTATACCCGGATTCCGTGGTCGAAAATGCCTCAAGTACTCACAGACTCTCCCCCAAATATATTGTTCCTGTAACCTTATAGGCAGTTCAGACTCCAGGGCGTGGCATGGCACTAGAGCTGACGACTTCCTTGGGAATGATTTGACGAGGCAAGGTATGCAAAAGCTGTTGCAAAGCCCGTCGTTACGCACGCCGCCGGCTGGCGATTAACTAGGCCGCCTCGCTATCCAGGCGTGCCTTGATTTGTGTTAGCCTGCGACAATTTCTAGACTCTCATCTCGCTACCCACATTCTGCAGTAAGGTTTGTATCGTGGCAGGTGTATTTCATCAATTACAGGCTCACAAAGACGGTCAATATCCCTTATGGACATTCCGAGATACGTTTTCATAGGGCCGTAGGACAGTGCCTTGATACCACGGCAAAATCCAGCCCTGAACCATAATGCAACCTCCTTCTCGTGAGGATCTTTCGACCAGGGATTGAAACAGACTTTGACCGACGACTCGCGAATATCACAAAAACCGGCACGGACAAGTTGCTGCCTCGTTTGCTCTGATTCCACTCTCATAGACCGACCGTGCTGATCCATAGCGTCCAGCAGCTTGTCTGTCCAGTCAACGAGGGCGCTTTTGTATGGGATGGTACCGTCATCATATCGTGGCACCCAATCTATTTCTATCTGCTCCAGATATCCCACGTTTGGTTTAAGGTATCTTCATGTAGGTTAGTAGCCGATGGATAAAACAGGACGCAATGTAGTATTCGTACTCGTATATCTTGTGGTATAACTTCTCCCAGCAGCCGACGCTGCCAAAGAGAGTTCGGACATGTACAAGATCCCAGCCGTCTTTTAGAGTCCTCCAATCACTCTCTATATCAAGTTCCAAGGGGGGTTCAAGGGTTGCAGGGATCCTATTCAAGTCAGTGAAAACGCGCTCATACCATAACGTGGTTGACCTGCTCACATTTTGGGCTGGATCATGTTGAAGTCTACCCCGAGTACGAATGCCTGTGGCATTGACCTAAATAGAACATGTCAATTAATACGCCTCACGATGCGAGTCAGGGCGCAGTTGCTGGGAAAAAAAAAAAAAAAAAAAAAAAAAAAAAAAAAAAATTGCTGACGTACTTAGATACATCTATTGGCCAAATTCCTGTTCCCGTGCCCAGATCTAGTATTCGCAAGTTCGCTCGACTATCAAGCGGCGCCGAGAACAAGACATCCTGCTGAACCGTGAGAAAAAATTTGTGAAATATATCCAGGCGTTCAAGTTCTTCCTGTGCCATTTTTGTTAGCAATATAGTATAGTGGCCTGTACAACGGTTGGACGTACCTCATCAATTGGAAATATGTACTTGCTTCTCTCGAGCTCACTGTCACTTCCGTACCACCTATCACCAAAGAGCTTATGTACATGCCGCAAAATAGGTTCGGTGTACGGCGCAATAACTTGATCTATCTCATCAACACATTAGCTCCAACAATGGACATTTAGGGGCAAAGGCTGGATGTCGGGGGTTCTTCTACTTGCCGCTGTCATCATGAATGAGACCCATCTCTGCGCGTTTTCATGCAGCCAAAGCCTCATGTGCGATCCCTGTGCTGGAGCTGAAGAGAAGGAAATCTCGGTTCGGATAATGCACGGATAAGATATCCCCTGTGACGGAGTGGCACACCACTTAGTCTGCCAAAATTGCGGGACAGGTTCACGTGACTTTTTTGTTCCTTTCCTTACCTATTTTCTATGAGAACCTTAACACCTAAATCGATCAACACATTGCAAATCAATTCATCAACGATACCTGACGCGGGGCCGCTGCTACGAAAAGACCCGATATACTGATTGCGATAGCTTTAAAGAATCTGCGAGCCATTTTAATTGATACCAATTGATTAGATACCTTTTTTTTTTTTTGGATAAAATATTGACAATGCCTGGAGGAAGTAAGTTCCGTAAGGTTCTTTTGGCTGCTGAACACACATACATGGCAAGAGAAAAAACGGTACTAACTTACTGTGTTCACTGTGTACTTCACACAGTGAGGGTTCCGACTGAATACTACTTCCTCACCACTTCCTTTTTTTTTTTCTGCACCCTAATTTTACTGTAATTATTACCAGCGCAACAGCAGTCTACACCATTCCTGATACCCTTACCAGAAAGAACTGTCCTGCTGGTCTGCTGTTACACTTTGTGCATGTGGACTGGACTCAGTCATGGCCTTCCAGACTGTGAACCAGGGCTCGCGGTTATAATCCTGTTCAAACAGCTGCCTGGTCTTGTCCCCTAGGCTCTCCAGCTTAGAGACATCGTCTCTCATATCATTATCTAGGACATTCTTTGGCTCTATGAAGTCGCTTCGCGCTGGTTCTCGAAAGAGATATTAACTATAACTCAAGAGCCAGAATACGAACAATGTGAGGCAGACATGCAGCCGTATTGCCGTTGCTGCCCAAGCGGGGAAATGGGTGGCTGCGCTTCGACCAGCGAATCTAGACCGCCGGGGTCCGGAGTGAATTATTCTACCCAAATGACCACTGATAGAGCCAACAATGGGCTTTCTTCTAAAAAGATCAAAGCCACCGTCCTAGTATCGTCATCGCCTTCCCCAAAGCTAAAAGCCCCATCGTAAGGGACTGACACACAGGACTGAAGGACACCCTACCAAGTCATGGGGTCCCGCTTGTTTGGCAGGATTACGGCTAAATTCAGGAACCCGTCACGGACGCCGCGTCCCAAGGAAACAGCCGCGGCCCGCCCCGCGTCCACCCATTCTCAAACATCTCCACCCGACGCTACTCCGCAGTCTACAGCCGAGACGACGCCATGTTTGACGGACTCTGGTTCCTCTCAAACATTGCTATCGAGTCTCCAGGAACGGCTATGGAATCAGGCATACGATGAGCTTAAAGCCAGCGAGCCTAAAGCTTTGGACGCGTATGAGACGATTCTGTCCAATGAACTTTACCCAAACAACATTGTTGAAAACGAGATTGGTAAAACCCCTGATGCAAGATGTCAACAAATGCAACAGCTGGTCCAGACAGGGCTGGATCGCACGCTCAAGGAAACCTCTATCAAGGAGGGAATCGGTGAATGCTTGGAGGTAGTGCAAAGAATGAGGGGAATAGTCGACAAAGCAATACAGGCTGCTCCGCAGGCTGCTGTTGCATGGGTTGGCGTTTGCATTGGGTTAGAGGTATAGTCAGCTCTAACGCTTTGAGATTTGCAGAAGGACCTAACTAATACCAGATAGATCATTTCGAAACCAGTCACTGAGGCCCGTAGCAACCGCAAAGGGATCGCCTACGTTCTCTTGAGAATGGATTGGTACTGGAACCTTGCGGATCTCTTGTTAGATGAAAACAAAGCTGTCGAGGCTTCAGCTGGACTTCGCAATGAATTGGAGCGCCATATTTCTCAGCTCTACCAAAGGCTTCTCTTATACCAGATAAAGAGCATCTGTCTTTATCGCCGGAACGAGCTTATCAAGATTAGCAGGGATGTGTTCTCGCGAGATGATTGGGATGGGCAGCTTCGCCATATCCAAGAAGCAGAGGCTGCTATACAAAGAGACGCAGACCAATACAATTCTGCACAGGTTAGAAAATACCTTGACAACCTCGCCACCATTGCAGTCTCCCAAGAAAAGAAGCTCAATGGTATCCATTCAGCTATCCAGGACCAAACACAGCAGCAAGAGAAGAGGTTTCAAGACGAGAAAGACAAGCAGTGCTTGAAGGACCTCTATGAAACTAATCCTGACAAGGACAAGGAGCGCATTGAGCATACCAAAGGCGGTTTACTCAGGGACTCTTATCTCTGGATCCTCGACAATGCCGACTTCAAACAATTTCGCAATGATCCGCAGAGTCGACTCCTGTGGATTAAAGGTGATCCTGGCAAAGGCAAGACTATGCTTTTGTGCGGCATTATCAATGAGCTGCTGAAGAAGCCTGATGAGGTCCTATCCTATTTCTTCTGCCAGGCTACTGTGCCTCAATTACGCAACGCAACATCTGTCCTACGTGGCCTTATGCACCTCCTCTTAGACAAGCGACCGTCACTTATTTCACATTTGCGGGCAAGGTACGATACTACAGGCGAAAAGTTATTTCAAGGCATAAATGTTTGGGGGTCACTGGAAGAGATACTCACGGATATGTTGAAGGATCCAACCTTAACAGATGCTGTCTTCGTGGTTGATGCCTTAGACGAGTGTACCACAGACAGATCTCAGCTTCTTGACTTCATCGTCAAATCATCGTCAACGTCTCACGTGAAGTGGATTGTCTCTAGCCGTAACTGGCCAGAAATTGAAGACAAACTAGACACTGCCGAACAAAAAGTCAGACTACAGCTCGAATTAAATCAAAACTCCATCTCCAACGCAATCACCTTCTATATTGACCATAAGGTGGACGAGTTAGGACGGTTCAAGAATTATGATGAAGGCACAAGACATGCTGTCCAACAGTATTTGGCAGAAAATGCTAAAGGCACCTTTCTTTGGGTTGCCTTAGTTTGCCAAGAACTCGCAAAGGTCAAAAAACGACACACACTTGATAAGCTCAGGGCGTTTCCTCCAGATTTGAATTTGCTGTACAGCCAAATGATACAACATATCAACGATTCCGAGGATTCTTCTAATTGCAAACAGATTCTGGCCATCACTTCCGTCGTATATCGGCCTGTTAGCCTTCAAGAGCTAAAGGTTCTTGCTGGGTCGCTCGAAGCCTGTGATCAGGATGAGTTGAGAGAAATTACTAAGTCTTGTGGCTCTTTCTTAACCCTCCAAGATGATATTGTTGAATTTGTGCATCAATCGGCGAAGGATTACCTCCTTAGTGAGGCGACTGACTATATCCTACCTTCTGGCATCTCGGACCAGCACCACGCCATCTTTTTGAGATCATTGAAAACCCTGTCGCAGACACTTAAACGTGATATTTGCGGCCTGGGTGCTCCAGGTTTCCTCATCGATCAGGTTTCGATAACTGATCTCGATATATTAGACCCAATTCGTTACTCTACCACCTACTGGGTCGACCATCTCAGCGATTCGAAATTCACAGAGATAGACCATGATGGCGTTGCACATATCAATGACTTTATTCAAAGGAAATACCTATACTGGCTAGAATCTCTTAGTCTGCTACATTGCATGCCTAAAGGCGTTACAGCTGTGCAGAAGCTTGAAGACATTGCAGTGAGTTAAACTAACAGAGTTGCATTAAGGACGGTCTAACACGTTCCTAGAGTGATACAAAATTGCAGCAACTGGTGGAACTTATTCAGGATGCGCGCCGCTTTATTCTTTCTCACAAACCAGCCATAGAGATCGCTCCGCTGCAGCTCTACGCTTCAGCACTTGTATTCAGCCCCCCTGATAGCCTAGTCAGAGTGCTTTTCAAGAAGGAAGAGCCCAGTTGGGTCACACTAAAGTCAGTTGCGAGAACGAACTGGGGAGAGTGCTTGCAGACGCTCGAGGGCCACGATGACCCGGTGACCTCGGTGGCCTTCTCGCACGACTCGAAGCTCGTGGCTTCGGCCTCTGGCGATAAAACAATACGGATCTGGCACGCGGAGACGGGCGAGTGCACGCAGACGCTCAAGGGCCACGATGACTGGGTGTACTCGGTGGCCTTCTCGCACGACTCAAAGCTCGTGGCTTCGGCCTCTGACGATAAAACAATACGGATCTGGCACGCGGAGACGGGCGAGTGCACGCAGACGCTCGAGGGCCATGATGGCCCGGTGGCCTCAGTGGCCTTCTCGCACGACTCGAAGCTTGTGGCCTCGGCCTCTCGCGATAAAACAATACGAATCTGGCACGCGGAGACGGGTGAGTGCACGCAGACGCTCAAGGGCCATGATGGCCCGGTGTACTCGGTGGCCTTCTCGCACGACTCGAAGCTCGTGGCCTCGGCCTCTCGCGATGAAACAATACGGATCTGGCACGCGGAGACGGGCGAGTGCACGCAAGCTACTAACATAGGAGTTGTTACGACTATCTTATCATTCGAACCAGAGAGTACGCGCTTACTAACTACAAATGGTTCTTTTACTATACTCGACGATACGCCGTCTATATTCTCCTCTGCAAGTCCTCCCCGACAACTTCCTGCTAGTGCGCTCGCGTATTCTACCGTCTGTGGCGTCAGCCGAGATAAACGCTGGCTCACATTAAACGGAGAGAGAGCGCTCTGGCTACCAGTGGAATTTCGTCCCAGATGCTGGGCGGTATCAGAATCTACTCTTAGTATAGGATGCAATTCGGGGAGAGTCATGACGATTGGGTTTATCCAAAGTGGAACCCCAAAGGTATTCAGTCGTTAAAGCCTGAACATCTTACTCTATTTTCTTTTCATACCTTTGCTATGGAGGGTTAAAGGGGCCATGGCTGTTATATAGCATAATGCGCAGTTATTCTAAGAGGTTCAGTTCCGAGGTCTACGAGTTCTCCTGGCTTCTACGAAATTGTACAAGATTCTATGCGCCCTTTTTTTCGGGTGGTGTTTTGTAATATATCCTCACCTCTTATTACCTACGGTACCAAAAATTTATTATTAAATACAGCTGTTAGAATGCGACTCTGTAGGCGAAAGTTTGCATAGTTTAAATGTTGATATGCGTAGTCATTCAATCGTAAATATGCTACTCCTGTTCGTTATCGCGATATGCGTGACCTGAATGATCATGTAATTTTGCTGTCACTCACCTAGGTACTGACTGCCTACAGAGGAACAATCCTCAGGCCATACTCACTTGTCCTGTCAAAGATCGGCGATTGCTTTATGAGATGAGACAATGCACTTGTTGAATATCATGGCGGTGAGCATCTAGTAAAATCTGGTTGTAGGGCTGTGACAAAGCATCTCTACAGTGGGTGTAATGTACTTGGGCTCCGTGGGCGCCAGAGAACTGTTTCGTCGTGAGACTGGAGCACTTTGCTTCGAAATGGAGGCGGCCGGTCTGATGACGGATTTCCCTTGTATCGTCGTCCGCGGGATTTGCGATTATGCCGATTCACATAAGAACAAGCATTGGCAAGGATATGCCGCCCTGGCCGCGGCATCGTATGCAAAAGAACTACTCAGCTACGTGCCTGTTGGCCAAGCGTCTCAAGAGAAATGGCCACGGAAATCTGCAGTAAGTAAGGTGCTTGTATGTTTTTCACTTCACTCCTCGTATGGGGCGGTTCTATCTATTTCGAGAATATTAATTCGGTACGCACCAGGCCAAATCGTTGACGAAGTCAGAGGGTCAACAAGGGCATAGAAAGAGCGACTCACCAACGAGAATATCACCGCCGCGAAAATATGGCATAGTGACCGAAATCGGTGGGGATCGGCCACAGAGGAACAGGAAACAGGAATATTAACAGCGTGGATGTAGCTTATGACGTTGATGATCGGTTGGTCGAGGCGCGGAACAAACAGTTGGGTGATCGAACTTGGGTTGAGTGCGAGATGAGGAAGCAAATATTAGTCTGACAAATGTGGCGCTGTACGGTCTGAAATGCTTGACATCATGCCCAAAATGTCTGCCGTGAACGGTTTTTGGACGCGACAAATTGAGAAATCGCGTAATTGCAGTTGACACGCGATTTCAACTTTCATTGGCTCTTTGATGACACGCGATATGCATATGCCTAGGCTGTACAGTCTTGGAAGGGGGGGTCGTTCTATCATGAACCATGAACAGCTTTTCCTCAAAACCGTCTCGAATACGGTGCACGTAACGGTGGGAGGACGGCCGACCAAATGACCTCCGTTTTCGGCTAAACATCGGGTTTGGTGCACTGGAAGAGACGACATCCCGCCCGCTCTCTCAGAGTCAAGTTGGTAAAGTGGCTGGGACGTGACCAGCGAACACCAGTCGTTGTGTGACTCCCAGTTCTCTTCTTTTCTTTTCTTTTTCGCTAAAACTCATAACCCTTAGGAAAATGTCCGTGGGAGACAGAGAGTTACCCTGGTCGTCTCCTTCTGCCTTCCCCGCTTCAAGAAGCATCTTGACTGAGCCATTTGACTGTTACCTCAATATGTTGTTCAAATGGCACGGTCCGTCCCGCCGCCCCCAGCACTAGTCAGCCTAGTGTAGTCCAGTCCACTTCCAGACACAGTCCACTTCCAGACACAGTCCACTTCCAGACACAGTCCACTTCCAGACACAGTCCACTTCCAGACACAGTCCACTTCCAGACACAGTCCACGTAAGGACAAATTAAGAGAGCGATAAGGTCCACAGGGTCTAGTAATGATTAGTGCCATATCATGTCTGAAGGTATAGCCTCATAGTAAATGGGCAATCATTAAGTTAAGCTGCCCACCCTGTCATCAGCTGTTGATTGCGCATGCTCTCCGCCGATCACATTCAAGCAGGACATCTTCGAGCATCTCTGTCCACGATGCGGAGGATGGAAGATATTGTCGAGAGGTAGCTGCAATCGAGGCTAGACTGTTGGTCCCCGCTAGATCCACCTCACGTAGGCACTCCATTTCAACACCAGGACATGTTGCAAGTACGCAAAATACCTTAGCCCGTGGGGCTAAGGATCTCCCATATTAAGGGCCTGGTTGGCGCTGGTGGAACGAAACAGACGATTTGTGCCACCAGCCTCGTTGTTCATGCCGTCAGTGGCGGGAGCCATGCCAAAGGGATGAACGATGCCGTTGTAGGGCATGTTGTTCAAACTACCAAGGTGATTTATGCCACCATTGCCGAGATCCCAGCCTTCTGAACCCCGGCATTATTCTCAATTTGCGCATGATGGTGGGACAAGCGACCCAAAGTGGCTCACTCCCGTGGGGTCTCCACGGCGAATGGAGCACTTGTGGAAGTCGCACTTCAAAACATGACTCCTAAAAGGGTATCTTGACAAAGCGCACACATGTGGGAGCGATCGGTAGCGTCTCTTTAGAACAGTGGTTAGTATGTGCAAATTGCGCCAAAAGACAAGGTACATGGGACTGGTTGTCTGCTCACGGCGAGGGACGTGGCGCTTCAGGTGCTTGGCATGGAGGTTGGATTGGGTACAGTGAGGACAAGGAACATGTCATCGGCATCCTTAGTAGGACTGAGCCTTTTGCACCCGCTCAGCAGCTGGGGCCCTAGGGCCTACTCGGAGTATTCGGCAAGATTCCACGGCGACCTTGAGATCCGACAACACGAGTAGGCTGGTCTCCATAATATAAGGCAGAAATGGGTTGTGCCATGGTTGTTCAGTCTATTTTTGGTCCAGGACACCTTTTTGTCGCCGAATTTGGAAGAGTTCGGGGTCACGTTCCGTCGTCCCGAATTGCCATTCTCCCTTTTTACTACCAATATTACTGCCCAAGCCGGAAGGCGAATGCCTCCTGGGGTATTGTTGATGGTCGTTTTCCAAGATATCTTGTTGTTGGAACACTGCGGAAATAGGCTGCATTTGGGTTTGCTGTTTTGGTCTTCTATTTGGCTCAACGGACAGGCCTCGTTAAAGATTATATTTGATAAAGCGTGGCGCGGCGGGTTGGACCACCAGGAGACGGTAGTGAAGGGCCGGATCATCCTGGCTCATTCCTTGCTCTCTCTGTGCTGATACGGTCCGGCAACCTTGGAATAGTCAAGTAACTTTTGGACAGAGGAGCGGATCTGAACTTAGCACTCAACGGCTGGACTCCCTGGCAAGATGCTCTGCTTCGTTTCTATATGAGTTGCTCCCTCGATGGAGGGACGACCCATCCAGCAATTGGTGATTGCAGGATGGCGGCACATTTATAAAGTCTTCCTTGAAAAATGGTGGCAATCCCAGGGCCAATGCATCGATTCACCTGAAGGAGGCAGCTCAGATTCCTCTATGACCTACCTCCTAATCCTTCGAATCATCGGAGGAGCCATGGCCTAAGAGGACCAGACCATGGCCACAGCAAGCGGGAAATAAAATATTCTTCAGAGCGGGACCTAGCATTGTAGAGTAAATGAGTATGCCTTGCAATATCGCCACAAGTTTCCTCAGTTACTTGGCCCACCAAACTGATTACCAATATTGACTATAGATTTCCCAGTGGCTTCGATAGTCCCCGCAATATTCTCTGTCCTGTCTACAATGCCCATAGAACTACCAAGGGCCCCATCACTCCATGCGTTGCCGACCCGCACTCTCGCGGTCTGTTGGCTCTTGATGTCCTTGGCTTGGTTCCGTCCTGTGAACTCTTTGACCTTCTCCGCCGCAGCTTTTGATAGGAGCTCGTCAGTGCTAGAAGCGGCGTCTCGCAAGGTTAATAAGCCCGGCTCGTCGCGTACTTCCTCGACTTCCAACTCCACGAGGCGGCTACGGGTTCCCTCCGCGGCTGGAAGGAGCCCCTCCAGTTCTTCAACCAGCTCTTTGATTTCCACGAGCAGTTGCCCGAGTCTCTTTCTATCATAGAGCGCCCATGCCGTCTTCTTGATCAGGTTTGTATCGCCCTGTCTTCGACGGGCGCGAGCCAGTATCTGGTCGTGAAGCCGTCGGGCTAATGGCCGCATATCATCCTCCCCCAAGGTCCCCAGAGACTCTTGACTCTTGCCTGCTTCGTATCGCTTCGACTTGTCATAGGCAAGACTGAGTTGGTTAATAATGTGTCCTAGAACACGACGGGCTTGTCGGGATGTTTCGTCAACATCGCTCTGGAAAGCGGATTATTGTTGACGTCGACCACCTCGCCCCATCGCCCAAGGCGGTTTCTGGCTAGGTCGAGTTTGAGCTGGAATCGTTCAAAGTCTTCGCCGAAGTGGCGGCTAAGCTGGATGTATTCGAAACAGGTGACGCAATTGTTGAACAAGCCCGCCACACCCAAAGCACCGGCAGTGGCTCCAAAGATTTCTGTCATGCTCTCGTCTTGGTTTGGTGCTGTATTGATTAGACGATGCTGTTAGAATGTGGTGCGACTGAAGAGAAGAAACGTCAAAAAGGTAGACTTACGTGTGGTCTGCCTTGTGCTGGGACAGCAAGCATCGTATCCAGTTCTAAGAGGGGTCCAAATATGCAGGACCCGCCTAGGTAATTCTGCTGGGACAGGGTTGGCGGGCGTTCAGGCGCCATTCCCACCAAAAGAGCAAATATAGTGCTGGTTATCAATAACAGAGACATCCATGCGGTGTTAGCCTTGACAAACTCCACATGTATTACAGTAGCTATTCCTTATAATGTGAATGGTTTACCATGGCCAAGTCTGCAGCAGAGTCCAGGTTTAGCGTCTGCCGAACTGTTTGGCCAGCCCAGCAGGTAGGTCCTATCGCACAGCACAGCACCTTGAAGATTTTCTAGTGGACGCGGAATCTGACCCATTGTATTAATGGCATGATATTGACCATTTTTATGACGCTCAGGTGGCTGCAGTGCATTGACAGTCACAATATTTACTCAGCATTTGAATGATACTTCCCTTCAGCAGCAGCAGGAAAGTTGTTAGTAGAAACATCGTAACAAAAGTCGACAAGATCCAAGGAATACAAATCACGGGGTTTCCCAGCGATAAATTCCAGGGGGCGAGGGTAGGAACCATGTTTTAATTTGCCTCAGGCATGATGCCAACGATGATAATGTCAGATACGGCCACGAAAGCTGAGAGCTCGATGCATCTAGAAGAAGCAGCGGCCGAATCCATTAAAAGTAACTAACAACAAAAGCAATAGATATCCGGTCCTTCTATATAGAACACCAGGCCGCTAATTGAGAACAGCGCGAATATTGAAAGTAAAGATAAGTATGGTAGGATGTCGCTATCATTTATTCTCGAGCGTGGACACAAGGCTATCTTCAAACCACTCTTGAGAATAGCGTGGGGTTGAAGCGAAAGACCATAATGGTAAGACTCCGCTATGGCGGGCCATCGTGAACGAGAAGAGCTTCTTATCAAGCTGCTGCTTGGGAAAGGCGCTGGTGTTGAAGCTATGATTGTCAGTGCTCCTTCAAGTACGTGTTTTTCCCCATGTAACAGACCTGTGCAACCTGCGCGCCGTCAATGTTTAACGGCAGCCGCAGCCATTTTCTCCACGGACGGTCAGTTATCCAAGCCCGAGGAAGAATCGATACGATTGATTCCCGGCTCGGCCAGTACCACATATGCGAAATCATGAATCGAGTGCTGACAGGGTGTTATGTAAGATTCACATTCCAGATTATAGTCGGCGCGCGGCGTCCCTTAACTATTCAGGAAATGGCGATGATCTTGGGGTAGGAGAATCAACCAGTTCGTGAACTGCAGCCAAAGCTGGGCTGAAGCCGGATGGATTGGATAAGAAATTTCGTCAGTTGTGTGGTCTCGTTGTTTTATGAACAACTCAAGGGTCTGATTGGTCGACCAGACTACGAGAGAATTTGTAACCCGAAATTGCGACCAAGCAAGGTTTTTCGAACGCAGCGATACCGAGGGATTACTGTCAGAGATCTATGCCACTTATTTGCCCCTAGACGATATGAATAACAGTTCACCTCAGAGCATTGCTAGCATTCCAAGTTTTCGGGAATACTTTGCGGATCCCAAGTTGTTAAGCTAGCTACTAATCATAGCCAAAACGCCAAGAGTTATTCAACCACGTGATGGTGTGGGGTGAACGCGTCCTAGAACTAGACGCGTTAATGACACAATCATCCTGCTTGCACTCGCCACTACAACCTTAGATCTTTCCAGATTACCTAACCCACCAAGTCGATTGCTGAGTTCCTGCTTCATTAAACATGAGGAATGGGTCTAACGTTGTTGGCCAGATACACGCTCATGACAGTTCGAGCGTTCATGTTGGTAACAAAAATGTGATTATCATCTATAGAGGTAAAAGGAGTCTCCATAGATATGCACATCCGGGGTTGTTTACTCTAACAGCAACAGGCCACTTCCTAAATTCAGAAGATGATGAGCAGTCGTATCCGTTCGACAGCCAGCTATCGGTCCCCCGTCCACGT
Organism: Pochonia chlamydosporia 170; assembly: GCF_001653235.2. NCBI lineage: Eukaryota > Fungi > Ascomycota > Sordariomycetes > Hypocreales > Clavicipitaceae > Pochonia > Pochonia chlamydosporia. Next base: position 171,613 of record NW_019154044.1, read on the forward strand.
GGTGTCAAGAAATGCAAGCGGCCGGGCGACAAATGTTATGAGTGCGGTGGATTAGGCCATTGGCAAGAGCATTGTGAACGATACCGGTGCAATAAATGCGATGAATGGGGTCATTGGGAAAAGCACTGTGAACAATACCGGTGCTATAAATGCGATGAATGGGGTCATCGCAAAGAAGACTGTGAACGATTCCGATGCTATAAATGCCGCGAATGGGGTCATCAAGCCGCCGAATGCAATTTCAAGGGTAGTACACTTTTCTCTTGAGGTTCAGGGTCGTGCCATGAATGTGTGGATGGTTATCTATGTTTCCAATACCCAAAGAAGTACCTGTTTCGTGGTTACACGGCTTATTGGAACAGCCACAGCGCAGTTTATTCACAGCGGTCTATTGTTTTGACAGTGATCCAAGACTGGACGTGCGACAGAGGCACTGGCCCAGAAGCAGGTTCCAGCCGGCGTTCATATGGATTCACCGCCTTATCAATTTTAGGCTCTCTTACCATTGCCTCACTTATCATTCTTTGCCTTTGCTGTGTTTTTGTGTCAAATATAATTACGGCTCTAGAGCTTAGGAAGAGAGTTATTGCACCGTTCTTGCCCAATAGCGAGAATGATCACCGGGAAGTGGACCAAGACTAAATTAACTACACAGCCATTTTATCTGACACTCCACTTTTGAGAGTGCACCAGACTAAAACAGCTCACGATACATTGTGCCGAAAGTCTAGCCCCTGCCCGCGAGTATATTGTCCATTATAGCTAACGCATCGTCTCGTCTGCCTTACTCCTTGTGTAAGAGCCAAGATCACACCGCCCATTTATCAGAGTGGCCCATACATTTCCATCGCTTACACCCGTAGCTTCTCTGCCTCTTCACATCGTCCCGGGTCCCTACATGTTACGAGGCTAAAATTAGGTGTCTGCTCGTTGAAAGAGAGACAGCATGAATGTGTGATTCTGAGTTGAATTGCCAGGCAAGTCTCTTTAACCTATATCCAAGACATACCAACACTCTTTCATCTGAACAGACGTATAGCCTAAGATCTATTCAAATGCATTAGCAGTGTGTGAAGCCCTAGAGTGGGGGACTCACTCTTATATGGGAAGTAAGTAACACCGAGAAGAGCGTGCATATAGATGCCCTTTCGCGTTACCTACAGCAATTACTAGCTCTCTGCCAAAGTACGAAACTTAGACAGCCAAGTATGGCCAACCGAGTTGGCTGCTTTGACTGATATGTGTATGTCTGTGTTCCTAAATGCGTCAACAACTTCGATCGCCTTGCGACTTTCTTCATCCAGGCTGTCCTTTCGCTCAAGGTCTTTAAAAATCACCTCAAGCTATTTTAAATTCGGAAAATGGCCCTCGCGGACCCAATTTCCCAGCTGAAAAATGTCCTCCCAAGATCCGGACATGTTTCATCCATAGGCCCAACATCCTGACCGATGGTGGTAAGAGCCTCGTCAAGCACGAGTGTTCAACCTCGCCATTCTCATGTTCCATCCTACATAAACAGTAAGCATCACCGTGTATTCTGAGTGTCTCTAATCGTTCGAATCGTATAAGTTGGTCTCCGCGACAGACACGTGTGTCGAGTCTTCGAGTGTCCGAAGATCTTCTCTACATATCCAAATCCAGCTCTCTGAAGGTCCTCGCCTTGCGGGAAAGGGCGTCTAGGATTCTCACAGGCATTATTGGGTGGGTGATATAGCTCTCGATAGCGAAGTCTCCGAAAGCGAAGCGCTCCAAACTTCTGCAGTTGTTTATAGTATCCCGCAGCCAGTTGAACTCTTCGGATGAATCTAGGGATGCATCATCATCTTGTATTCCGCAGTTGATGAGCTCTAGGATTCGGACATTTTGCAAGGACACCGCCATATCTCGAATAAAATCTCTACATCTCCTTGGCGTCTCTCCATCGAAGTAGTGCGACACCAGCCACTGGGGAACTTCTGCCGTGACGAGTAAATTTGTTAGTCGTAAGTTTCGAAGGTTTGGTGACCCTTAATTAGCATACGTATGCCGAGATTCGTACAGTGAACATCCGAGCTGAAATCTATGTCCCTAGGATGAATATTGAGAGTTTCAAGATGAGAGAGAGCAGGGGCAGTTCCAAGCTCTTGCACGTATTTATATAATATGATATTCGATTCTTCTTCTTCGCTATTGTCGACGTGAAACGTAAGGTTCCGGAGATTGGTCAACGAAGCTAGGACGAATTCGGCGGCAAACACCTCGAGAGGCTCGTTTCTATATTCAGTCAAGTCCATGCTCAAATGCTGGGTGGCGTACGACGTGCAAAACGATGGATCCCAGGCTTGTGGGAACCAGTCGGCTAAGTCTTCATCAATCACAAATTCCCTCACTTTTGCGAGCAGGCCAATCTCGTTTTTTGTCCATTTGGAAAGTGCCTTCGTTTTGGTTACGCAGTGGAAACGATGGGATACCGCAAAACTTCGGATGCAGCTACATGTAAGGCTGAAGTTGACGAGATCCTTCTGACGCTCGAATCTGTATTGGATATCCCAAGGTTCCAGGAAGCTCATGAAGGGTTGTGTTCCCGGCGTGCAGTGAGGGCATATTGATTCACAAGAGAGACCGATTATCTCAGGTGGAAGAGCAAGTAAAGTGCGGGTAGACATTGGTCGGCCTTGGAAGTAGTGAGACCGGGCAGGAGGCAAGGGATGAAGCAACAAGGAGGCAGTCAGTGTGTTTGTGGGAAGCCCCGGGTACGGAATTTCTCTACCGCCGGCAGAGGCATTCCATGTTACCTCTTTGTTCGGCTCAACTTAACGAGCCCGCATCGCCGGCCACTTGTGATGTGAACTGCTACTCTCTGGCATATTCAATTAAAATTACCGGCAGAGAAGGCAACAAGAGAAAACGGTAGGCATATGTGCTAGCTTCCACAGGAGCAGACAGCAAACAGAGATGCCGAATCCGATCAGGCATTTGACCCTGAGGACAGCCACTCCAAAGTAGCGCTAAGACAAAACTGGTCCAAGCGGCAATCATGGACTACTGGCAGTGGCCAGCAACGTTCACAACATCTGCACTGGGAAGTGGCTGGGTCATGGATTCGTTGTCGCCACTCATGAAATGAAACCGCGAGCTGCATCTATTCTGGCACCAGTCGGAATATATTTCCGCCCCAAGACTCCCTCCCGCTCCTCTTTCAGATTCCTCCAGCAAAAGCCCCTTACCGAGACGACTGGACAAGAGCTCACCCTTATCACGCCCGCCACAATCCCTTATTGCCACCCTTCTGGCGTTGTACCACCACGAGTCGAGTGACTTCTAAGTTGCAATACGTCTTGTCACGAATTGCGCAAGCTCGAGATGCAACAGTTCGCCATTATCCGCAGAGAGCCATATGCGACAACTCAAGCTCGACGCGTTCTGCAGCAACAGACCCCCTGCCTGGTTTGCAGACCTTCCCAATTGTTATGGCAATAGAACAATTCCACACGTACCTGAGGCACTAACTCTCTATTGCTAAAAGCAGTTAATTCACCTAGGAGATCTTGTTCCTCGGTGCTATAGACCTCACCCTTCACTTCTTCAAGTTCTTATGTAACACCATGGCGAGAATGGACTTCAGCAGGCAAATAGAGGGACTCCTCAATGAAGGTGGTTCCAACCCTCAGCTCTCCGGTTTTGGCGCCCAGAGGAGCCAACATTAGGCATCTTCAGTTGAATGATTGCCCACCATCGTGCTGAGCTGATTTCGCTATGTCACAAGGACCTAGCTGCCGTGAACTCTCTCCTCTTGAGAAGGGGGACTTCCTGGGAAGTTCTGCAAGTGCTGACCATTTCCCGTGGTCGGTCTCACCATATTTGCGCACACAACCGGACTCGTTCCATGTTGTGATGGTCTCAATACAACTTAGATACTTGGCCCTACCAATTATCTTCTCTCAGGGCCGTCATCGTCATATAGATCTGTTGCACGGTAGGTGATCACCGCCTCCGTGACGAAATAAAATGCTCTCGTCTTTGTTAATTGTATTCGGCATATAAAAAGTCATCTAGCATAGCAAAACTTCAGGCTACCCGACACAGCCGCTGCATTTGCGAATTCGTTCGTGTTTCCTGGAAAGTAATTCTTTCGAGTACCTGCAGCGCCTCTATCTCTTCAGTGGCACCGACTGCTGTTGCAGCACGATAGCCTTTGCTACATCGTCACGGCACCATGAGATTTCGATGGTAGGCAAGACGCGCTTAGATTATGGATTCATAATATGTCTGAGATGAAATCAATTACGCTTTATACTGCAGCCCGTATATATGTATCCCCATCCACAAACTGAAATTGTTCGTGGGACGCCCCTTGTCACCCATGAGTGACCAGAGCAACCATCTCCTTTTCCTATACGCCTGGTCAATTTTCTCTTTCTTAGTTGCCGAACAATTCACCTTTCTTTTGGCTTTGAAGGTATAATAGTTTGGGACTCTGTCTCCAATTCTTGGTCTCCCGAACCATCGGGAGATTGCAGCCCGGAAGCAGATCTTCCCATGAGCAACTGGTTCACGGGAACACGAGTACGACTTTTAGACGACCGGAGCCCCCAAGAGTTGTTCGGTGAACTAAGTTGTCTGGCACGCTTGGGTCCAGATGACGGCTTATCGCTTGTAAAGCTGGACGTGAAGCTCGTCGCAAAACTCAACGACGGGTCTTCCTTCCCCAATACAGTCGATGCTTGGCTAGGGTTTGGAGACCCATCATCTGTCTGTGGTGACTGCAATGCTTCATTTGATTCTTTGCCGTCTGTAGAAGTACTCTTGCAGGCATCAGCGATGTGTCCCTGAAGAGCATCATCCGCATCTTTCCAGTTCTCCTCGTTACCCTGTGGGTTTGGCGTCCCTGGGCGTGTCCTGATGTTCGTGGCTTGAATGAAGGCATCTCGGTAAGTTTTCGCCAAACTTCTTGCATTCCTGAATGCTGTTGCTCCTTCAATGAATGTCTCGCGGGTATTGGTCATGCTGAATGACTTGAGCGGCGTCATATGATATTGCGGTCGACCTCCTATGGTAGTTGGACCTGTAACGTGATGTGCGAAGAGCTTTAGCTGGCCATCGTGGTATGTGGAACTTAACGTATAAGCGTTCTGGTCGTATGCTCGCTCGGCTGTTCTATAACTCTGCAAAGCATGCATGGCACGGGCACCGTATGCTCCATCATAGCAGGCTTGTCTTTGTGCTACTGAGGCATTGCCGTCCGGGCCCTTGACCTCCAGGAAAAAATTTGGTGAAACTGGGATAGTGGCATGTTTCGTGGGAATATTCGTCTTCTTAATTTCAGGGTCTGTCCTGGCCTCGTCATGCAGATCTTCAAAATTAGCGCCATCAAAAAGATCTGGCTTTGGCCTCACTGCGTTGCTGTTTGTGAGAGGTTCAAGTTCAGTGAAAAGAGCATTCTGCTTGCTTGGAATATCGCAGTTTCCGCAGATAACAGGAATGACGTTGGCGACGACATCGGATTCGAATACAGCGTCTTCATTCTTCCTCTGAAAGGCTTCAAATGTTTCTTCGGAAAGTTGAGACGGGGACAGAGACGCCCGACTATGTTCCAAGTTCCTTTGGATATCCCTCACATTCGCCGGCTTAGACTTGCGGTTGTTCATATATATTCCATAGTCTAGAAGATGTCGGTCGAACTCCTTCCCATACCTTGACGAGCCACCCCTCGAAGAAACACTCGTCGCTCGCGTCGATTGTGTCTGTCGACTGCCGGAACTAGAAGACCTTGAGTTTTCCATTGTGTCTCGGGTTTGGCCAATTAGCTTGTTATTGTTAGTATCTGTTAAGAGACAAAAGGAAGTAATCACATCTTACTTGTCGAAGATGCTGCAGGCGACCTGGGCCACCGAGCCTCGAAAATCGAGAGATATCTGTAGTTACGAAGCTCAATACACCGTCTTTTTGTATCGTAGTCGTTCGTGCTCTGTTTCGTCGATCTAGCTCTCGCAAGGTGTCAAGTGCTAGTGGTACCTCGGACAGTTCGTCATAAAATGCTGGGGAGAAGTTCGGAGCGATTTTGCGCTTTTTGGCCCGATGATTGTTCTTCGAGATTTCATCCGTAATATGTCGTTTTCGATTTTGGTCACCCACTGCCATGGACACCGGCGATGGAACTGAGGAGTTGAGGCGAGGCATGGCCACGGCCAAGGTCGTGGTCAGCGGCCGCCGTAATATGCGGGGGGAGCGTCATTCGTACACAACACGATTGGGTGACGGAGGATGTGTGTATCGGCGCAGGGAGGAAGGGTTTCGCAAGCGGAAGACAGCTAACCAACCATTAGCCGCCTGTCGGGAACTCGCTGGTCATATGCAAGATGCCATGCATCACCAAGGAACAGAAAAGCGTGAATCTGAGCTCCATTTTTACAATGTCGTTTTCACGAGCTTAAAGGTGTTTGACGTGGCAAATGCAATCCTTGTAGGGAGTTTTTGTGACGCCCCACTGCGAACATACAGATGTTGCGCTAAGCCTTATTTAGCGTCGCAACCCTGAGAGCCAGCCTTCTCGTTTTCCCGACATTAAATCCTCCTCTGTCTTGGCCACATTGGCATTCCTCGCCATGGTGTCAACATCACTTCGTAATGAAGGTATGACGGCACCCGCTCCATTTATATGGCATTCATCTCATTTGCCTGCAGGACATTCTTGTCAACAAGAGATATCGCGTTGATTACAAGATTGGAGAAGGAGGCTTCGGTCTCGTCTACGCTGGTTCGTATTCTTTCCAGCCTTTCCGAGTGGAAGCTAACGTGGCTAAATCAGGGACTGATATTGAGACGAAGCATGAAGTTGCGATAAAACTCACGCATGTACGAGATGGCCCCGAGGCACTTAAATATGAAGCCGATGCATATGCCACGCTCTCTAGAGGTGTTGGAATCCCACGATTTCTCTGGTATGGAGAGGAGGGTGAATTCTATGTTTTGGTGCACGAACTTCTGGGGTTGTCTCTGGAGGATCTGTTTGAGTACTGCAATCGGAAATTTTCGCTCAAAACCGTCCTTCTCATAGCCGACCAAGCTGTCCGTCGAATCAAATACATTCACACTCATGGCTATCTACATTGCGACATTAAGCCGGAAAATTTTCTCATGGGAAACGGAAAGAATGGCAACGTGCTTTACACAATTGATTTCGGCCTTGCCAGAGACTTTGATGCTAGTGAAGGGCATGGAGTTCGGGACGACCGTCCTTTTGGAGGCACCGCTCGATATGCCACGCTCAGGAATCATAGCGGACTTGGTAAGGGCTTTCCCCTGTAATAATGGCACATAAATAGCTAACAAAAGGCAGAACAGTCTCGGGCCGATGATCTAGAATCTTTGGGATATGTTCTTGTATACCTCGCGCGTGGCTCTCTGCCGTGGCAGGGCTTGAAGGCATCGACTGAGAAGGAGCTGGCCGAACTGATCAAGCAAAAAAAAGCAAGCGTAAGTATAGAAGCTCTATGCAAAGGGCTGCCAGGTGAATTCGTTAGCTACCTAGCATACACTCGATCACTCGGGCCGACCGACGAACCTAATTATTCATACCTTCTGAAGCTGTTCAGGAAACTATTCGCAGCACACAACCTTAGATACGACAACACCTTCGACTGGACGGAGAGAATATTCCATAAGCTACATGACAATACTGCATCTGCAAAAGATGCTTGACCTACATGTCATTTCTGACATGTCACTCAAGAAACTTGCAGAAGTATATTTTCAACTGTTTAAACACAACGCTTGCTAAGTTGCTCAATGCTGTGTCAAATTCCATTGGGATAGTGTGAGCACTCGAGCTTCTGTGATCTTGTAGCAAAGTTCAGGGTGGCTCTAACCGATAGAGCTATGACAGTGGACTTACTTGGAAGAATTTGAGTGAGTACATGGATGGTTTTATACTTGTATTGGAGGTATTACTGAGTAGTGCCTCGCAGCCTCGGCGCCATGCAGATAGAGTATATTTTTGGATCGCACAACAGGGTTGACGGTTGGCTAGTCGATACCAAGACGCAACATAAGATGAGATACTTGAGGTCGCAGTGGGGTTCATTGACTTGCTATGCTACTGATCGAATCTCCATGGTATCTCGTGGTACGCCTGGCGATCTGAATTTGGACTTTTCGCCTGCAGTGTAGCCTGCAAATTGGTTGACTCTACGTGGAGCTGTGGCCACTGGCATTGACACAGCCTGCAGAGATTTCCTCCACCGAGCTCTTAATTTCTCTCCGAAGCTCAGAAAGTTTTCGAACCTTCATTATCCTCAACGAGTTATGACTCTTGACCATCTTTGAACGACCTACCTTCTACCCTTTGTTACAAGGCATTGTGGACTCCAAGCGTTCCTACCCTCATCCCACCTCCACTTTCTAGTCCTTGGCGACGGCCCCAAATTATGTCAACTAGGCGATACCGACGCACGATGCCTTCACGACCGGATCGTATACTTCTGATTAGGGACAAGACGTATCGCTGACCTGTGAATCGTCGTCGCCACGACTCGCTGTCTCGAAGAATAGCTCTGGGGCATCTGCTGTTGCTTTATCAACTGTGAAAGCAACGCGTGATGGCTCAGAGAGCCAAAGCGAGACTGACAGCTGCGCTTCTGAGCATGATCTCGAAGGCTCCGACTTGGAGTCAGATAGCCCAAGATCAGGGACTATTAAGCGAGAGACTGACTCAGCTGGCGCCAAGATCAGAAGCGGGCGAAGAAGACGCCAGGGGGTACTGGCTCTGGCCAAAACCGTGTTCAGAAGAAGCACGCCTCGTCCGGCAGAGGCCAGTTTTTTGAATACTCACGATTGGGATCAGTGCGAGAAGGATTGGACGGACGCATTGAGTTCAAGATCTATTGGAAACCAACTTGGGGGACTCTCGAGGACCTTCGGGGAGCTCGGGCATTGAAAGAGGCGGAGGTACTTACAGTAAATTACTACGATCAAGATATATGGGATGAGGAGATGCGCAAGTCTGGTCGTCTTGGTTTACATACGGACACCGAGTAGCCATTGTCAATATACCGCCAGTTGGCCGTGGTCTCTTCGCCAAAAGGAACTGTTGTCATGAGAATGCAGGGCTCAGCCTGCTTGACGCAGCAACTCATGGGAACACTGTAAGATCATCCATAACCAGCTGTAGATGAACTGATCATGGTAGTGGAACTAGGACAAACATTTCGCCGGCATTAGATGGCTGTGACGTGGCCTCCAAGCACCGACGAGTATAGGCGGACTCTGCAAAATTACAGCCAGAGTGCTCACAGTTGGCATTTAGGCCTCGAGCTTGAAACTCAGGGGTGGAAAAAAAGAGACCGAATATCTAACCCAAGGCAGCAATGAAGCCATCACCAACGCCCATTAAGATGAGAGAGTTGGGTTACAGTCGGATCAGCGCCTGCATCGGCGGCCACTTAGGACGTCGCCAGACACACACCACGACCTCTTGGTAATAAATGCACAGGGCACTTTAGGGTGCCGTTAAGCACCCACGCCCAAATACCTCCCTCCTGTGCCTAGCAATACCTTCTTGTTCACAACACTCCTCACACTCTCCTACATATTTTGTGCTTCAGGGCTTCTTCAAATTCGTCGTTGTAGTCAATCCTTACTGGTTCATCTCTCTCTGGAAAAGAACGCGTCCAACCCGACAGGCTTGACAATCTGCTGTCTACTCAACTTCGCCGCTCGTATCGACGCTGCTAAACTTGTACCCCTCCCTTTCCCACGCAGGTAGAGCCAAATTTTTTCACCACCGGGTCTTTTGCCTCTTGGACTGGCTGCTGCTTTCCCCGTAATTGGTGGCACGCCAGGAAGATGGGTGCCCAAAATACTTCAACCTCAATCGATCCGTTTGATGCTTGACGTGCGTCTCCTAAATGATTCGGCGTCGTGGTCCACGGGCCATCACAGTCGAGTGGGCAGCTGACGAATAGGTTCGAGGTGACTAGAGTAAGGACTTTCGTTATCTGCAAACCGGCTGTAAGCAAGGTGGACTACTACGGGTAGACAAAATCTCACCTTTATCTGGTGAGCCATGGCGCTTGCATGATTCCGCCAGCCCATTGGCGAGCTTGTCGTACTCAGAAAGGAGAGCATCAAGACGACTGGTTACCAATGGTGTTACTTCTGGAGGGTTCCCCGGTTCTTCCTGCGCAGGTGCCTGTGGCACAGAGAACGAAGTCGAACTTTGCGAATCAATACCCAAGTTTTCGGTACTTTGCGTCGACGGCATCTCTCCGGAGTCGCCAGGGGTGTTCCGTTTATCGTCGTCGATGTCGCTGGAGCTGCTCAGGCTGCCGTGCACGGACGCAATCATTGTCGCAGGGCCACAGGAGGTGCTGGGCGACACCGATGAACCACAGGGTATGCCGTCTGCCGTGAACCAATATGATGGCATACTCCTCGTCTCAAAACCCGTAAAGCCGATTCTGCTCTCGTCATATGGGGTGGGCATATAATTATGGATGAAGTAGGCATCTGCTCGTTGCTGTAGAGATATTTGAGGAAAACAAGTGACCTGGAGTGGCACATCATCGGAAGTTGTTGATGGCTATGAGGCAGCTCCTTCATCCGCTAATGAGACCATAGGTGTCTCTATAAGACTTTCTGTGACGGTTGGGGGTATGGCAGTTGTCGTCTTATTCCCTTTCCCATTCGCGTCGAAAGGTATGAAGCGGAATGCGACATCCTGGCGGTTTTTGGATCCGGGGCAGGATCTGCCACTCTTGACGCACCGTTTGCAGGATGGCAATGTTTCATCACACTAAACAAGGTTGGAGTTAGTCAACACCGCTAGTTTGTCCGCCTGTTTTTATAACGTACCTTGATTCGGCGTTTTCTGCAAGTCTCACAACCCGTCAAGGACCTGCCGGTAAACACCATGGTAACAACTGCTTCACTGCTCGAATGCCGAGTCAATGGTTTGAGTATTTCTGTTCACGAAAAAAGACTATTGTGGGCCAAGTCGTGAATCCTTAGGATGAATGGGAGAGATGTTTTGGCCGGGGCGCGACAGAGGGTCCCTCGTATTTATAGGTATGTGGACGAACGGATCAGCTTTTGTAGATACAAGGTACCTGGTCCAACGCCGATAGACAATATGAGAGTCTGAGTCTGGGGAAATAAGCTTGTCAAAACGGATTTGCCCCGATTCAGGGCCAAGGGCAAGATAATCTCACCGTTTGATGGTGTTGCTTGAACCAAATAGCGAGCTCTACCATCGTCTGGCAAGAAAGCATACTTTCAAAATGATATTCCGAGACTTTCCAAAACAGCGCCTAGAAGCGAATAATCCAGGTCTTACGAGAGTGAGCACATAGTGAAATCCTGTTCATTTGGTTTGAGGACTTTCGGGCCGGACAATATAGCCATGTCTTATCCTCCAACAACTTCAATTAATGGCTCTGGGCCAGAGTTTCGTACTCATGGTCCATCAAGCTGAGCACCACTTTGTCAAGCATCGTCATGTCACATACACAAAAATTGAATGGTCGCCCGGCAGCTGCGATTTATTGTAGCGTTTTTTGGATCAAATTTTGACTCTATATATGCATCGTGTCGTGGAATTCCTTGCCGGCAGCCCGCCTTACATAGTCAAGGTGGCCGGTTTCTAGCCAAACTTTCATCACAACCTGCTCTGCCTAGTCGCTTGGTGATTGTGACCCTGTCGATACCATCACAATACCTCTGGATATTCTCATTGAACCAGCGCTGCGCCTCCTCATCGTCACACGAGTCCAAGACATCGTCATCAAGCATAAGCCCCCCATATACATATGAAATACTCCACATTGTTAGACTCGATGTCCACATACCTGCCACCGGCTCCCGCACTAATGTTCGAACGAAACTTTGAAGAAGAAGGGCGCCATCCGGGTAGAATATATTACCTTCGTGAATGAGTGAATTACCTGACGTCGACTTGAGACGAATGTGGCTGTAAGATGATGGTAATAGCACGATTTTAGCTGTGCTCTTCTCTTGTGGAGGGAAGAGGAAACATGCTGAATTCCGATCCAGATTGCTATAATCGTTGATGATGCGACGGTAGATTGTTTCTCTCAACCTTCCTTGGTAGAATGTCGGGTCAAGTGATCCATACGACCAGGTCCAGTTCCGAAACCTTGCCAATCGCAATTGCTGCACGGCATTATCGAACTGCTCGTCTTCGACGACAAGCATGTAGTTCTGTACTAAATTAGCATTGGTATACAGCGTTGACAATGCAGCGCTTACGTCGCAAACAAGTTGGACTCCGAGAGCGGCAATAGCTCTTTCACCCCAGACCAGAGCCGGGATGGAGCCTAGAGCGGAAGCGATGCATTCCATGAGGCCCAAATAATTTGAAGATGGCTGACCAGGAATTGTTGGGGACAGCGGATCGCGGGGTATATATACCCTCTGTCCAAACTGTCACCGTGGTTGCTATGCTCAGAAGGTTCCCCACCAAACCCAAAACCAGCCAGGTTACCATCTTCCAGTTAGTTGGGATGCCGTGGCGGATTCTGTTTCAAAGATGGCTGGTGATGTCGAAAGAGACCGCCCTGCTACACCAGGATACTGTACCGCAGCACTTGGCCATGTTGGCATCCTTCCTCCACAATACTCTTCCCGAAGCTCCATCGATGGATACAGCTGGTGGTAAGCGCAATCAAAAATATGACACTGCAGAGCCAAGCCTTAGGCGAACGTGTGGACGATTGTTGTGATTCGCCTCAGGATGCATCATCGAGATATCCATCGATGGGCATCGTAGGTTGCTTCCAAATGCACTACAGCGGCATGCCCTGGTCGCAAATGAATGGCATCCGCCTGATCAAGACAGTTTTATGAAAGCACCCGTATATAAATAGTGGCCAGTTACTTCCGTAAATGCCTGTTTGAATAACATCTAGCATGAAGCGTTCCATTGACCGTGTTTAAACCAAGCGACCATCTTGGAAACCAACGTCCAATCTTGACTCAATTGGAAACAATTAGATCATGCCTCGGCCTAACGCCTCTCTGCCTCTTTCCCCCGAGGAGCTCGCTCAGGCTGTTGCAGATCTCGCGGAATACATGTCTCCGTCACGAGCGAAATTCAGCATTTGTGGTGGTGCCGCGTCTATGCTTGTTCGAATGCAAAATGGCCTTCCTCTTCGCAGCACCGAGGACATCGACCTAGTTGTTCAACCCACAGCGGGTGTGACGGCCCAGAGCATCTCAACCTGGCTTTTACAAAACTATCCCACTGCTTTTGTTGCGAAAAAACATTATGGTGTCTCCGTCCCAGCACTTGCGTTTCATAGATCTGATGGATCTGTTAAACACATTGAGATTGAGATATTCGACGTCAATGCCTGGCCCCAAAGACCTCAATACAACCTTGACAGTCCAGACAACGATGTAACTATGGTCTCCATATCAGGCGTCCAGGTTCCTGTCTTCAGTGCTCGCTGGCTTCTCCGCGAGAAGATAATGACGGCTTTTGACCGGCAGGGAACAAGGAAGGAGCGATCAGACCTAGACGACGCTTGCGCTCTTCTGGATACCGTAGAGCCGAGCAGCGTCGACTTGACGAACAAGGAGGCGGCGGTCCGACACCTGATCGCGAGGAGGCCGGACGTACGCCAGTCATTGGAGCTCAAAATCGTTTGTCCAGCCGTTCTGGGGATGCCATGGACGTGGAACGAACCGGCTGCGGTGTACTGGCGATGGGAAAAGGATCAGTTGCGATACCTTGACGCGGATCTTCGACGCCATAAGTTCAAATGGGACGAGATGACACAAGTGTGGTATTTAACCGCTGGGGGCCAAGATTGGTTTTACAGCGCGGAGAATGCAGACATTGCACTCTGGACTTAACAACGTACCAGTACTTATTGAGAGAAATATTCAGTCATGGTGTAATGCGTTTTATGCTCCATTTTGCATCCTCTGGAGTCACTCCTTGCTCAATCGAGGGACATAGGGCCTATTAAGTCCTCGAAAATACTCTTTTTCTCGGAGTCTCCTTTTAATAAATGACGGCCCTCACTGGTAATATTTTCTCTCCGTTGTTTCATAGACTGGAATGCGCTGCCAGGTGAAGTTTTAATTGGGCAAATATTTGCGTATTATAGGCGATTTCGTGTCTTATCTCGCTTCTTGTGCTACTTAGGCGCCATGTCGTAATTGTTCCACCTCCTTAATGAACATTCGGCCTTGGCCATAACTCCTCCCGGAGAGACTCAATTTCCGCTTCCGTTACGCCTTTGGATTCTACGTGGATCAGCTTTGTCGCCGATAAGTACTCAATGGCCTTATCAAGTTTTGCGTTCAAAAGCTCTTTCGCCGCGTACATCACCCTTAATCCAGCTTGTTCGTCGTTTCTCAATGCCGGCGCGTTTTCGAGACAAAACAATAACACGTTTCCTAACGCCCTTGCGTCCCCGGGATATCCTAGAAGCTCCATGCCAATATCGATGAGCATTAGGCGGGCCGGCCCAGCAGCCGCTGCGGACGGCTGAAGAAGCGTGTTCCATGGCTTTATGTCACCGTGGACCACCTCACACGCCCCAAGCTCTCGCACCCCTCGGACCAAGCCTTGAAGCTGTTGAAGTGTGAGGTCCAGGTTACTTCCACTCTTCTTTCTCTTCTTTGCCAAATCCTCGCCGGCATATGGCATGAGGATGCCGACAACCTTCCCGGGTTTCGCGGGGTGCCAATCAGCCACAACAACGGCAAGAATTGGGACAACACAGAAGCGCCTGGACATCTCCGACTTAGCTTGACTCGCCGGTATTTGGCTCATTTCTATAAGAGCACTTCGTCTTTCAATTTCAGACTCAATTACAGTCGAGTCGGCATCGGTTTCAATGTACTTCAGTACGCAGTCTTGATCTTTCCAAAAACATCTGTAAGCTATGGCATCAAGTCGGCGCAGGTTTGTAATGTCCAAGAGTGTGGTCTCGAATTTGTCAGTGGATCTGCAACCATAGTCAAGCATTTCTTTACGCGGCCATATTTGAATAGTAAACGAAGCGCCCTGAGGGTCCATCTCATCCGTTTTCCACGCCTCGTCTTCGTCTTCCTGGATGTCGGTGTAATTGATTCCGAGATGTTTTTCAATCACGCTGGATAACCACTTCAAATCCGGTGTCTCTTCTCCCGCCGTCGAACAGTTTGCTTTGATTCCTACACCATGCCAATCGTCGTTAGCTGTATCGTACACAGCCGCAGAGCATCCCTCATCAGACTTTATATAGCCGTAGATTGCAACTTTTGGGGCGGTCCGTCGAACACCTGTTGCCATGTCTGCGAAGTTTTCTTGTTGACGACTTGACGAACGTAGAGGAAAAAGTGACGTAAAGCGTGAGAGTAAACGAATGAGATGGCCGTGCGAAAACTCGGTTCTTGGCTATGGCGGTGATCTGTATTCTTACGCGTGCCGTCCGTGGCATACCTACTCTTTATTTTTCACAACAGATGGTAACTGTGGGGCGCCGCAACCCAGCACAGAGCATATTCCTGGTCATCACAATTGACACTGAAATGTCTCAGACGCAAGATATCGTCGAAAAAATTTGTGCTTTGTATATTGGTGGCCCCCTTAAGCTGAACGCCGAATTCTTGCTTATGTATACTGGCCTGTCACCGTAGGTGGTACCGAGTTGGTAGACTTCTAGAGGTATGGTCTAGAGAGTTAGAAATGGAATCAATATGCCTGGCAGTAGCTTACCTCGTCTGTATCCTTTTCATGGCATCCCCATGCTCTCGTCCACTCTGTGTGTTGATTGCACTCCCCTACTTTGGGAGGCTTAGTAGTCGTTGTGATAAAGGTTACGTTTTGCTGCTATAGAGACAGGATATAATGGAGTCAAACTCGGACAGAGAACCGATGGACACTAATGTATTTAAGTACAGTCCTTGCCTTGAGCATTATTGTAGACAACTCAGCTAGTTCTTGGCCACTTGTGTACCACTACCTACTAATGCGCCCATTCCATTCATAAGTGGAAGAATACTATATGGATAGAAACACAGACTGGATTTTCATTTTATTTTTTGGCCGTAAGTTGGATGAAACTCGGTTCTCATGAGAGAGCACAGGAAGATGATCCCAAACATTACCTGCGCCTATATGACAAGGGCTAAGATTTAGGGCTTAGAATAATAATTCCATTTTAGCGATAATCTCTTATGGCATCAAAGATACTTAATTCTGTACATCCTGGTTGACCCTCAGGCTCCAAATTATAACCCTCCTTCCGTTAGTGCCTTAGGCTCTCATGGTTGACCTCACGATCCCGGTGTGTAGCCGACATCTTAGTACAGCCAGCATCGCGGGCGGGCCTCACCCTGGACCTTATCCGTGTAACGGTCTGTCTCTCCTGAACTTCCCGCATTCCCACCTGCAAGAGACCTGCCAGCAATCCATGTATTCTTTTTCCAGCGCGATCCAATTGAGTAAATGAATTCTCTCAGTGTTTGTTGAGGGTCCGATGACTGGGCTATTTCACTTTTATATTCCAGTTGATAGAGTTCATGATTTATTTCCCGCACTACCATATTGTCCGGAAGTAGTGTATCTAAGAATGTTAGTCCCATACCAGAAAAGACAGCATATAGTTACTTACTATTCGGTAGGCTCCAAATGTACACAGAACTTTTCTTGAATTCCTCAAGATTTTCGATTTGGAAGTCGCGAGGGCGCAAAGGGAGACTGTTCAGCGATGCACCATGATCTACCCATAACAGGTCGCAAGGGATACGTTTCCATGAGGTCTCCATTCTCAAATAATGAGTGCTTGCAATGTAACAGCGACATTTAATCCAGCGGTAATGACCATTACTTATAGATGGGACTCTGACGCCACAGACCGTCGTGGGCTTAAGCGACAGTGGCTATATTGCATTACAGCAGCAGTAAATTTGAGCTTACCGTAAGACTTGAAGTACATATGTAATATTCTGCACTATTCAACTTGGTTGTTTTCGTGGAACGACCACGTGTGAGTTTAATTCTTAGAAATCGCCTTGTTAGTACCCTGCGTATAAAACGTCGCCGCCGGCGACTCCTAATCGAATTTTTCTACACCAAGCGACATACCGCCGTCCTCTACTCAGATCAAACTTCCTAAACATAGCTAATAAATGACCCTCCACTTTCCCCAACAAGCTGATCTACCCATAATGTCTGACACAGAGTCCGAAACTGGCCCTATTCTGTCAAAAGTATGGGCTCTACTACTTCCGACTGTTGCTGAAAATTCTGAGGCGAATTGGGCGATTGCTATTTCTGACATAAGCGACCGTGATTGGACGTGGTGGGAGATGGTAAAAACCAGAACGGGGGAGTTTCAGATCAAATCGACCGCCTCTAAGATGGCTCCGGCCACAGCAAACAGCCAGAGCCAAATATATTTGGGAGAGATAGCACGTTTGGATGAATTGGAGATGGGATCTACAATTCATCGGGAGCTAACGGAGAGACCGAAGTGCTGGACCCAACGAGAATTTGTTTCTGAGATTTGGGATACACTATACGAAGATGGTGCCTTAAATCGGGCAGAGCATGATCTTGGAAAGCGAGAGTTGGCAGCTGCATTCGGTGGGCAAAGTGGGAGATCTTGACTTTTTGCATGTAGATTGGTATAAAGATGAAAATATTACCGGGGCCCTTCCTTATATTGATATATTTCGTCCAGTTTTGACAGCACACTTCCAAGCTGAGATCCAGATTCGCCCACTTTCAACAGATTAGTTGCTGCATCGCTTGCCACGTTATGAATATCACTTAAAAGAACAATAATTCGTTGCAGGCCCGGGCATATGTTCGAGGGTATCCCAGAGCCTAGTAATGTACTCGCATCCCCCATGCTTTTGCATACTTTGTAAGACTCAGTATAAATCTACAAAACTCGCGAAGCATGGCTTGGTCGCTCGAACTATACCACATAGTTGTCTGATTCAGCTTCCCACGAAGTTTATTGAGTTGTTCCGTCCAGTCCGGGATGTCCTTCAAGTGTGCGTAAAAAGCTAATATAGGGTCCCGTTTGTCTTGAATGCTTTGCAGTTCCATGAGTCGTAATGTATCACGACCGGAAAGCCGAGTTTTCATTTAACAGCCGGAAGGGTAGTTGAGTAACAACAGGGGTAAGAATAATGGGTTGGGTAGTGGCACCACCTTGGGGTGATAAAGAGATGACAGAGAGAGTTCAAAATGGCGACAACACGGGCTCTTGGTTCAGCTTTATATCTTGACAAATGTGTTGACACCACGGGACCATGACTCCTCTTTCCTACCACTGAAATAGTCAAATGGCTGCGGTTGGCGCATGTCTACCAAAAAGACGATTCGTGATGGGTTGAGATAGACAATCACACGTATGAGATGTGCAAACACGAAGGAAAGGTCTTAATTACAGAATGCCCTAGGAATAACTAACCAGTAACTCTGTAATGATAGCATCGTGCATGACCGGCGGTCCACGATAGACTAATATGGTGGCGTCTTCTTTGATCCAAGTTGCCACCACCGCAATGATACCAGAAGAGCTGAGGTGCCGGTGTGACTTGTTGCAGATGCAGTCAACTACACACCAGCTTGGCCGAAGTCTGCAAGGCATCGCATTGGTACCCACCACAGGTCCTTGGTAACCGTACGGATTCTTTTACCAACAACAATGCACTGATTACGGTAGATCTTTTAAGTAGCAGACCTCCAGAAAATCGCAACGGGCAATTAGTTCCTCAGCTAGGCTGAACTTGAGAGCACTCTCGATTAGTCCCCTGTAGTCATCGCCTGTGATATATCCAAATTGGCAACTTGCTCGTAATGCATATAGGACGTGCTTCTCGCTGGCTTGCATTTAGTAAAGAACTTCTGGCTAAGGAGACTAAATCAATTGCTTACATGTTAAAGCGAATTCGTCTTTCCGACTTTGATAACATATGAGCCCTCCGGAGATATTCCCTCAGTGTTGCAGTATTTATGTTTCCCATAACATCCCATTCATCCCGTTCTTGATTGTGATAGTGTTTCTCAAGTAGGCTGGGTATTGCGTGCCTTAGGTGCCACGTAAGGCTAACAAGAGAGCTGATATCTTCTGATGTGTGGTAAAAAGCGAGGAAGCAGTCTGGGATGGGAGTTGACTGTAAAAGATTATCGGCGATGGATTGTGAGTGTGAGGTCCTCACACTAAATAAGTCCCAGACTTTACGACCGTAGTGAGATTGAATATATTCGGCATCTGGAATGGGCAAACTTTGACACGTCTTGATAAGCGGTTCTGTATCCCAGCTTAGCTGCTCTCTGAGACTGTTAGCGGCGAAATCCGCCAGCTAAAGCGGACGTACGCTTGAATATGAACCAAAGTCCAAGCAGCCAAAGCGGAATCCCGGTCTATTGGACCATGTTCCTGTCTGCGAAGACTTAGTGTGTGGCTACAAGTGACAGACATCTACTTACAAATCCAAAATTCTGCGCTGTATCAACTGAGAGTACATTTGGACCCGTTCATTTTGCAGTCGATAATAAAAGAATAACAGAGTTAGAGCTAGGATTTGTGTTGAACAGTTTTGGAGACAGCCTAGATAGTGCCATTGTGTCACTAGTGATGCGTAACCTTCGTCGTTTTGAACTCGCGTTGTCCCAGTGCCGATGGCGGCCATCAAAGTAACGGCTAGATCACTGTCGTCTTCTGCGTCGCATCTAATACCAGAGTTACGCCGCTCAACATATGCAAATATAACTTGTTTTATGTAATCTGGAGTTAGCGCTAGTTGTACGGGGAGAACATTATCAACGAATGTTTTTATTTTGTCGATGTCATGATTAAGTCGTTGGCTCCCAATCTGTATCTTGTTTAAGTCTTAGCCTAGATGCTAAAAGCTGCCGGAGAGGAAATGCACTTACCGAGAGCCACAAATCCGGAAACATCGTGATCTCGGTTGGTCAAAGGCAGCAATGAGTGTAGCAGACGATGGGCACGCTTCGTTGGCTATGGAGCTAAATGTTCGAGATTGTATGATAGACGTGAATTTGACAGGAAGGCACGATGTAAAAGCACCGCTGGAGGCGGTCGCCCCAACTTTATAGATCGGTCGGCCTACGCCACTATAACCAGCAAAACCCCACAACGGGGTTCGCTTGCGCATGCTTCATGATTACGACATCCGGGGGAGAACTGGGGTGGACGCGATATTTACTAGGAGAGCGAGAACTCTCGACGACCAAAGGTGACCTCCTCGCTACCCATCGGCCAGACGCAGTATCATCTAAGCAAAGTATTCATTTCAAACACATAAAAATGATAATTGTCCCTAAAAGCATTAAAAATACAAAAGTTATACATGAAAAGTATCGCCAAAGTACGACTTAGACTGCCGAGGGTTGCAAATACACTCTTAGCTTCGAAGCGATAGAATGCTGTAGATACTCGATTGAACGGAAATCCGCAGGCGTGACGAATTCAGAACCCAACTGTAGTGAAACAAGCGTATTTGTGGCCAGTGATAAGCAATTATCGCATTGGCTCTTATTGGCACACATGCCGACCAAACGATACAATAAGAATCTTTCTCTAACGGGAAGTTAGCGTTTACTATGGCATATATAATCCAAACGAAAGGTTAAAATTTACGCCGAAAATGTCCACCGTCTATAGCTTGTGTAGTTTGGCCCTTGAATATTCGCAAGATACTCTGTGATAGAAGTGAAGTTCAGGTTTTGACGAAGCTTTTGCTCCTTCATATAGCGATCTTTCCATGTATTAAGCAGAGGTGTAACATTGACAGACTCTAGAGGCGGTAGTTTGAGCCCAGGTTGGCACGCAGCGAGTCGTGATGCGTTGTTGGCCACCCGGAGTTCAAAAAACGCTCCAGCATTAACGCCAAAACTCTTAATTATATCTTCTTTCGAAGGTAATCGAATATGCTCGAACACTGGTGGAATGGCAATCATTCCCGTGTGGATAGGATACTCCCTGTTGATATTAGCTACAATGTCATACTACCAAAGTATAGGAGACAACATTACCAGAGAATAAAGCAGCAAAACCAGGCTAAATTGCAATCTGAGAAAGTAATGACCTTATTCGATCGAATCCTATGAGAGAATAAGTCCTTTGAAACTGTCAATTCGGCGCTTTGTCAATATTACCAGATAAATGCTTTGGCAATGCATTCAGTAGCAAGGCTGTGGTACCCAAAAAAAATCCAGTAGAGTCCCAAGAGTGCAAAACTTCGTAAATTTGGCTGGTGAGTTTCAGAGAATTGGATTTGCATAATATCCTTATAATTAAAGGGGCTTGCTTTCGCTAGATCCTCCATTACTAGATGCCACAGTCGATCGTCGGGGGTAGGCATGCTAGAGAACCGTCTTTGTTGCATTGCTAAGACTTCTTCCGGTGTAAATAGTGGCCACTGAGGTAGAATGTTTGTTAAATAGATCATGATAGGGTCCCAATAGGGTATGTATTCCGATATCTGGTCACCCAGGTATTGAGTCGCATTGGCTGGGCTTGTTGCTACGGAAAGGCTGTCGAGCAGACTTTCTTCTCCTGACATGTTGAATCATTTAATAATCGCCTGAATGAACTGCAATTCGAGCTAAAGAAGAAGGTGGTGCCCGATTTGAGGATCCTCAACATAATTTATATTTGGGAGATCCATTGTCCAATATGTTCCCTGGCGTCCTATCACTCTTTCGTCTAACAAAACTCTTTACAGGGGCAAAACCCACTGGTAGGTCGGCGCTTGCTCTTTCAAGGTGATTCATCAAGGAACAGGCAGGGTGATGGATTAGGATTGTCATCGTTCATTTTCTGCCTTATTTCTTCGCATTCACTGACATATGCATCGCAAATTAACATCCGGGGCCTCACGCTCCAGCTATAATCTTATACGTGACTGCAAACAACGAATAGTCTGCAAGTTTAACAAGGTTTCACATCCTGGATACCGTAGCCACAGCCAAAAGGGGCTTGAATTGGGGGCCTGTGCCGTGTCGACGTGGATATAATGCGTTTAATTTATGGTTGGACTCAAACCTGAGCTTTCCAAGCGCTGTTGCTCCCAACAGACCGAACAAAGGTAACATTGCGTCCTCGCTACCAATTTGGTCATGTGTCTGGCAAAACAGATGGACCGACTGGTTGGAGTACAAGCTCGTCTTAACTCATTAGTACGGGGATTTCGGTGGTGGCTACGACGATACTGGCGAGCGGTACGGGACCAGCCGAAATACGGTGAGACTCCACACAAGAATGAAATCAATTTGAAACAAATGTAGACATTAGACTTGGGCGTGGAAGAAATATGTCAGTACGATAGCGATGAGTCTGGTCCATGTAGACAAAGACGGGTCCAATTAGCCCTGGATAAAGATAATAACAGTTGCTTCTAAAACAGGAAACCTAAAATCCTCGCCTGTGCACCCAACCAGAAGCTCAGCGGAGCCGTCTCGTCGAGCTGTAGTGTGTGAACAGCAACATATGGGTCTGCAGCCCGATGGAAATAGTCTCCATCTATTCAATCCTCAAAATTTGAACCTTGTGTCGTTACTCCAAGCTCGGGACCAAATACGTCGCTGCTGTGGCAGCCTCTAAATGCGTTTATTTGCTCCATTTGGTGGGACGTTGGTATAAGCTGGTGCGGGCAACTGGTTGCAATTGGGAAGACGCCGAGTAGGATAGCGTTCGCTCTCACGCCGGGAAGCGATATGAAGGCAGTACAAACGATCCAGATGGTAATATAAATCCTTGGACGAATTTGATCTGGAACGCACAGTTTGTAGTAGTTGGAAAATTTTCATATGAGGACACCCACTAGATATTCGACTTCCTCCTTAGAAAGCGTCTGCTCCTTCCTCTTCTTCTCCTCAAGGTCGTAGTATTCCGAAAAGTCAAATAGGTCCATTCGATAAATGGTGTCGATTAAATCCTCCAGGTCTGTGGACTTTATGTCCGCCGCGGGGAGCTCCAGTAATTCGTTGTGTTGACGAAACTTTGCTAGGGTTTGTGTTTGAACCGAAATGCTCTCTTTGTTACTCAGCACCAGGACCTTTGCCGTCTAAGGTCGCAGCTATCAGCTTACCGAATTTCCCGTAAAAGGCGCGAAAGCTCTTCCTGACCTTCGCTTATATTCAACGATCTTTTAGGCTGGTACACCTGTAGTCTTATCCTCCACCTCTTGACAGAGTCTATAAGATTCTGTATAAAACTGCAAAATTCGTTGAGGGAGTTTTGTTTGTGTGAATCATATCACACAGTCTGCGGCTTTCTTATGACCCGTAGCTCCTCGAGTTTTTGTACCCACCTCGGAACATCTTCCATGTATGTGGTGAACGCTGATTCTGGGTCGCACCAATCCTGACCGACTTCAGGGTCATCGAGTTCCATGGTTTGATTCGGAAGATAGATAAATCGAATCGGAATGCCAAATGAGTTTGCGTAGAATTGTGACTGTTTAAGTGAGCGAAGTTGAAGGCATGAGAGGGGTTTCGGTCCTAGCTTTATACTCTGCCGGCTCTGTCTTTATCCTTAATCACACTTGACTCGACTTGGTGGAATGGCTAAGATTGCCCAAGTTCTCCTGAGCCCGAGGATTGTCCAAGATTAGGTTATCATTTATGTGTCATAAGCGAGAGGTGTTGAAAAAAATTACAATGTGATAAGCAGCATATTTACCTTAGTAGGGGTATTGTTCGACGCGGTTTGGAGCAGTCCAGAGCATCTTTGGTGAGCCAAAAGGGTGTTGCTCCTGCTCCTCCAACCTCGCCATTGGAGCGACAAAGGCGTGACAAATGCCAAGATATTTTTTTCCAATATACTTCAACTGATCGTTAAAAACGGCCCTTTGACTCTCTTGGAGACGCTTCGAGGACAACATTAAGGCAAGAGGCCAAGTCATAAAATATCCTCCCAGCGCTGAAATCATCTCTTTTCGTTGTTGAAAACTGATTGTGATGTTTGAGATGAGACTTTGTAACTCCAAAAAGGCTTGAGCATATTCCGTGCTGGTTTTGTAATCATTTTTCTTAGGCTCATAGATGCATGCCACGCATCGTACTATACTCATGTTCAGGAGAACCCTTGCATGCAGCAGCATGTTCCAGAGCATCAACGGCTGAAATCTGTTATGCTCAGAACCAAGAACTCGATCAGTCCAAGCAATTCTATGTTGAGTGTTCGCAAAAGAACTTTCCCACCAATTTTTACATCTCCGGTCGTGATCCTGGCACTTTTTAAACAGTTCTCTCGCATATTCTTCGTTTCTGGGGTGGTCGAGGAGAGTCTTTGCCTTTGCGCCAAGTGAGCTGGCCTCAGCGCAAAGCTTTTGGGTTAAGGTGTATTTGTGAGTAATGTTGTCTTGTGGCCACCAGACTTCATCATCGTCACCTGAGAGTGTTACAAGACTATGTAAGACCTGATCGAAAATTAGCTGCGTGGAGAGATATGTGTTGGCACGGAAGCAAGAAGCAAAACGATACGAGGATCCAAGCATCTCAGTGCAGCCTTACCATTTGCGTGCGTACTGATATAAATAAGGAATGTGCAATCTGCTTTGCACTTTTTTGGCGGATACGCTCTTTAACCAAATTCATAGCACCTATTATGTGCTTGTACCAACCTCTCACTCCACCAGTTGTAGGGTTGATGCACTCGAATAGGGCCAGGAGTAGAACAGACGCCAAGGTCGCATCCTTTTGCACCATAGCCGTAGCGCCAAGGGCATCATGTATCGCTCGTAGCGCCAAGCCGTACTTTGCAATAGCCAAACAATTGCAATACTTCGAATCAACAGCATCTTTTGCAAACGCTGCCATAGCACAAGCTTCGAACGCCAACTGGTAGTGTTTTGGTTCCCTGCTGATCTCCAGAGGCATGGCAAATCCTGTAAAGCCGGCCAAGTTCTCATCAATTGGGGTGGAGACGTAAACGTAACTGAAGTAAGCATTTGCCTGTTCTTGTAAGGACAGCTGAAGTGCTTGCGATTCTTGAGGCAGCTTGTGACATGGATCTATTGGTGATTGTAAGGCAGCTATATCGCTTGTCGGTGAGATTGCCGGCCTAATTTTCTCTTGGTTTTGTGGGCTCGCTGGGGGTTCCTTCAGATAATGACCCTGTTTCCCTACCCTTTCGCGAGACCAGTAACGCAAGTTCATGTCCAAGCCTATTTTCGGCCCAGTACATGTTCTGCCACTCTTTTGACACTGCTTGCAAACGGGCACAGTTTCGTCACACTAAACATGCCTTACGTTAAACATTAAACACAAAGAGAATATTCTAGCTTGCTAGATTTGCTCGTACCTTGATTCGGCGTTGTCTGCAAGTATCGCAACCTGTCGAAGGTTTGCCACAATAAACCATAGCAGCAAAAATTGTAACCTCTCTAATATTTGGATGGCAACACTGTAGCTCAAATAGGTGCCTCAATAATTATGGCTTTGCGCGTGTTTATGCATAAGTTTTTACACTGCTTCTTTATTCAATAAAGCGTTTCCCAAGTCCACAGAGCGATGGAAAATGCACTGCTTTAATATATCAGTGATGTACTGACCGGCCACTGTAGTGATGAGGCAGCCCTTGTCCTAGACATGGGTAAAAGAGCGAGCCCATGCGTCTTGTGGATTGGGCTTATGAAAAGCGGCTGCTGGTTTTGACGTAGGTCAATAATGGGAAGCTGACATATTGCGCTGTGTATGTGCTGTAGAACGCGCGATAAGTTGTCTGATGGTCCAAGGTGATATGCGATACTTTCCGCGGTTGAACTCCCGGGGCGGCATATTTGTATTGGGATATCACTCACTCATTAGGTACAAATCCGAGTGAAAATCTATTCTTAGTACCAATGTCACGCCTCAATTCTCGTCTACCATTCCAATAACCGTAGCCTAAAACTGTTACTGAGCCGCTCGGTGCTAGGTCATAACACGACAAACGAATCCTGTTATCTATCAACACTCAGTATACCCCATGCTGGATCTATTAACGTCTTTTGTTTTGTCTCGCTTGCTCTGCTTTAGCAACCTCTTGTGTAACTAATTTCAAGGTATGGGTTTGATTCATTTTTTCACGACAGGTAGGGCAGGTTTGGCCGGATGCTGTGCATAACGCAGTGGTTTGCATGGTTTGCATTTATACACTGTGATTAGTTTCTTTTTGTTCATCTTCAACTAGCAGCTGTTTATAATTAGCATAGCCAACCAAATTTGGCTTCGTTACTTACGCTCAAGCAGGTTGTACTGCGGCGAATTAAAAAGGTTCAGCAATAGTGATGACACAACTGCAGCAGTAGGTTTGCGCCAAAATACAGATTTATGGAACGAAGTGAGTCTACGAAAATTTGTCAGGAGAGGGGGCAAAGATCACTTTATATAGAGGATTTTGAGTCCAGATCAAGATTACTAAGATAAATACGTAAACTTGCGTGTTTGCCATACACTAATACATAGGGCAGGCATTCTCATAGCCGCGGTACCTTTTGGAAATCTTTGATGCTGGCGGCAGGTAATAACCTTGACCGACTCGATGGTGACACATGTTCAGTTCGGCGCCGTGCAATTTCTCCTTTACAATTCCTCTGCTGCACCGACGAGCCTGTCTTTGGAGTCGCCAGGCGTGCTTTCCATCCTTGACAAATCTGAAAACGAAACATCATCCGGTTTTTCTCTCCTGGCTCTTTTCTCCACCTTACTCCTGCAATAATTCCAGGCTTGTATGAGTACATGCACAAGACCAAGACGCGTAAAGCCATGCACAAGACCAATGAAAGTAAAGAGTCCGTTTGAAAACTGCACGATTAGCATATAAATAAAACATGTAGAATAGCCAGAGGAAGATATCTCACCAGTTTGTAGTTCAGGGGTGATGCTAGTCCTTCATGAAATGAAAGGAACGATAGCCCAAACGTAAGGAACTCACAAACAGCCCGGATTCCTATGGAAATCCACAGTTCTGTGTTAGCACATGCTCTCTTAGTATTGCTCGCTCGCCTAATGTCTGAATAGAACATGATGCAATATGCAAGCAGCATGGACCCTCGATGGACCGCTACACTTGATGTTGTCAAATACCGAGGCGGCTCTCTAACTCCCATATCAGTTGCCAGCAAAGCAATTCCAATAACGGATAAGAACTGCAGAAAACGTTTCACAGCTTTGCCGTTGATATTGGTTTCTCCAAATACACGAACAGCAAAACCAGAAAAATATACATCCTTTAACGGGTTTAGTCTGTCCATCCAATTCATGAATGAATACGCACTCACTCACCTCTACCAGCATGCTCCATAATAATGCTGTGTATAGATGATAATCTGCCCAATGCCCAGATGAGAAACCCCATAGCCCGCGCCACATCGCCACCACGAGGAAAATACCAACCACAACTCCGGCAACAAGCAAGACATACGAGAAAGGCAAGTATTTCCCTGGCGAGTTATCCGGTGCCTTTCTAGCAAAGAATGCAGAGAAAATAATGATGCATTGCAAAACAAATAAAACTGTCACTAAGATCTGTTGCTCGTAGGACAAGGACGAATGTATTTCCTGCTGCATGGTATCAAAGACGGAATGAAAGCGTCAACAAGGCTACCAACTCACCGCCATTCCCGCAGGAGCAGCCTCATTTTAAGTAGTTTGCTCGAAAGAATTCGTCTGTTGATGTCAGGGTCGGATACAACCTGGTCCGTATCACGTATACGTCTTACCAACATCCCCTCGCCCTTCTTGTCATACCCATTTCCACCTCGCTCAACTTACCAAAGTAGGAGAGAATCTCACCAATGTGTGATAGCTGAAATGAACAAAGTTGATAATGACGGGCCCTTGCGCACGACGGAGTCGCAGTGCGTCTTCCATGCACTACAATAACGGGAACGTAGCCAAAGTGCTCCCATCTAGTACCATTTCCCAACGCATATGTCTTGTCCTGATATCTCGTTGTCTTCCCTTGTCGAATGGTGTGGTAACTTGCATTTCAGCTGTGTGAAATGGGCTGTGATTGGTTAGGACAGATCCGCTTTGGTGGAGGCAACCTCGATTGCCCACACCAAAGCGGGTCTACGAGACGCCACTCCGAGTCGGGGTGCAGGGCTCCTTACCACTGAATGGGATTTGGGGCCGGTTGATTGTGGTGCGACAGCCTCGTTGTTCTTTCCTCTTACAACTACTTTTCTCTCAAAATGCAGAATAAACACAAAGGGGACATTGAATTCTTTATAGAAGATGAAAAGGTGCAGAATGCGCTCACGTTGGCAATAGCTGGACAGCAGCAACTTTCACAAATCCCAGAACACAACACCCTTCACTACTTCAAGGTGTCACATAATGGCCATTCTAGCGCCTGCGAAATCCTTATTATGCCAATTAAGCACAAGCAGTACCAGAATCTATTCTTCTTCCCGATCCGAAGATATACGAAGTGCTGTGACGATGCTCCTGGGAGGGAATTAAAACAACAACACCAGACTATATACGATGTTTACATTCGGCCAAATCAGTGGCGTTTCGATGATGATAACAGGTAAGAGAAACACTCCGTTTTTTGGGGGGGCTACGGTTCATGAATTTTTAGCAAAGAGGTCAAGATGCCCCAAAATGCATCACCCGCGTGTACTTGTCTTGATCACGCACAGCTTGGTCTTGATTATCTACGACAAACCGCCACTGCAACATCTTCTAGCGCGGAAGCGGATGTAGTGTTCCGCATGATCTCTACATGTCTATGTCGGTGTATCGATATGGCCGATGAAATGGACAGTAGCGACACAAACAGCACAGAGCCTCGCTCAAGAAAAGAAACGAATGGTACAGACACGACCACAGAGCGTCACGCAAGCAAAGAAATGGATGGTAGTGACACCGCCATGGAGCCTCGTTCAAGCAAAGAAACGGATAGTGTCGACACAGGCACCGAACCTCGCCCAAGGAAAAAAAGGAAACGTCAAAAGGATGCGGTCGATACGATTTCGAAGAAACTCTTAAAAGCTGCGGAAATAAAAACGCCTGAATCGTCCAACAATGCTTCCGACTGCCGTTCCTTGCCAAGTGGTAGCCAACTCAACAGACTCCCTATTTTGACGACTTACGACCAGCGAGAAGAATTTGCCGAAATCCTACAGAAGCTGCGCAGCAAAACGCACGAGAGAGCTGACCAAATTATGTGGGCGAACAAGCGATACTCTTCCGACATGCGATTCCTCCTCCGTCGTGAAAAAAAGATCGAATCTGATAAGGAAGCCGACCGGTCTGCCAGATCTTCAAGGCTTATCAATCGTATCGCCAGTACGCTATCTAACAACGATTCCAAATGCTATTGTGGTGCACAGGTGTACAATTTATTTGCCAGTATGAAGACCCTGCTTTAATAGCTATTTCTATGGCCACTAATGTCTTATCCTAGAGACCCGTAATTTGCTAACTAACCTTCCTGGTGACGAAGCCAAGCGAGTCGAAGGAGCCGACAAAATAGCAGAATTAATAGGAGCGGATCTTCCGCCTCTGTGCGGTCCTACTATAATATTCCATGCTCCTGCAGTTATCGCCGCTTTATGGGACAAAGAGTTAGTTTCCCAATAACTTCTATACCACTGATGCTAATTACGTCTCGGTTAGCTATGAGACTATATGCAAAGATCTTAATGCAGAACGTCTCGCACTGCATGATGTAACCAAACATGTAGTTAAAGTACCATATGACGACGATCTTTATACATATGGTGTTTATCTCGAGAACGGCTGTCCGGTACATGGTGGGCAGAGTGGCAATACGGCTTCGCCTAACAGCTTGTTGTACAGTGACACTAGCGGAATACAAGATCAACAAACTCAACAGAGTCTCGAAGGAGTCAACTTTCGTACACCGCTTCCCGGTTCTCAAGAAACCGATCCACTACGAATTTTCGACAACTTCCTGGAAACATTGGATGAAAATGGCACCGGATCGCTGGACGATATCGGTATTTCTTCATTCGGTGTGGACATCTTCTCGGGTTGTCTCAACTCTGTTATAGATAACAGTCAATTTTTTGTATAGTAAAAAGTATAACTACGCTACTTATACCCTAGTCATTATTAAGTTTGAAATTTGCAAGTAACAAATAAATTTCCTCCTTTCGTGTGCCAATTGCCGTCCCAGGCTCCAGAAGTGAATAGGCCAAGTTGTGCCGCCAGATATTTTTGTGAATTCTTGTTATCGGGGTTGGGGTTTCGATGTATATTTCCATCTCAAACTCATCCTCGTGCATTGGTATAGCAAAGGAGATGGTTCCAGGTAAAGCCCTAATCCCGCCTCCGGCGGCTACAGAGACTACATTTGTCTCGACTTTGTCCAAGGTAGCTCCCCATGTGTCCAACGTCGGTGCCTTGTTGGTTAGCGCGCCATGTTTGCGTTAAATGCATGCTGTTTCACTTACCAGACTCTTCTTGACTCTGTCCCAGAATGCGCCATGCGCGTCCGACCAATCATAGGCGTAAATGTTAGGGCGGATTTCGGTTCTGTTGACTCGATGCTTCGCCGCCTCCCGAGCCAAGACAACCTCTTCTTCATCTAAATTCATGGTCCCGAATGCCTGCATTGTTTTAACGCACGCCTGCTCGTCTTCGCTGGCGTTTATTTCAAGAAAGTTCACGTTCCCCTCCAGGAGCAGATCAGTGAATTGGGTATCCATGGCCGAGGAAGCGGGGCAAGTTAGGCTCTAGCCGGGGAAATAATCAGCCGATCGCCGTGGGCAAGTCCTGTTCGAAACCAATGTAGATGTTAGGAACGTCGCAATCGCTTGTAAATAGTATGAGGACACACGTTGTTATATTTAATCAGTCATGAAATAGTGTTTAAATACTAGGACAGGATGCAATCTGCAGGACCACGTCAATTCTTCTTTGTTAAATGCATGCGTAATGCGCGCGCTCATAAGGGTCAAGTCATCAATGGGAATGTTCGGAAGTCTCACTTCATAGTACATCTCAATATGCGATGATTAATTGGATAAAGTAACTAAATCATGTATACAAATTATGGGCATCGTGTCAGTACAAACCATAAGATCCTGTCGCATAATAACAAACTGCGCCACGTCACAATCTTATGACCACTTTTACACATCAAGAGTTGCTGTGTACATGTCCCCGATCTTCGATGGATATAGCAGTAACTGTTGTTGACCCCCTGGGTTTCATCACGGATTAAGATGGCCGCCGCACCACATCTGCGGGATAAACCCCAATAAACTCCCCGGTTTCATCGTTGATGATCATTCTAGTCATCTCATCCTCATCGATAGCAGCAGGTTTAACAGGGGTGAGATTGATGGAGTAACCTAGTGATGGTTCCGTTGAGCATTGAGCTGTCGATTCGTATTCAACACCAGGCTGATTCTCAAGATGAGATTGCGCATCAAGAGTTACGGTGTTAAGTGCTCGAACTTCTGCGTCAGCATCCCTCCTTTCAGCAGTCGCAGCACTGTCGCCGACCCTCTCAATTTCCATTATTGGCAAACCTAGCTGTCTCAGGATGCTTGCGCGAGAAACCCGAATAACAATCTCTTTTCCAGATTTAACGCTGGTGGTTTTGATTTCAGTCACCTCATTCTCACTGATAGCCGCAGATTCAGCAGGGTTGGGATTGGCGGCGCAACCTGGTGCTGGTTCCGCGGAGTCTTGAATTATCGGTTCACATTCAACGCCAGGACGATTCTCCTGATGAGATTTCACTCTGTCATTATATTGAGACCATGATGAACCTCCAAGGGGGCTGGAGGCCGGCGAAGGAAAGTCGTGGTTGGCAGGGCTGTTGGTACGAAGTGTCAGAGCATATTCATCGCCCCAGTAGGAGCCGCTACTGTTGATAGATTTTGAATGGACCGTAAGACTTAGACAAACGCCCAGCGCCTGAACACAGTCGTCAACTGAACGTGACAAGGAAATAGTTCTATGATTGAATTAGCGTCAGTGAGGGTTTCCGGAGAGATGCGCACAGAGGTATTCCAATAACAGAGACATGCTCTGCCTAAATCTTTTCGCAGTGAACGTTGAATACTTACGAATGAACTGCCTGCTTGTTATTCATGCGAGACTCTCTTTCTCTAGTGCTTGCATCGCTCTTGGCTTTGTTAAGTTTGACCCAGTCCTCGTCCACAACAGTGTCTAAATCCGTGAACGGTGTAGTAGAGCGACTGCTAGGGAGAGTCGTGGTGGAATGTGATGAAGACATTGCCGATGATGGATGGAATTGCGATGTTGAAAGGGGACAAGACGGTGATGCAGTCTCGAGCTATGTATGTCAAAGAAAACACGAGCCCAAACTTGTGTCGAAGGATGAACCTGAGAAATTCTGCCAAATCGAGAAGCATTGGATATTTATATAACAGAATTCCTTGTCTCTTGTCTCCAACGTTGCCTACTTTGGCGGCCGAACAGCCATTGCCGATGCGTTCAGGACCCTGGCCGCTCCGTCCTTCGTGATGCAGCCAACAGCTCTTCTGCAAGCCACGTCACAACAAATGCTTATAAGCCATGGGCTTGAATTGGAGCATCGACTGGCCAAGTTTGCGTCTTGCATGGTTATACCGCCTGTTAAGCTGGACAGCCGCGGTTTGATTGCGTGATCTTGACAAGCTCAAATCATCCGCTCTGTAGAAACTAGAGGAGGAAATAAAAAAAATTGTGAGCGCAGGTTACTTCTTAGCCGCAACTCATAAAGTGCATAGAGAAGTGTTATATTTGAATCCGACCTGCGAATTGTGAGTGGCCAAAGCAGTTTTGCGATCACCTCACATAATTGCTGCATCTGTGTAAAACTGCAGTTGATACCATTGGACAGCCATCCGGCCATTGGACAGTACGAGCTGTTATGGCTGAGATATCATGGCGTCTACACTAACCCAATCTGGAAAAATTACGAACAATTTGTCTCGATTTCTCCAAACAAGTCCCAGCCGTCCCTACCGTCATGTGGCATTTCCGAAATGAGGGGCTGGTCGACCCATTACTTCAGACAGGCTGCATTGCCTTGAAACTTCCAACACGATCCATCTCTTCACCTCCACAATGGGTCAGCAAGTGAGCAGAGATATACGCTCACGATTGGAGCATCGCAATTTGGAAGACTTGCTCATTGACGATAAGGTGATTATGCGCATGCTAAGGAATATCACAGACTAATAGCGCGTAGTATATCGAGGAGCTCGAACAACATCTTCCGAGGCTCCCAAAGAGATCCCACAACAATCTTGCTAAGGTCTTAGCATCATGCGGGGATGGGGATGGGTCCCGGCCGGGCCTACAACCCGGAGGCTTGGAATCATCGGTTAAGGGTAGGAGGTCCCCACCAAACATACTCGGTTCGTTATGGTCAGTTCAATCCCAACACATCAACGTCCCTCGGAGCGTCGCGAAGATTCTCAAACAAGACCACCGCAACCTTTTACGCCAGTCGTCTAAAAACGGTGTTGACCTCCAATCACCATCTGACTACTATGAATACACGTGTAATGTGGAAACAGATCGCGTCCTTTCCAGGATCTTATGGAGATTTCTGACGACTTCCTATCACGACATCATTTCAGAACTCGACGGTAAAAAATATATTACCAAGACTGAGAGCGGCGGCGTCGCCTTTGTGGTTGCCGTGATTTGTCAACCAGGGGGATATGACCCCGATACCGTTCGCGAGAAAGTGGTGGGCTGGGCGAAGATCGGTCGAAGATACCGTGGATTTATGGATGCCCTATGTCCAGGATGCTTATTTTTGCTTCCTGAGAAAACCAGCGATCTCGTGTAAGTCCTGCTACCTGTTTTTAAGCACACTTCTAAGTCTTTCGAAGCTGGGAGAGGTACGTGCCAGTTAAAGGGGACACGTTTACCAGGGTCATCCAATTCCTTCGAGACCTCAACATTGAATATAAATGCGAGGAAGAAGGTTGGAATGATCTGAGCGAACAAACCCTACAAACCTTACGCGAACCTTTTCGAAACCTCACAGCATTTCAATTTCAACCTGGCCAGCAGTCTCAAGTCACATGTGCCTGGAAACCCCCGATTGCACCAGCTTTTGGCGATGACGACGTACATAGAAGTGATAGATCAAGTCTCAGTCGCGACAGAGTAGGAGAAACCCAAGACAATGGTGGAGATAAATCGCCATCAGGCAGGACGCCCGACTCAAGAGCTCTGTCGAAACTGAACACCAACCGGGTAATCAAAGAGAAACGAAAACAAGGTAATCCGTCCGTGAAGCTGCGGCTGCAGAGCTTCGCCAGAGATCTTACAGCTTCCGATACTTTCAGACCTGAGAGAAGGGATTTTGGCCGCATCGGCGCTCTTTTGAATCAAGATAGCAATTCTTCGGCCATTAGTAAGTGCATATTTATGGCGGAAAACTTGTCCCTAACTAATGTTGTAAAGGGGCGATTCAGTTCGAGAAACGTATTCTTCAACGGATAGTTCTCGAACGGCCTGAGGATATCCTGGGCGGGATTTGGTTCGGTTGTCCGGGTGGTTTGCCCCCATCCATTACACTAAGGTTGTCAAACGCATTGGGCAATATTATACTGGCATCTGGTCGGGAGGTCTATATAGAAAGACCTTCTCCAAATGATAGCGGTATAGTTACTGGAATATTTTTGATTGCAATAGGGTGTTTAAAGCAAATGATTCAAAGAGATGGGTTTGGTCAACCGTTCTGGAACCAATGCGGCGAAGAATTCTTTGTAACGATGCAAGTATTAGATACAGGACTGGTAGCGGATTTCATTGAAAGCGCAGTCTCGGATTAGGTCCAACATTGTGGACCGTCGCTCACCTCGTCGCTTCACCGCCTCCGTATGAGGTTCGGGCTATTATTAAACAGGATGAAAATATATAAGTTATGAAGCAAGGGGCCGGCCATCCCGGCGTGCCATTCGTCGTAGCCTACCCAGCCAATATACCTTCGTTTCTCAAAAAATTTACAGCCTGCGACACGCCCTTAATTTTACTATTAATGATTTTGACGTGGCCGGTAGGGGGTGGATAGATCCAGCACTGTGTCTCCCCTGTCTTATAGACAGTCCCGTCCTTGACCGTGATAGACCATCCTGTTTCCTGGATTATGAACTGTCCTCTCATCTTCCTGATCTCCTCCTTCACCTCCTCTTCTTTAACCAAAAGACTGCCAAAGTCAAAAGAAAATTCAATCATTTTCTCACTCTGACCTTGTAATACCTCAAGCCCGAGAGTGTTTCCCAAGCCCTTCGCCCAAAGGTATTCGCCGAGCTCGGTAAAGAAGTTACCATCAATATTTCCAATGCTCACTGGCGGACCGTCGCGAAACTCGGAGGGGAATAGAGAAACATTACGACTTTCGCCTTCACTCGTACAAAGAGTTGCATCCACTGAGATAATATGAGGGTGGATTTTCTGAGGATCGATATTGGAAATAGGCGTAGGTTCGGTCCAGAACCCGGACGGTTCCGTTGTGCTGGTGCCTAGCAATATTTGCCCTTCGGGGATTGTTGTATGGCGATGAAGAAGCCGCGGCCGGAAATGGTGGTGGGCATTGTATTTTGCAATTATTGTACAAAATTCTTCAAATTCTTCAGATAGGTGCTCGATGTGAGGAAACGCGCTGTCGGGCGGAAATTGATTGTGACTACCCTTGATTAGCAAGAGCTCTGCCAGCACGCACATAAACTAACAGTCTCGCTGAGGCGATTAGAGACTCCTCAGTCATATTGGCGCCTAATCGTAAAACCTCTGTCATCTCGACACAAAGTGCCTTATGCTGGTGAAGTGTCGTGGTTAGTGTTGAGGACGCAAAATGGGGCTCACACATTACTCTTACGTAGGTTTAGGTTCGGGGATTTGGATATCATGTGATGGGGCCAAATGACCCGATATTAACCGGAAACCCCCGGCACGGTGAACTACCATTTGTGTGGGGCCTCAAACAAGCATAAGAAGGTAACACCCAGGGAGGAAACTGTTGGATTGAGTGATTTACGTGATTTTCCGCGACAATATTTGGACCAGTCACTGGTCGTGAAAGGCGCTGTGCTGCTGGCGGCAGATAGCGTTGAGAGTCGTGCATGGTTCTAACCAATATTACGCTCCGTGCCACATAGAAGGCTATGTAGAAGTGTAATTCCGGAAGTGTCAAGAACTCTACATAGTGGGATTCAATTGTTCTATTTCGCGTGACATATCACGTCTTTGCTTCGCTCATTCTAATTCCTGCTATAGTATCATTAAATGCTTGGATGATTGGGTCGTATAGTATCTCCGGGTCTCGTGGAGTACCGGTAAAAAGTCCATATCTATATGGGAATAAGAGCTTTCGTATCGCCCGACACAGTGGCTTAACACAGTCAAATGCCGGTGGAAACTCTTCCAATATGAGATCAAGCCCTTTACCCTTTCCCTCATCCATGTCGCCAAGCTTGTTTCGCGCAATGTCCTTGTAGGTTCCGGTGTACCAGTGCGAAAGAACAGTCCTCGTCGCCGGTTTTTCCGAAGTACTATCCAATGCCCAGCCGCGGCGAGCGCATAACCAGATGAGGACGTAGAAGAAGGCCTCAATATCGTGTCGATAAGTGTGCGAAATCCCAAGAAGAACTTCAATTGCCATAAATTCCATTGTGCCGGTCCTGTGTCGAGCCCCGCTAGGGCCTTTGTTTTCTTCCTTAGCTAAGTCCAAGTCGATGAGCATGCCCTTGAAGCCGTCTGCCTTTCCCGGATCAGTGATGATAATATTGTTTTCGGAAATATCTCGATGCAGGATTTTGCCATCCATGTATAGTGACCGATGAACTTTGATGGCGTCACGAGAGCTTCGAGGAGTTCGAAAACAGACTTGAACTGGCTGATAGATCGTCCTGCTGGAGAGATAGCCAGTACGCGAAGGATGCGGTTATCATATGGTGCCTGGTCTTGCTGGACAAGACTGGTGCCTTGGGGTTGTTGGATTGGATAAGTGACGCCGTTCTCTGCGTGTTCTGTTTCAGCCAGCTGGCTGTTCGACCGAGATCTCTTAGACGGATGGCTCGACCAATCCGTCGACTTCCTCTTGCTGTGTCCGTTGCTGGTAATACTGAGACCGTGAAATTGGCTGAAAGAGTGGCTTAGTGGGGGTTGCGATTGAGATAAGGACGTATTAGCACTGCGTGGCACGCCACGAAACTTATATGGAGTCGAGAAGACTAGACCTTCACGCAACCTCTTTATGCTAGTGACTTCTTCGTAGTAGCCAACAACTTTCGCAAGGCCTTTAACGCCGCGTTCGTATGCCTTGGTGAGAAGTTCAGCCTCCGGCGGTCGCATGCTGGAAGTCCAAGAGTATTTTACGACTCTGTCAAATTCTGCAGCGCCAGTGGCCCTGGCGAGGAAGCAAGACGTGCCGCGACAAACTATGGCTCGCTGATGGGCGATTGGATTGGGGTCGAGTTCCAGTTGCCGTTTCCGCTTCTTCCCGCGAGCTTCAACAGGTATGGTGACAAACAACCTATTGTCCTTTGGTTTGGTGAAAGTATCCAAGCCCAGCTCCTCGTCACTCATCATCAAATATGCACAGACGACTTGAATGAACTTTTCGGGCTCCTCATGGATGTCAAAGGTAGCGCCGCTATACGGCCCAGACCGGTCAAAGACCCATGTCTCCATCTCTGTCCCGGTCAAAGTGAAGGCGTGCACAAACACTCGTGTAGGCTGGTAAGCGAACACATTTCGCACAGCGCTGCCAACCTGAAGCCATAGGCTTTTGGTTTCCTGGTCGGACTGCTTGAGCTCGCCGACAACCAACACGTGCCGCCAGTCGTGCTTTGTGTTTGCTGCTTCATGTTTTCTCATCTTCACAAAAAGGTCCAGCTGTCGCGATGCCTCAACCCCAACTTTATTCCGTCCACCGCTCCTGAAGTACGCGGCTCGTTCGGTTGGCCATAGCTCTTGTTGCAAGTTGAGCAACCAGCCGCATACCTCGTCCTCGCTGGCCGCGTCAGGTAGCTGTATCCACCTCTTATCAACGTCGCTATAGCGACTCTTGATGCTCTGCCAGATTCGCTTGGCTCGCCCGTTCCATTTGTGTCCCGTAAAATATTTCTCGTGAAATCCATCGACCGCACGATGTGTACAGTAGCGAATCTCTTCGAACACGCAAGGTTCGATCTTCCGTCGCGTCTGTTCTGACCCTTGCTGCGAGGCGGATGAATGGGTGATTGGGGTTTCGAAGGATGGCGGAAGGCTCGGCGGCGGAGTCGAGTGAGAAAGTGATCGAACGAAGGCGATGACGGCAGCCCAGATGTCAACATCCGGTGCCTGCTTGATCACAAACTGCGATAATGGGCGAAAGTGCTTGTACTCGAAATCACCTTTCAGCACGCGTAGGCGAACTGCAGTCAGATCAGGCGCAAGAGCGTCCCTTCCTGTTCTCGATGCAAGCAACAAGGAGACATCGGATGCAGACAATATTACGAATAGCTTCCCTATTGCTGCCGCGAACAAGCGCGGTCGTTCTGGTGCACACGTGCTGTCATCTGATTGAGATGTTTCGTGTTGCGTGTCTCGTTCCGCCTCGCGCAATGCCTCGCGAACGCTGCTGAGCGAGTCGCCGAGAGAATTTTTGTCGATGGTGTCGCGCTCTTCTTGAGTAAGATCAGCCATTCTGTAGGCTAATTAGAAACGCCGCATCATTGGTAGCAGAGTGCGAGAATCAACGTCGGATTCTTCTCCATTGTCTTCCATTATGTGGTTGTGCAGTGGCAAATGCCTGATATCCCCACCCCTTCACTCTCGGCCACGATTCTCCGCTGCTGAAGCGATTGATCTACGTACCAACTCTGTTCCCCGGTGATATAGACATAACTCCTCAGCTTCTAAGTTTTATGCAGGAAAGAAATGAATCATGCTGGGGTAACTGCGCTGTTTCATAGGCACAGTAGCTAGCATCAGCCCGCCACTTGTTAAGGATAATCTCCTGGGAAACTCTCCTCGTTGTCACGTGTCAGTCCAACCTACATTCACGGTCCTCGTGTTTTGTGACTCGAAAACCTCGCCGAAACTGGTACTCCGCCGCAACAACCCACCGTTCTCGGGATTATCGTCTTCGTCTACCTACACCTGTTGCACAAGCAATGCATTATAGTTTCAATGACAGAATGAAACACTCTCGGCATCATATACACTGCTAACAGGCTTCCGTAAACGCTTTTTACCAACTTTAGGGTAGCTGCTAGTGGAGCCAAAGGAGAGAGTCGGTCGCTCCTGCAGTTGCACAAGTTGTACTCTACATGCTAGCTAGCCCTTGCAGGAGCCTAGGTAAACGGAAACTGGTTTGCACTACGAAAACTGACGCAGAAACCCTCCACGCACTAAGCTTCCAGCCCCAACATCCAACTCCGATTTCGACCCATCCTGCTGCTTGAAGGTAATCATTGGGTGAGAGAGGCATCAGGAAATGCAATGACCCGCCAGTTGCTGCTATAACCATGATCATCAACTTCTGCTGTATTCAACTCGAATGGCATGACGTACATTCGTCTGCCTGTTTGAGACCCAACAAACCACCATCAAAACTGCAACAGACAACCTTACACAGCAACATCGTGGTCGTCCCATCATATCAAGTATTTGTCGCTAATTGCTGTCAATTCCTCGGTTACGCTCCTAATAACTCCAATCGCTACCTTTGATAGCACATTCTCTTTTCGCAGTTCTTGGAAGACCCAGGCGACTTGGTCAATTTTGCTATTAGCATTTGCCGCTATGCTGTAGTGTAGCTTTGTTAGGTACATACATGTTGCATTAGTTCAGATCTTAAGCTTCTGTTTCTTGCCCTTGGGCTGGACGTCATTTTGTCTTATTTCACTTCTCCTTTTTTTGCTGTCGTGAGGCACCAAGTCGCCATATTTCAACGCTGTTCTCAATAAACTTACCACGTCTTCCCTTATCCTGAGAGCGAAGCCATCGCCATACCTACCTGGCTGGATGGACATGCCAGCCATTCGTTGTCTGGCCGTGTGGATTACCCATGGACCACAGCTGTGACCATCTTCTTGCTGAAACACGTGCTATGTGCGGTCAGTGCAATACCATGCGATCGACAGGTCAAAGGATGGTACGTACTGGCTCAACGTAGTTATACTCCGAGAATTGGTCCTTGCAAGCAGACTGTTTAGGTGTAGTTAGTGGAGGATTTCGCTCAGGGCAGTTCAATAAACTCACCATAACGTCGCCCTGAGCTGTCGTGGGGAGAGAATCGTAGTGATATAGGCACTTGTCACCATCATCGATCTCAAGGAGGCTAAAGTGATTGTTGTGTTGAAACAACGGGAAGAAGGCGACCAACTTCACCCCCTCTTTTGTTTCTTTGCGCCACTTTTTAAGTTCGACCAGTGCTCTGTTAAACGGCTTGTAAACAGTTTTTTTGTTGTTTTGTTGATGAATATCGATTGACCAGCCAACTTTGACGCCTGGCTGGTGGTAAGATAAGTGCATGCATGCCAGGATAACATTGCTGTCAATCCACCCGTTAGGAACGCCAACGCGCTTCGATTTGTCTGGATCGATTGGACGTATCGAGTCTTGATCTAGAGTGACCTTAGATCTCATGCCGGTAAGGACGAGTGTTTCGCTTGAGGTTCTGTCCATAATTTCACATATCAACGAGTTTACCGCTTCAGAAATGACAGCGTCTCTTGGTTGCCCTTGCTTTGATTCGAGACCAATTCCTAGGTCAATGTTTTGGTCGCTTGCTTCCTTTATCAAGCAGGCGTAGAATTGGTCTGGGGCGGTTTTCCCGAATTGTATCAGGTCCTCCATTTGGCGATCCAGAACATTGAGTACCAACTTTTTCGGAGCATCTTGCTT
Organism: Pochonia chlamydosporia 170; assembly: GCF_001653235.2. Taxonomy (NCBI): domain Eukaryota; kingdom Fungi; phylum Ascomycota; class Sordariomycetes; order Hypocreales; family Clavicipitaceae; genus Pochonia; species Pochonia chlamydosporia. Next base: position 212,420 of record NW_019154044.1, read on the forward strand.
CAGGTAGTCTATTAAACGGTCAATGCCGGCTTCTTTGCACTTAGCAAGCTGCCTAGACGAAGATTAGTAATGCCCTGGGGTAAAATGACCCATTCGCTGGAATACGAACCAAACACCCGTGAACAAAATGCCCTGACCAAAATTTTGGACCAGTTTGAGCAATTTACGCCCACGCGTAAGATGTGTTGAGCAGCGCTTCCGTTTCTCCTCCCAATTCGAATGCTCCGTTCTTTCCTGGGGCTTAGGACCGGTGAACATGTCAAGAATCTCACTTGACTTCAGCGATGGTTTTGAAACTTCTCCTTGGTCAGTCAGCAGCGACTTCCTATTGTTGAACCATGTAGCAGCGTGCATGGCCGTGAAAGCGTAGTGGAAGGTTGCTATCCGAGTCTTTTTATATGCATGGTCCAATACTTCGAGAAGCATCGAACCATCCGAGTAGGTCGACGACTCATGCTTCCACAGCTGCCATGATTGAGACAACTTTTGGTCTGCAGTATCTGTAGCGAAATATTCTAACTCGTTATAAGCATCTTGAATAAATACCCCGATGGACTTCACTTCCAGAGCATGGATAAAAGTGTCCTGCCCCTTGTCGCTTTGTGACGTAGCGCAGAGTGTTTCTTCCCCGGTAGACGCGTTGGTAGTGGTGGTTTTGGAGCTATTCTTGGATATATTCAACATCTCCCCATCAGTAATTTGCGTGGTGGTGTCATCCGTCTTCGATGCATCTGTGGGTTTCTTTGGTGTTTGTTTGTGCTCACCGGTGCATTCAGTTGCACAGGCAGCAGCATCCACGACTGAACTCTGTCGGATTTCAGGTCGCTGATTTGCTTTGGCGAGGTGTGACATGCGAATGTTGGAAGCATCCTGTGAGACAAAGAGAGCATCTAGGGGCCGCATTGAGCCTGGATCGCGAGAATACTCTGATCCTGAAGCTTTTGTCTCGGACCATGGGAACTCTCCCGCATCCGCAGCGTCCCCTTGAAAGCTTCCGCGCTGGCTTTCGAGTGATGGAGACTGAGACCCTGCATCACGCATGAGTTCCAACTCATCGTCTGCTGTGGCCTGATCATCTTTGTATATTGTAGAGATAGACTCCTTTTGCTGAGCCGAACCTTTGTTGGGTTCTTTTGCATCGGTAGGACCCGCATGAGTGTTTCGCTGTTGGCTTTCAAGTGACGAGGCCTCAACTCCAGCATCCTCCATGAGCTCTGAGGTGATATCGTCCGTGGCCTGACCACCCTCCGTAGTAAGGACAGGTTCCTCACACTTAGTCGAGGTTCTGTCGAGTTCTTCGTCGAAGTGTAAGTCGACAACTTTGTAACAAAACCTGTAGACTCTCTCTTTCTGATTGCTATCTAGCTCGAAGTATATGGACTCCAAGACAGAATCCAAGACGGACTCCGAGTTATGGCTTTCTCGCACGTCAAAGTCTTCAACCACGTCAATAATGCTGTTTAGAGTTTCAGTAAGGCGGCCTTTGATTAGGCCATTCTTTGTGTTGACCAGTAGAGCCTTTTCCTCAGAATCGAACACTGAGGTAGGGGGCGTGGATGCTTCTGTAGACGCTGAGAATGCAAAGTCAGCACTCGAGATCTCGAGCTGGTTCTGCAAGCCTTGCAGCCCTGATTCATTCTTCGACATTTTTCTTCTTGATAAACCGGAAGCTTGGACAACACGGGATGGTTGAGGTTTATTGAACTCGTCCCCTTTGGAGAGACGCGACTCTTTATACATTCGTCCTTCACCGCATCGTCCTCTTAGTCTTCAGGCCAAACGCCAATCTCTTCCGGTTACATTGACTATGGAACATGAATCTGCCTCGTCCGGTGTCTCAATGTAAGTCATCAGACCTCGATTGGAGTGCTTCAATGGACAATACGCAATGCACGACTCCTAGCTGAGCGCAAGGATGCGGTCTAATAGCCTCTACAGGAAGGTTCTTTGCCTTTCGCATGAATTCTCTGGCCTCGAAACAGGTCTATGGATCCGGTGATTTATCCATTTTGAGCCAAATCTGCCTTGCGATGTGCTGTAGGCATGAGAATGGCTTGCAATACTCCTGTGTCCGTTTCAGGGATTGGGAGCTTGTGTCTTAGCAATCACTTCCTGGGAAGTTGACATAACAGTTGCTCTGGCTCCTTTGGGTTCCAGGGGGATATACTAAACACAATATGTTACCTATCTGACGTAATGCAAACCTGATATAAGAGGAACCTATTTTTTAATATGGTATCGGGAAGAGTAGGCTATAGTCCTATGGCCATTTTCTCGATGTTGAGCGTGCCTTGAACACCCAAAAAGGAGATATATTTGAAGAAATGCACACCACGTACATTCGTGAACCGCATCGTAGTACTAAGTGCATCATATCCTTTATGTGGAAGATGAAATAGAAAAGAAGTCGCTTTTGTACACACAATCGTGCAGCTATGAACAAATACTCCTAAAAATTTACATCGTGGAATCCAGACCTAGGTCTGCGTAGAGCTAGCCACCACACACAGACCCAGGTATGCTTCGCAGCGGGTTTACGACAAAAATAACCACAATAAATAAATAAGGATCGACCATAAAATAGTAACTACACGTTAGTCCAACACGCATAAATAATCTATGAAACGTTGCAACCGACTTAATTTAATGTCAGGTCCGCACAGAACTTATTATTGAAATCGTTCCAGTCTTCCTTCCATCACTTCGCTTACAGAAGGCTGTATTGATAATAAGCCACTACGTAGTAACAGACAAGCGGGCAAGCCATTCTTGCTAACAGTGAGCTAAGTCTGGTGATTTGAATTTGTATTAGCATCCCAATGCCAGTCTACAAAAGCAGAGCAGCTGAACCAGTAGAAAAACCGCGAAAAAAGTACTTAATAAAGTCACTTTGCAAGGGCTGATCTACAATTCGACCTCCTCCGGAGGGCCAGCGTCCCCGAACCCTTTCGAATCTGAGGTAATACATACAACAGGGTCACCAACCTCATGACAATCACTTGGTTGTATACCCCTCTCTTCACTGTCGAATAAATACAATGCATTTCCGCTCTGCCTTAAGAATGTTCGTACCGCGCGTCCTATGCTTTCTCTGCTATGACTTCCAACTAGCTTCCAGCAATTGTCCTCAAGATAGTACACCCTAACTTCGTTCACAGGTACCTGTGTGCAACCGGTAATGTTGGAGCGCTTTTCTGGACCAAGTTGATTATTACTAGGCAATTGAGTCACCGCCAAATTGCCCACAGTCATGGAAATCCCTCCATTCTCAGCCATTCCCTCGTCGCTGGGCTCGTTAGGGATGAGACTTTGCCTCAGTTCTGGCGCTGAGGCAGCTAGTAGTTTCTTTTTTGCTGGTTTGGTTGACTTTTGAACCCTCGATTGTGCAATATGACTTGGTATCGCGGCCGATCGTGCTGTGCGTTGACGGAGCATGTTAATCTCGCGCTTCGCAGGCGCCATAGGTCTTTGCACAGTGGAATCTGCGATGTGTACGTCGGTGATGAAGGGGGTAGATTCCTGATCGGAGGGTTGCTCTCTCCCTTCGGGGTCTGTATGTAGCGTGTACTCCGCATTGACATTCGGACTGTTTCGGTTTGCAGGAGTAGGCTCTGACATGCTCTCGTCTGCATCGTCACAATCAACCCATAGGTTGTTTTCGTGCGAAGGATCTACTGGCTCATCTCCAAGCCCAATCTCGATCATGTCATATCCCAAGAACGCGTGAAACTTTGATTTCCATACAAATAAAGAAGTAATATCACGGCCTTTGGCTACGTTTCTCCAGTTTATAATACTTGCTGTGTAATTAAATCGGTCTGAGTTGTACGCGTTTGTATATTGTCGCCCACACCGTCGCTTAATCAGTTCTCCTATGTCTGACGTTAAGTGCGGAGACCGTTGATGGACTTGTTTTGGCTGTGCCTCCGCTAAGATCATAGCAATTGTTCTTATGTAACTTTCGAACTTCAGCTCGGAGAATTCGAACCCCTTTAATTCCAGCATTTCTTTTGCCATCATGAGATGCGGGTCCGATATCATTAGCAATTTGATATTCTCGGACTCAAAACCTAGGGCCGTTGCTCGCTTCGCAAGTTCAAACCAGCACTTGTGGTTACGCGTGAGTGGTGCTTGGGTTCTTTCCCCATCTTCTAATAGGCAATACTCGCCCGAAAGCAGCTCCAAATCTCGCATTATATGCAAATAAAGCAGCTTCAGGCTGTTTTCGAAGTCACTAACGGGCTCCCACGGGTCCAAGGGGCGTGTAAAAGAGGTCGTCATCATTTGCTGGACGGTCTGTTTGGGACTCATGTCGTTATGAGCTTCAGTTTCTCCCAGCACCAAAGTCCGAAGCACGCGCCCGCATTGGCGGATATACTTGCAATCTTGCTGCAGTGTATGTAGTGTTGTAAAAAGACCCGAGAGCTGCCCGAAACGCTCCAATATCTCTCGCATTTTGTGTTCTTGACGGATATCCTTAAAAATCACTCCATATTCCATCGCCCGTGAAATGTAATCGTAATCTTTCTGGGATTGACCAGGTGCACGCGATTCTAGCACCTCAACTGTCGTTGTATCCATAAGTTGCAGTTCTTCACAAGAGCCCATAATATAGGCACAAGTCGCATATGTGTGCTGTAGATAATGGCCGACTTGCTTTGCGGATGTCAGCTAAGTAGATTTCACGAGCCCCAAGACAACACAGATATAAATACATGCCTCGTCCATTTTTGAAGAGATTATCTCTAGTATAGTACCGAGTTGTAGACCATCCCGCATGCCCGGAATCTGAAGAACCAACATGAACTTAGGTAGGAGATATTCATGCTTCAGAAGTCTACGGAATATACCTGCCTTGCTTTTGCTGAGTCGACTCCACCAGCGATTTTCAGACTCTCTATCACGGCAATAGCTTTCATATATCTTCCAGCAGATCTGGCCGTCTGATGGACTGGACTCGTGTTCAAAGGCTTCAGTCAGGGCTTTAAAAGCCTCCTCGGACAAATCTTCACGGTGTTCGTGTTAGTCTCTCAGTTTCACGTCGTGGAATAACACACAGCTTCCTACCGATAAAGAGCTCTACTGGCCACCACAGTTCACCACTTTGGACAGTTTGTGTAAGTGCTGCAACACGACTTCTTCCTTGAGCGCAACGTATAAATGTCCCAGGAGGAAAACTCAACATTGGAGGTCTCTGGCTGGATCTCAAGTCGTCGAAACTTAAGTTGGAATACGCAAGAGCATCTTTGAGTTCTTTGTCTGTGATATTTCCGGGAATTACGTGTCGCTCGTTTGCACGGTCGCATCCCTGCTGTTGGAATACACGAGTTAGGTGTTGGACTTTTCGCGGATTATCGCCGGGGGGGAAATGCAGAACGTTGGTGTTCGCTCGAACAACGCAACACCGTTTTGCGTTCTTCTCTGCATGGAATTTGAGAGATTGGTCTTTGAGTCTGCAGTTTTTCATTTTGTGACAGCGAGATAAGTCATGGCTCTCGTCCATCCAGGTCTTTGGGATCGTGGAGGATCATGCAGCTGCCGTTCGAGATCAGACGCACGCCCGACGGGCATGATTAGTAGAAGGAATTTGACATATGAATACTAATCTAGATCTTGGGGTGTTAAACGCAGCTCTATGTGTTTTCGTTCGTGGTAGTGCATACGCTTAACGAGATTCCTCAAACGATTCGACACCCTAAATTTAACTGCTTTTGGAGGCTTGGTCGTGCGTGTCTCTGAGAGAACCGTGTGCCGAAATTCCAAAAATATCGCTATGCATACGCTCAACCTACACTTACTAAATAAGGGTGCATTATATGTGAGTTACCAGTACCTTCGTCTGGCCCTACTGTGGTGCTACGCCACTCTGCACAGGCGACTTTCCCCTGCACCGGCCGCATGCCTGCCAGATTATGTTGCACTACACGCCGTATAATAACGTTCTTTCCCGCATGGAAACTTAGTACCGTCCCCTAAAGGACTTATAGAAAACTGATTCAAGATGAAAAACAAATACCGCCCCAAAGAATCGAAAAGTGTTATTCCCTCTGCTCATCGCGAAACTCGTTTCATAGAAGAGACTGATGGCAATCCCGATGCAATCTCCGTCGCTACAGAACGCACAGGAACTGATACTCTGGTACCAGTTCTAACTGGGTCTCCTTGGCATCACTACGAAGCCAAATATGCTGTGAAATTCTGGTGCTCGGTTAAATCAGTCCTTTCCCGCTCTACCGGTAAAATGGCGCTAATAAGGACGATCAAACCTCCGATTAATGAGGAGATAGTACGTCGTCTTCAAATAATTATCCATCCGAATATAGCACAAACTTTAGAAATTTATTCTTCTACCACTGAGACGAGTATTGTTTTCGAGTTTCTGCCTACATCGCTCCGCCAACTTTGCCGATCGCCTCAATATCCGTCTGAGCCAGAGCTAAGCTCTATTGTTCACCAGGTACGTGAGTAAGGCATGAAGAGGCTCTGCCGATACCAGAATACTCAATTGCCTTAGATTTTGTCCGGGGTGCAATATCTATATGAAAACCGCCTGGTACATGAAAGAATATCTTGCGACAGTATATTTCTGTCGCGACATGGGCAGGTTAAAATCGGCAATATTGAGTCTTGCAAACAAGGGGGTGATTTCAGTCGTCTGACGGAGTCATTCAGTAGAATTGTGATGAACTTGATGGATAAATCCCGACTCAACGAGGACGTCATCGGGCTAAGTCGGCCGCAACAGTGGTCTGTAGATGCCGTGCAGTTTTTCAGTCTATGCTCTATGCAGCCTACGACTCTGAGAGAATTATTTGGCCATGTATTCCTGAAGAAAAGAGAGGGGAGCCAGCTAGAACCACTTGTTTACCTTATCCTAATTTCAGGACATCATAGAAGAGTGGCCATCTGAACGCCAATTTTGTGTCTTCGGATTTGGAAGTGGTAACCATTTGAAGATATAATTGCACCGCAATTGACTAAATAGACTTGTTTATTTTTACAATACTACACATCTTAGCGGCACTACGGATGTTCTATGGCAAGTGCCTGAACACCACTTATTTCCGTGCCATTGCATAAGCAAAAACCGAGATGATTGAAGGAAAAATTGCCAGGATTCGAGCGAAGCAGAATATGCGACAGGAAACGGAAATGCGTAGTGGGAAATGTGTAGTGCTATGGAAGTGCGTAGCGCTATGGAAAGTGCATAGGCAATCATGGAACTACTGTAGCGCTAACGGAAATGCGTAGTGCTATGGAAATGCGTAGTGCTATGGAAATGCGTAGTGCTATGGAAATGCGTAGTGCTATGGAAATGCGTAGTGCTATGGAAATGCCTAGTGCTATGGAAGTGCGTAGCGCTATGGGAAGTGAGTGCATAGGCAATTATGGAAACTACTGTAGCGCTACGGAAATGCGTAGTGCTAGGGAAATGCGTAGTGCTATGGAGGTGCGGAGTGCTACGGCATCGGTTCTTCGGCGAGACCTGCATTACGAGGCGTGAAGACGGTTGGCGATGGTCGTGTATCTCCACTTGGGGCGGGGCCTGGCTTTGTCTGTGCCGCCCGCACCACATGTCACTGGCAGGACGCGGACCCAAACCAACTGCTTACATACTGCTCTGCGCACTATGAACGCTATATGAGCACCGAATTGGAACCTTGCCTTTTTGCGACACGATATCTGTCAAACGCGGAATATGTCTTTCGACGAAACTCCAATGATCCATGAGCGACATTTGCTAGAGGCTCTGGACTTCACATAAAGTTGGCTGAGAGCACAGTCAATGACGAGTTATTCGAGTCCGGTAGTACCCTCATCATACCCGGTCTCTGAACTTAATTGTCGCACCTTGTGCTATTCACAACCGTGAACTTGAGGATGATAAGAACATACAATGCCAAGAAATGTGTAGTGCTATGGAAATGCGTAGTGCTATGGAAATGCGTAGCGATATGGAAATGTGTAGTGCTATGGGAAACGTGTAGTGCTACGAGGCAATTTCCAGATTAAAAGTGGAGACCCACCTCTAGTGCTGTGGAAATGTGTAGTGCTATGGAAATGTGTAGTGCTATGGAAATGTGTAGTGCTATGGAAATGTGTAGTGCTATGGAAATGTGTAGTGCTATGGAAATGCGTAGTGCTATGGAAATGCGTAGATGGAACTTCGACTCGACGTACTGGTGGTTATGCGGATGTGGATCTCAAGTGGGATCGCTGTTATGAAATCGATGAAGAGTCGAATCTCACCTGGGAGGTCTCGGACGACTGTATCCCCTTCACTGGCTTTCAACAAACCCCTATCTGCGCGGGCGAAATCTTGATGCAAAGCAAATTGTTCTGGTTCGGGAGCGGCACGGACGATCTCTTCGAATGGCTTGATCTGTTTGAGAACCAGGACAGAATGATGCTTCAGTAGGCAAAGGATATCTTGAATGAATTCCAGAAAAGACATAGCTGCCAGGGCTGAAATTAAGCCTAATGAGTTTTGATACTTCATAGGATGCATTTAGTATTGGGATGGGGCAAGGTCTACGGGGCTGTTATACCTGGATATTGCATATTTTGCTGCTGGAATAATAGGATGGCTTAGCCTGGACCAACTTTCCCTTGAGTTTTGTCAAGTCTTGCGAACTTGCTGCCCAAGCAGAAGGATTTTGTGGCTCTTCTCTACGATCGGCGTTCTTTATTCCGGTTACTGAGACACCTTAGGACGCGAAAGTCTGGCAATGGTCTTCTCTTGCTGTATACAACGATATAAACCATATCCTAGAATGCATTCTGCAAGTGGATAGTATCGATTTGGATATCTGAGATAGATTTAGCAAAACTCCGCTCCTGATTGCGACAGAACGGAGGAACCTAGCATATTTATTGTCGAAGCCAGGGATCGATGCTAACGCACTTGATTACTTTACCCAAACTCCGCTCATGGTGGCCACACAGAAAGGTATTGCGGCATAACCAAGACGCTCCTACGAGCGAATGGAATTGACATCTACATGAGAGACCTTTAGAGTTCAATGCCACTCCATAAGGGCATGATTTACGGAACACCAGCGATTGCTGAGCTCCCTGTTTCAGCTGCGAAACCTTCTGGTCTTACTCTACATGACACATATTATCAGACGCTTGTAAGCAGTTCTTGAAGGCATCATATCACCAAAGTTGTTGAGTGGCGAACAATCGGTTCACTTGGGCGTCACATGGTGCCTGCTTAGCTATTTTGGATCCGAAGTCCGTTAGGAAGCTGTCTTCAGTTTTACGACTGGTCCGGCTAGCTCTTTGTTGGCGGCACCCATGCTCAAAAAATTAATCTCGATTGATTGACTATCGGCTATGTAGACTCACGGATACTCTACTTCAAGTGCTCAACTGGCCGGTTCAATAACTTGGCAGTGTCGGCGCCCTCGACGCAGCCTAGCCTCAAATGTGGCAACTAACTCCGGATGTATATCACCTTTTCTCTGCCAAGTATTTTCGCTGGAAGAAAATCCTTTCCACTTTACCATGTACCACACTTCTCGCCCAATCCGGCACTTAGATGTGATGTGTTCCACTGCCCACTGGTTGTCTTCCGAATCGATGGCTGTTGGGTACTCCGTTTGTACCTCGCTAACATGGCATTGCCTCCGACTACGTTGCAGTGTCTGGTTACATGCGTAACCAAAAACTATACCCAGAAGAGTGCATGTGAATAGTACGATGAACCAGCGAATGTCGTAAATCGCTACAGACGAAGGTTTGAATCCGGGATTTAGGCGGATAGGAATTGTGTAATTGAACATGGTAAACCCAGTACGCCCTAGATACCATAGGTGTTGAATGAGATAAGCGTATGTATCCGATATAATTGCATGTTGCGGGAACACTCAACGTTTTATTATTGCTTGCTTGCTTGCTTGCTTTTATTACGCCCGGTGGAGAAACTCCAACTACAAACCTAAAGGCTGTGTACATTCTGAAGCTAGCCTGTGTCTCATTGAAGCCCATGTGTCTTTATCATCCAGGTTTACTATTGTTTGTGTGGTGTCTGATATCGGACACCATATGCTATAATCGACCAAATATGACGAAGAACATCATGCGAGCAGATAAATTTATCAATATGGATCCTTATTGGCTGGAAAAGTCTCCAAAAAGGGTGCCCGGACACATGTATGTGTATCGTAGCACAGTTTTAGAACCGGCCGTCATCCTTCGCATGTATCTTAAATCGGACCCCGTGTCCAATAACCGTCTACTTGCCAAAGAAATACAATTGCGTATTATTAACTTATGTGTGTTCAAACGAAGCAGCAGTAAATTAGCGGACAGAGTCGTGATTAAGAACAGATATATACATCTGCCTAACGCGTCAAACATTTTTTCATAAAATATTTCCTGTGTTAAAAGGATTTTATTATCAGAACACATATTGTCACTTCTCAGCATGTCACGCCATGCACAGTTGCCAGTTGAGATCCAGTACGAGATTACTAATCTATTAGCAGGAGGCGACGCTTCCCGTACGAGGCATACTGCATTCTGCCTCTCTCCAGAAAAGAAGCTGGAGATTGAACGGTGTCATGCGTCAGTGTGGGGATTAGTGCTCGAAGGCTGGAATCAAGGTGCCTGGGAAGAGGCCCAAAAGACGAGTCATGGTGGTATGCACAATCTGGTCCTACTTGGATATGATTTAAAATACTTATACGACGGTGAGGAAATACCTGACGGCCATGGGCCAGTGGAAATATTCTTGCTGGCATTAAAAGAGGGGGGGTGCACGGAGCCGCCAAGGGAGGTCACCGATAAACTCCAGAAATGGGCTAACCTGAAAGTTCATTACGAAAGATCCACGTTGGCGGCTGCTGCTATCTGGAGGTTAGGAATTCACAACACATATGCCCTATGCTGGGAACGGAGTTATGACTTGCATAAGCTCCCTGTGCAGTTATCGGTGAACCCGTCATGGGGAAATACACGGACTGGCATTGTTGGTGGCCACCACAGGAGGGTTGGAAACGAACTTCGCTATGTTTGGCGAAAGTTCACAGAGATCAGCGACAATTTCTGGTGGCGCATTGATCTCAACAGCCTGCCTATAACCCACCCAGGGGCAATGGAGGCCTGGAAGCTGCACTTAAGACTTGAAGGCAAAGTCGTTACTATGGAAGAGGTTTTGGACTATCTTCAGAGCCATATACATTACAACCTTTAGCTAGATAATTTCGTGTAAACTTGCGGTCGTCATCACAGGCCCTGCCACAGCTTCAGATACAACCCAACCCAACCCAATTTCAACGGGCGGCAGCAGCTCACACCTTAGCTGAAAGGCCTCTGTAGACCGTCATGTTACTCCAGGGGTTCCAGGGGTACGACCTTTAGGTGGAGGGTTGCGGAATATCGGCGAGAGTTGAACTGAGACGCCAAATTCCATGCATCGCGGTCCTGGGCGAGATTCTTTGGTGTACGGCCATTTTGATCGGTCGTTTGTGGGTCAATATTCTCGTGTAAGAGAGGATGCATGACAACTGTTGCCAACCTTGCAGCACGTACGCAGTGGCAATTTGGTAGACGGCTGCTGTCCCTTCCGTGTTCAAATGGAGTTATAAAGATTTTATAGCTTCTGGTCTGTGCTGAGTATGCTAGTAAGGCCAGTGGTTGGACCAAAATGGACCTCTAGGTGCCTCTTACAGCCATGTTCCCAACCGTCTTGATCCACTTGACGTATCTCAGCCCGCCCGTGAACTAACTCCCGGATACCTGTGGGTAATTTATCAGTTTCTGGTCACATGCCTATAACCGTCTACTTGTGTGTTGTACTACCTAAATATATCCCAAAAAATACTCCGTTTGGCTTCAAGTGAAACGTCGATCATATGTCTTCAGTGTGCCATCGAGTTTCGCGTCTTCAGCTTGTTCGATAGTCCAGATGTCGCCTCTATACGGGCGCTGGAGAACTTTATCCTCGCAATTGCGAATAATCAGGGACAGTTTATCTGTGAAGGCCCGGATCCATCGCTTCTCTTCGTAAGATTCATCCCAATGGCCTTCGAATCGTGCCAAAGCCTTACCAAGAGGCATAGAGCATTCTTCCTGTAGTTCCAGCATGCGGCCGCCACCTAAAATAACTAGTGTATACAGGCGGTTTCTCGATGGATGATCCTGAGCGGACTCAAATTGTTCATATAATTCCTCCAGCATAGCACCACAGTCAAGGCGAATCCAATGCGAGCCCGAGGTGAAATACGACCTTCCCATTTCGCGTAACACGACTTGTTCATTCCAATATAGAAGCGGGCTTTTATGCAACGATGTCGAGGACATTTCAGCCAACATACCCGGGTTCGCAGTCAAGAGCTTAGAAGCAGGTATAAGGCGAGAGCTGATAACGGGACCCTCAGTCCACTTGGATTTGTCGATAAAATACGACGTGATTTCCAATCCTAAATGTACTTTGAGGTGACTGATGGTTTCATCTGGAGTTAGAAGGCTGTAGATATTGAAAGAACAGATCGGTTCAAGCTGACAAGGGTCGAAATGAAAGCGGAACGATACCGAAATATCGCGTGGCAAATTCCATGCTTTAGAGAATATCTCATGTGCTCTGCATATGGACAACTGGTCCTTGCTTAAACGTGCAAAGCACCATGTTGCTCTTGGAGGCTCGTCAAATACTCGCAGCCGCAGTTCTGTCACAACTCCGACCCCGGCTGCTCCTCCTCCACGCATAGCTCGGAGTAGGGACGAGTTATTCTTTTCATCCACATTTATAACTTCCCCATCCCATAAAATCACCCGTCCGCCTATGACGGACTGACATCCCAGCCCATGTCGTCGAGCCAAGAGGGGGTCCCAGCCAGCTGTAAGAAAATGGCCCCCTACGCCGACGCCAAAGCAATCACCATGGGGCACAGCTTTGCGATGCTTTGCCAGTAGGTCAATCAACTGGCCCAGAACGCATCCAGGCTGGATAAACAATACTTCTTCGGAGATATGCTGCTTATCCATCCTAGTAAGGTTCAGCATTATACCTTTGCAAGTAGCGCCGTTGAAATAACCATGGCCACCACTTTTTACTGAGATTGGGATATATCTATATATATCCAACTCTTTCAGCAAGTTAAGTGTCTGACCCAGTCCCCATTCGCTTCGTGGTGAAATGACAAGGGTCGGAACGGAGGCGGCTCTGTCATGCATCAAAGCCTCTGGAGGAGCAGCACAGCCGTCTGTTTCTTGGTGGTCGATGCCACGTTCTCGAAGTCTCGCTAGGAGGCGTATAATTCTGTGCGAATGACGCATTTCGATGAATGGCCTTTCAAAATGATCCTTCAATCCCGCCTTGCGCCTGGTAAGCATTCATTTTATATGAACTTTACATGTGGTTCTAATTTTAAATTTGGCTCTGGTGTATCTTACCAAATGGTCTTGGTTATTGGAGCTCGATCCTCCTCCAGATTTCTGGAAGGTTTTTCCTTTTGTGAGATACATGATGTCTATTACGTTGTAAGATATGGTTGAATAAAAAGAATGGCTAAATACTCAGGAGGCATCCGCTCGGAATAAGAAGCCATTGAGCTATAACCGTTTTTGATATCTGACCACTGTTCTTACTGACAATTATTAATACTGACCCTTATTTCTGCCGTCTGATTAGGGTCAATGGCGTATCCAAAGCTGCGTTTAAATGATATGTCATAAGAAAGAACAGCACAAACTACAAGTTCGGTTCAACAATCACTCCGTGTGGCTTGGTCTCTTCAGCCTCTAGAAAATATAGCCCTAGCATTGACTCATATTACTTACCGGTAATACAGGAAAACTACTTCCGGTGGTACCTACCGGTATTGCACTGTATCAGTACTTACATTTCCGGCTTAGGACGTAGATATTGCCTGAAATTCGTGCAACTTGATCAGGGATTAAACAGAACCTCATGAATGGAAGCGCAGAATTACAGGGGTGTGGATGGTAACCGTCAGGGAACCCACCGCCCAGGAAGTTGATTGTTCCACCTCACAACCCGGTTTGGGTGAACTCCGCCGCCAAGAGAAATAAATGTGCTTTGTTTGGGTGGCCATGGGGTGAACTTACCGCACATACCTTTTTTGGAAGGCATGGAAGGAGTTGGGTTGCGGAAGGTGGGCATGTCTTGGCGTTTCAAATCTTTGTTACCGTGTGATTTATGTTTAATAAGAATTGATGTTGCCATTCAAATCAGCCTCTGAGGATTCAAGACACCGCGGCTGCTATTTCTCCAGCCAATTCACACGAGGCTTCTTCAATTTCAATTAAGCGACATTTCCCTCTCCTTTTGGACGAGGTCTACCAGTTCCATTGTGCCGCACTGCTTCCTCCCAGCATTTCATTCGCATTCAAGACGTCCGTCCATCCACAGCAATTGAGAATAATATAAGATATGGAGTGGTTCGGCCATGCCAAGGTCGGGTTTAGTCATGCTCCTTCGCCACGACCTATGAGGGAGAAGGATGGCAGAGAGACTGACTTACTAAAGATTGTCGAAGAAACTACACCACCATGCCACTTGAATCCTTTGCTGTTTAATGGTCACTTGCAGACAATATGGACGGCTATAAAACCCAGTGGCCCGCTGGTATACTACCGCCGTAAGATATTCGACGCTGACCATAAGACGTACAAGGGAACGTTTGCTGCCGACTTTGCCGTGCAGCCTTTTGAAGGATCCGACGAGACCTTACCGAGGCGGACTACCTACTATAGTGACGAGGAATTCGCGAACATTGGCTCAGATGATTCCAGGCCTATGCTTGTCGTTTTGCATGGCCTATCTGGTGGCTCTCACGAGACCTATCTGAGGCACACGATTGCGCCGTTACTTGGTGACGGCGGCTGGGAAGTATGTATTGTTAATTCGAGGGGTTGTGCTGGAAGCAAGATTACCAGTGGTGTTCTTTATAATGGCCGGGCGACCTGGGACTGCCGACAAGTACGTGAAACAGGCAATGGTATTACGCGTGTGGTTGCTGACAGTTTAAAGACGGTAAAATGGCTAAAAAGGACGTTTCCAAACCGACCTCTGTTTGGCCTTGGGTTTTCTTTGGGCGCAAACATGCTTACTAATGTAAGTATTTACTCCAAAATGCCTTATATGCTCACGGCATAATCGTTAGTAGTACTGTGGCGAAGAAGGAGAAAGCTGTCTTCTCAAGGGAGCCGTGGTTTGCTCTAATCCATTTAACTTGGAAATATCAAGTAAAATGCTGCAAAACCGCTTTATTGGCAAAGAGGTCTATCTTAGAGTCATGGGCCGTATGTACTTACCCGAAACCGGCTACTACCTCACAAGTCTTGCTAACCGTGTGGTTAGTTGCCATGAAGGGTTTGATTAGCACGCACAAGGATGCCCTGAAGAAGTATACAGACCTTGATTTGCCTACCATTGAAAAAGTCACTTATTTAAACGATTTCGACCGCGAGGTCCAGTATGTAATGCCAGATCTCACCATGTTTGCATCCAATGTTAACTATAGCCTAGATGCCCGACTTGGGGTTATCCTACTGAGGATGCTTACTATCGCGATGCCTCTTCCACGGATGCCGTATTGAGCATAAGGATTCCTTTCGTTGCTATTCAGGCGACCGATGATCCTGTAAGCCTATAGTGCCATTATGTATAGTATGGATACTTACT
The DNA here is from genome assembly GCF_001653235.2 of Pochonia chlamydosporia 170. NCBI lineage: Eukaryota > Fungi > Ascomycota > Sordariomycetes > Hypocreales > Clavicipitaceae > Pochonia > Pochonia chlamydosporia. The sequence goes on from NW_019154044.1 coordinate 228,075, forward strand.
GCACTGCAGATTGCTGTAAAGGAAGCACTCCCATATGCAGAGTTCAAACAGAACCCCAACACGGTTATGACCACTACATCAATGGGCGGACACTTGTGCTGGTTTGAGGTAGGTGGCGGCAGATGGTATCCCAAGCCGGTAAGTCTTGTGTACCGGTCGGGCGTACTTGCAGTTTCTAATCTCAGTATCAGGTTTGCAACTTTTTGAATCACCTTGCATTTAAAGTCGATTTGGACAGTGTTACGCCGTCTAGGGCACCCACACCAGAGAATCCGAAGCACGGCACAGACTACAACCCGATGCGTCGTAAGCTTCAGATAATAGAGGATTGATCAGACAAGAAGGAGGGCGCAAGAGTTAGAGCACCGTGGTTACGTAGACCAAATCCGAAGATAGATGCAGAGTAGAGACATTGGGATAGATGATTCCAAAACTGGAAATGGCACCAAAAACGCCATCGCGCTTTGCATTCCATACGTTTAAATCATCCAGGCTCGGCATCTATCGGATTAGTTGAAATGTTCGGTAGAGCCGCTGAAATACGGTTTTTTATACAGCCAGGCGGGATCAACTCTTTAGGGACCGTATCGTATATCACGATAGTTCCAGAAAGAAAACTTCAAGAAAATTTGGACTTATCTGGGCGGAGCCACAGCCGGATGCTTTATTTTTTAATTTTTTTCCCCTGGTGGCGATGCTTGGGGCGTACGTCAAGCTACGGTGACTATTGCATTCATACCAACACGAGTAGGGAACTGAAAAGGCAATTATTATTGTCAGGTATTTCATAACTCATAATCCGTCAAATGGACAGTCAATTAAGGTGTCGACGAAAAAAATAAAAATTGGATTCATGAAAGTTGCTAGCTACGTGAATGCATAACCTCAAAGCCTAGGGCGCTGCCTATTATACAGTTGGCCCAACGTACCTTGCGTTTCTTTAAAGACCTTTAACACTCTCTTCCTAGTGTAATCTTCCGCATCGTGTTTTTCGAGAGACATAGCCAGTGGACCGCTCTGGTCTAATTGCCGGTCATGGCTTAAGAAGTTCCAGTTCCTTGTACCCATCTGGTAAAAGCGAGAGATCGGGCACGGCTGAATGTTACGATCGGTAGTAAACTCGACCAGTGGAACATTTGCTTTCCAATAGTCTGGCACCCACTTGTGGACATCTGCTACAAAATCATCAAATGTTTTGGTGATGTAGAATCGTGAGCTTGCATTTACGGGCCCGCGAGTACCCCTTTGGACATTCTGAAGTAGAATATTGGCTAGCAGATCGACCGGAATCTCGTCAAGGACATTGGACCCAGATACGGAGCCTGCAGTAGCGTGAAATAAATTCGGCCGGTCGCTTGGATACATAAGTCGGGAGTAGAGATTGTGTATAGGAATGGATTTGGATTTCCCGTATAGCTCGAACGGCTGAAAGATAGCTGGACCTATGCTGCTTGGCCGCAGTATCATCAAAGGAAGGTCGCAGTAGCGTGTTGCAAGTAGGCACTCTGTGAGGTGCTTCGATTTTGCGTACGGCCACGCGTAACCGTTGAAGTCGTTATCGCTGCCAGTCAAAATACGGTCCAAGTGCTCTTCCGGATTGTCGATCATGTACAAAGTTTCGTCTACTGGCCCGTCTGGAAGAAATGAAAGCGCAAACAGACTTGAGACTTGAACGAAGCTGTTCAATCTATTGAAGCTCGCAGCGAGTCGTGCCAACTCAAGCGATGGCAGGCAGTTATTAATTACGGCGTCTTGTAGAGATGCTTTTAGACTGATATTAGCAGCGGCGTGGATGATAATAGTGACTACCTTTGACATAGTGGCCAAATTGTCTTCACTGATTCCAAGATTCCGCTGGGTTAGGTTGCCGGCTACGAACAGAACTTTCCCGGATGTAATCAGATCAGGAACATGTTCTGGCATTTGTTGTACCCATGAGGTGATAGCTTGCCCTGGCGTGCCGCGAATGAGAACGTAAACCCTAGGAACTTGAAGTACGAGAACAAGCTTGTATAGGAGGCACGCGCCAAAGTGACCAGTAGATCCAGTGAGGAAAATTATTTGCTGGCTGAAGAAAGAATCCGTCGACATTGTGACAGAATTTCAAAGTTACAAGTGAGGTTGACTTTAGCTTGTGAACAAAAAGCTTGGATATGTTGGTTGACCGATGTGGGAGTCAATGAGGTTCATCTATCATATGATGAAGATCAACGTAACAAAATCGAAAACGCAACAATCTCACTAATTTTTGCACAATGCTAATGTAATATGGAATGGTTGTTCCGGGCGGTGGACCTGATTACACATCGATAGCACGCATATCGCTACCTCTTCTGTCATCAGACACTTGCCGGGCTGAGACTTACACGAAAAACTGACCGTCACTGCTGTCATTGCCATGAGACCTCACCTGCTTTGTGAGTTAAGTTAGTTACTGTATCGGTACCTGTTGTCTTCGTTCATCCGTGTTGACCACAGCGCTCCACTTACCTGCGTGGCGCGGCCAAGTGGCACCCCACCACATTTCACACCATCCTGGTAAAGCAAGAATACAAGCGAGAGGGTGTCTAGTGAGGATGGGTCAGCAACGTCCCATGGACCGGTTAGGTGAATATCCGACTCGGGGTATTTTGAATCACCCAGTAAATGGTGAAATTTTTCCTATTGATGTACCGGCACATTGCTGTACCTACTGTACTAGGTTTTACTATACAGTACGACCGTTGACGGGAACGAACTCTTAAAAGTTTCGCCGACTGCAAATACAGATCCCCATTCCTCAGCATCGGCCTAATTTCACACTGTAGTGGATCCTTTCCGATTACACTATCTACTGTATTAATTCTTTCGCAATATTTATAGCCATCAAACTAATATCTATCACCAGGAATCTTCTTAATGGTGGACAAAAACTAGGCATGGAGCGTGGTACCGTCATCGCTACTGCTGATGCCCGTCCCCCCCGAATCGTTGTAGGTTCTCGGAAAGAGGACTTGGTATACGGAATACTAGCCAAAAATGGGCTCCTTAGGGTACGAACAGCAAAGAAATGGATACCATACGAAGACGTAAAACTCGACTCACGGATCAAGCATCTTAGTCGTTCTGAAGTGACGAAATACTGTCGAATCCGGCAATATCAAATTAACCAAGGTGAAACAGTTAATAACAAACCCAAGAATGAAGTAACAGCCGTCACCCAATCTCAAAGTTCTAAAAAGGCTTCTACCAGTTATGCAGTACGGCCGCTACTCCCCAGACCACGGCAACGAACCAAAGGAAACACAGAGTTGCACAAGTCAAAGAATATACAGCGCCTCAACAAGGTATGGCTTAGACAAGAAGAGCTTCGTCAGAAAGCTGGGATGGTGGAGGCGAAGGTACACGGTCAGATAAAATATGAGAGGAAAGAAAAAGGGCCATTCGCTGGGTATTACGCCTCAAACGGCCAAATCCTGTGCATTGACGACGAAGATGTCATTGAATATAGGGTTCTTCTGAGGCTGACCTAGTTGTACATACTATCTCGAGGTTGATGTCAGCCCACGGCATGAAACAATCTTCCAGCTCGAGCAAAAGGTGACGACAGATACAAATGCTTTCATTGTGTAGGTCACCGTCGGTTGAGGTAAAATATTCTTTCTCTTAAACTTTGTTGATACCGCTAGTTATACAATTCTTACATTATGAATACAGTAGTAGCTATTACGGAACAAGTGAAATACTCCCGGTGCTGTAGGGCAGGCCAAGTACTAGTTAATATTTTCTACTTGATGGATACAGTGCTATTAGTATATTATAGCCAATGTACCAATGTTGAAGGGCGGAAGATAGCTGTATACTTGTGTATCGATTTACTCGAGAAATAATTGGCTGAGCTAGATGCACCGTGTACACTTCAGCCTACCCAGAGCCAGAGGAGCTGGTTACCGACCCTCATCCCTTACTTCTGACCTACCTCGTCCACAGATTACTGATTCCGATATGAATCTCAAAATCTCACACTCTTTCCTCTCAATTTGATACTCGCGTACGAAGCCTTTCGACCTGTGGTTGACTTCACTTGGCTTGTCAACTTGGTTTCTGGTGCATCATTGTAGACATCAACCGACCGTGGGCTTAAAAGGCAATATGATTAATAGTGAGTAAAATAAATATCTCATGCTCGTTAATGATTGCCGACATCTAATTGTGATACTTCATAGTTGTAAATGCGGCAAGGCGCATGTTTGTGAGCAGTTATCAACGCATGCAGAGCTATCCAGTCTACGTTTGTGCAAGCGCGGTGCGAGATGTTTATCTTCAAGTACTAAGACAGTATGCTGCAAGGGAGTTACCTGATGAATTTTACTTATGCAATGTTGTCTTGCGCACAAATATGGATGGAACTGTTGCCCTGGATTGCTTTGGCTCCCGTGATCTTCTGATTGATTACGCGGAACAGTTGTCCATAAGGAATCAGCCGTCCGCCACCGCTTTTGAACTCAAAGGCTTTATTGAATCTTGTTCAGCTCATTCATCACAATATTGTCAAACCCGCGTACAGGACTGGCAAGGCCGCTGTGTTCCATGGGCTGATCGAGAGGTGCTAGATCCGGCTTACCTCTCGAGAGAAATCGATAGGCTGGACAAGCTAGGTTCCCTGAACTGGAGCGAGGTGGAAATTTTACTACAGAACGTTCCAGTTATAACTTTATCAAAGGGGAAATGGCAAAATCGCACCACTGTTCTGCGATGGCAGATTAGACTGAATTGGTGGCGTAAGAGTGGTGCAGGTCCTTTCAGGCAATCAACCAGTGCAATCGCCTTGGAAGCCTAAACTGTGGACACAGAGAAGCATCTAGCCAGAGAGGTTTTCAATTTTTCACGAAAATTTATTCAGTTGGGCTAGTGAAGAGTTTTGTCTTTCTTGTCGTCCATATGGTCCTCGTCAGAACCTACGTGGTACTGGGGCCAAGTATAGGAAAATTGATATCGGATCAAGTTAACCGACTATTTTCATTTAACTAGATATTCAACTCAAACTACTCACAATCTCTCCACAATTACATCTCTTCGTACTGTTTGACTTTGCAAACGGAAGGGGATGTAGTCCGTGTTTTGGCGGTTCAGTGTTTATCCCCTAAGCAGGACTAAAGGTAGGCAATTGATCATTTTCCCAATAGCGTAGAGCTGTAAGGCTTGAATTTGTGTGAGGATGAGACGAACCGAGGACTTCCAATCGCCTTGAAATACAACTCTTCATCAAAGTGATAGCTTCCCCACGACGACCTTGACCCTTCCAAGCAAATGCGAGATTGTTCATACTTGTAAGTGTATCCGGATGCATCTCGCCCAGCACTTTCCTTCTACGAAGATAGCAGTCTTCTATTAGAGAAACTGCCCTGTCGTAATGCCCTTGATTCTCCCATAAATATGCCAGGTTGTTCATGCTTGTGAGCGTGTCTGGATGTTCCTCCCCGAGGACGTGACTAGTTGCTTGCATGATGTGTACTTGCAACGTTTCGGCTTTTTCTAGCTGCCCTTGGTTGCATAAAGTGGACGCTAAGCGTGATTTTATTCGAAGAGCCAGCGGGCAATGCGTCCCAAAGTTTCGTTGCGCTGCTTCCAGTGCCTGTTCAAGTAATATTTCCGCTTCACTTAGCCGACGTTGATTTTTGTGAATCCATCCAAGATTAGTCATACTTTCCACGGTCGCTGCGTGTTCGTCTCCTAATACCGCTTTGCGTATCCGGAGTGCTTGAGACTGAAATATTTCAGCTTGGTCCCAGGCACCCAAATAGTCGTATAGTCCTGCCGTGTTGTGAAGAAGAGTAGCTAGGGCCGTAGTTTCTATTGCTGTGGCCTTTTCAGTCATGATACCAGTGGTTGCGTGTTCCCATGCACAAAGAACGTGAGGTAAATATATGCTGCACACGGTGCAATTTTCATAACTGCCTGGTGGATAAAGAGCAGACAACATTGAAAATGTCAGCCGGGCGAAATGGCCAGCTTCACCTTTACGAAAGAGGTATATACGAGTCAGTAGCTGAACTCCTTCATTGACAGCGAGTTGACTTTCCCCGTCTGCTTGAATCAACGAAAGTGATTTGAGAATACGTATCGCTTCCCCCAGCATGTCATCATTGCTCTGAGTGCCTAGGTGGTTGTTTTTCTCTGCATGGCAATGTCGTGTGTGACTGTAGTGAGAGAGAAGTGCCATGGGAATCGCTCTGCAGTCAAGAAAGCTTATCAGTGAGAGAAGTTCAATTGCTAGGGCATTCTGCTTCTCAGCCTCTTTAAAAGATATCAACCAAGTAACAGAAACTGCTTGTGAAACTTCTGAACTTCCCAGAAGCATTTCTGCGACATGGTAATACTCGCTCAACAGGCGACTGTATTCTTTTCTCTTGAGTTTCTTGGCTTGCATGTATGCTGTAGCTAGGACCTGGCCGAGGGAAAAATGCTCTGACCGACATGTCAGACTTGAGATCATCAGTCGCCAATTGGAAGACGCCAACGCTGTCGCGTATTGTGCCGCCGATTTAACAGAGCTGATGTGCATAACAGTCATTTTTCTTGATTTGCTAGACCGTTTGCTTTAAATGATGAGAATTTGGACTTTCGGATTAATGAAGAATGATTCCAAGAGAGACTCATTCCGCAGTGACAGAAATGAGGTTGTCTTGTTGGTGATGACAAAATATTACTTGTAGGTCTGTCTAGCACAGACAGCTATTAATGTAGTTCACACCTCCATAGTGTTAGTATTATTTCATGTGCTGCAGCCACTTTCATCTCTATTTATGAAAAGACGCTGAAAGATGCTAAATTTAGCCAGTGTGGGAAGTACATCTTTGCTCCGTATTACTGGGTCATAGTGGTGACGAAGCTTCCGTGGCGGACCATTTCCTACAAAAGCAAATAGAAGAGTTCAATGGGTTGGGCCAATTAAGCATGACTACTTGCAGAGTTATTATTGAAAATTACGGTGGCTGCGTTTAGAGAGATTCACACGCAGTCAATGGGAGTTTAAAAGTGCCGTTGCACGGGATTTTGAGGTGCTGCACTGGGTGAAATCCTAAGCTAGAAACTTGTTTGTTTGCGCTTCATGGTGTTATCTCTTGTCAAATCCATGAAACGTGTATCTATTTGAGAATGTGAAAATGGGTTGGAAATAAGTTGGCACTAAATGACAAAGGGCAAGGCATTTCAAAAACTCCCATTTAAAATAGGCTATGCTGAATTGTAAGCTACTACGTCTCCTTTAAGAACAAGCATCTGTCAACTCCTGGGCTCTGGTTGCAGTGCCTCAGTTCAAATAAGGACTAACCAGTTGACCATCTGCTCTCATGCAAATGGAAGTTTTGTTTATGCTGTTTACACACCTATTCTGAGGTTTAGTCAACTCCAGCAATATGTTACCGGCTATATAAACGGATATATGAAGTATGACTCCGAATTACACGTTGCTATTGAAGGTACTCTGTACTAGTTCAATCCACTTTCCTGTACGAAATCTCGGTACCAGAAGCACCAAACAAGTGGCCAGTCAACGTGTAGCAACAACTACGATCAAAATGTTTAGAGATACACTGACATATTTGTAGGGTCATTACACTCACTTGAAGTAGCAATAATAATAGACAACAGAATAAGAATTGCAAGAATAATGCCAATACGCATTTTCATATCCCTCCACCATAGTTGCTTTCGCATACGGTTCGCGCCGCGGCGGAATCCTTGAGCCGATCCCTTAAGTTGGCCTGTCTTGTCTGCCAGTTCATGAGTTTTGTCGCCCCTATCGTAGAGAATTCTCATAGCATGATCCAACACAGCTGTTGTGTCATTGACTTGGAATCCCACGTCTGCCAGCTGATCATCCGGACTTAAGGAACAGCTTCTTTCGTCTATGGAAGATTCTTTGTGTAACATCATATCTGCGATGACGAACGATTTCAACTGATCTCACTGTAAGGAAAAGTATCAAAGGTGGCACTGTTAACACTTTTTAATGGCTGGCGGAGCTGCTCACTGGCAGTGGGCGCCAAAAATAGTGTCTAGGCAAGGCAACCCACCATCAACTAATACTCATTCTACATGACTTTACTGCGTCGTAGTACCAGTAGCACCATTTAGCCTGTCCGTAATGGTAATCTGTCGTATTGCCCAACGATACCTCCTACTGCGACCGTTTGAGCTTTCTGAATTAAATGACGAGTTTTTGTACTGGTACGATTCCATCATATTTCCAAAATTAGCGACCTTTTGTTTTTAGGCCGTTGTCTTTGCTCGTTCGCTGAAGACGGAAATGGACACACAGATAGAACTAGCACAAAACAAAACACTCTCCCGAGTCCCTGTCGTTCAAACCGTGGTTTTTATCCTCACAAACTGGAGAAAACCCCAAGGGTTATATGAAGTCTTTCTACGCTGTAATCAAAGCCACTTCTGTTCACTTGTTCCTCTCCTAACCCCATTTCCAACAATGCAACTTGTCAGTTTCATGTACACAGCCATCTTAGGCTATGTAACCGTTTCCTCAGCCTATCCCACCTTGGATTCTCTGAGCCTTACACAGCAGCTCTTTCTGGCTGACACGTACGTCGTGGAGTAGGGGCAAATTTGATGAATTACTAGACTAACTTACGCAGAGCGGTAGATCGTTTCAGCCTTCTTCCAAATGACACTCAGTTTGTTTTCGACTTTAACAAGTACCTTAACGATGCTGGTGAAGCTGGAGCAATAGTTGCTGCCAATCGCCAAGTCTTCCCTGCGCTTGTAGGTACTGGTTCTGGCATGGCTGTTGGTCGCATTGGTGGTAAGTTACATATTTTCCGCGTTCCAATCCCTCCTTAACATAATACAGCCTGTGGAATGAATACTTTACATGTCCATCCGCGATCTACAGAGCTTCAGCTTGTGGTCGAAGGACGACTTATTACAGAGATGAACCCGGAAAATGGTGTCTTGGATCACAAAGGTAATCGGAGAGTTATTAGGAATATAGTCGAGCCTTTTCAGATGACCCCATTTTATCAGGGCTCCATGCACACCCAGTTCAACCCCGACTGCAATAATGTAACGTTCATTGCCTCTTTCGCCAGCGAAGATTTTGGTACTGAACAAGTAGCGGATGGAATATTTTCTTTCTCTAACGAAGTACTGGCAGCGACATTCGGCCAAACTATCGCAGGTGAGAGTCTCGACTTGGTTCGCAATAGCATACCTCCTAGCATTGCTCTTGGAGTCGAGACCTGCCTTCAGCAGTGCGGTATGCAGAAAAGAACTAATTATTAATTTAAATACATTTTTTTTGGCTTGGCTTCTTGGTTCTCCAATTCCTCCTCCCTGACAGCAAATCTTTCGGAGGGCCATAGAATCGTGTGAATGTTGTATTAGTAAATCGGTTGATACAGCCCGCTCCTCCTCCTCACAATGCAGCGTTAGTGCTTGAATGAAGAGAAAAATGCTTGACCGACGGCCTGGTCAGGGTGCCCGGTCCATGCTTCGAAGACGCACGGGCCACAGCTGTTGTAACAACAGCTGTGGCCCGTGCGCTGGGGCATTTCTGCTCCAGCAGCAGACAGCGCTTTTCTTAGCTGGTATTTGCCACGGCCAGTTAGAGGTCCAAAGAGTCAATTTGAAGCGCCGATACCTCGAGCTTTACGACACAATATTGTCTTTCTGTGCAGAATGCGTACGAGTCTACACTCATAGTCCTTCACCCTAGGAGTGACTGTGGCAGACTGCGATCTTCCAAGCCCTGTTGACTGCTAATTTCCTAGATATCCTGACGCGTATCACACAGCCACGGCTTATAACAATTCCTGATCTTTATTTACGCTGTCACGTCAAGTCCTGTGCAGCGTCTCTTCCCAATGGAACGAGAATTACGCGTGGGAAAGGAAGCCAACTGAGTAGGAATAGAGAAAGCCTTCAACGACCTCAGAACTTCACTTTGCCAAGCTATCAAGACATTTGGGAGACCTTTACTCGGCATACATTGCAGTGAGGAATGCTATAAGTGTAACCTCTAAGTGTAGCATTGCACCGGTAAGAAGTTCATATAGTATTGACCATAAGCGTCCTACTTATGGAAGAGCCATAATAACAATATTCACGAATTCCATGAAAATCACTGGAGTAATTCAGGTCTGGTGGAAATATTTCTGTTCTTTCCGTCTAAGCTCCTTAGGATGAGACCTAGCAAAACAATGAAATCTGGCACTCCTGGATAAGCCATGATAGCCTTCCTCCTTAAAGTACGCCAATGACGTATTCTTCAATCTTTACTGTTTACTAGTGAGCCCGCGAATGTAGCGGTATTGCCGGTAATGGAACAGAACCTTGGAAGACGGCTTTCGAATCACCACAACTTTCTTCCTTCTACACCCACTCTTCTACTTTTAATACACTTCAACTATTATTGAGGCTAAGGACTGCATGAACGATTGTAACGCAAGTGCTTGATATAACACCTTAGCGAATTTTGGCCTGTTTTTGTGTGCCACCCTGGCCGATGAACTACGCAAGGCATTCACGCACGCTCGGAATCAGCAGATACACGATCAAACCCATTCAACTTGTATGGGTTTTCAAGAACAATGTCTTGTAATCTATTGGAACAAATCGGAGAGGGAATCTTTCTGATGACTCTGCTCGCATATCTCTCCATACCTTGATCCAGCCACGATTTCACCGACTTCTTTAGAAGCGTAAATAAAAGACGAGCCAAATCAGAGCAACCATCAGCGGGTGGTAGGACATTTCAATTGAAAACCACAGCACAAGGGAGACTGAACAGTAGCTCCGTTCGAGTTTAATATTCAGCAGACAATACAACTTGGTGAGAAGAACATTGTGGCGATAGGCTCGTGACTGTAGCAATCGGAGGGGAGGTGGAATAACCTAAACAAAATCCGACCTAAACTCAAGAAACAGAAACTTGGAATCTAAATTAACAAGAGTTAAACTGCAAGGTATTAGCAACTGTTAACAGTAAAAGTGACCAAGGAACCTGGGATTTCCAAGATCCACGAGAAAAGAAAGCGCTATCGAGTGTGGCGGTTGGGGTTATTAAGAGCCTAGCCGAAGAATTAACAGCAGTTAGAGAGGAATTTCTTGATATAGTGCCAATTAGGGTGGCGGTAGTGCCGGTGGTCTTAACCTGTATAGGCTGCTTCCAACCGTATGTTGACCTATTAGTAGTATTTGCATACCACGGGGGCGCTTCAATGACCGTGACTAGCTCGGTTGACTTTACCAAAACTGTCTTGGTGACGACATTTTGATCATTAAGGGGAGTTGTGGCATCTAAAAGAGAGGTTCGCGGTGTCATCTCTGAACTTGGCGGCCAACCAGAAGATTGTAGTAAGTCAGAGGAAAGAGATGTAACAGTGGGTACCGATGCCACAGAAGGGGGCGCATTCGGTACGAAGATAGACGTTATGGGGTTAGAAACAAGGCTAGGAATGGGGAGAGCTTGTTTTGGTCGCAAAGTAATCAAACCGGTCCCCGTTAATGTACCCATGCTGAAATCAATGGTTGCAACCTCCATCTCCGTGAGGCTGCAAAGCACGGATTTTGCAAATGCACACAGATACAGCAAGCTTTGGGGACGCATGATGACTTGACTGTGTGGTCAGTTAGTCCATTCCAGAGTCTAGAGTGTTGCTTCCACGGCGCTGCATTTAAATACTCTGCTGTATGTGCTTGCATTGAGCCAGAATCAGCCACGGGACTGAAACGTCCGCAGAAGCTCCTCGACGATAGGTCGCCAACCCAGAAAGCTCAATACCCATCCAAATCCTTAATGCAATCTTTCTTCTCTAGTAAATAATTGTCTTACTACAGTACAACTGAGATATTAATATTAAGCTCAGTATAGGGCAATTGACAAGTTCAAGACCAGGTGCGTCGATATTTGGAGAGCCATACCATCTCTCTTGGTTCCACGCAACGAATAGTTGAAGCTGTAGAGGTGTGCATGCCATTCGGAAAATCAGTCTATGCTAGTAACTATGTTTGCGCTTCTCCTCACTTCCCCATGACACAGCAACCGGCCGTGAACCTCTTCAGCCAAATTTGACTTACGGACGCAGATGGTAGAAGCTTGTATAAATTTGAATTGGTTGGTTTGATGATGATGTTACCGAATGAGCAGGATTTCTTCACACCATCATACAGCAAAAATGCCGAAAACTCACGATTTAGAGGCAAAGGCTTGATCTTATTTTGGGGGGACTATTTCTAAATCGGCAAACTACATTTTGGCCGCCAGGGCATCAAGCTGGAGGTCCAATAGAGACGATCCCGCTTGCACATGACTGTTTAGAGAAATCAAATTACTGTCTAATTCTTGGTCATGAGAATTCATGCTTAAGATAAGGCAACTGTGATAATTAAATGATGATTGGTGAAAGCAATGTTGGTCGAATCTCGTCTGCAACATGGTCTGCAACGTGGTGTGATGACTTCATCCAACAGGGTGCTTCCAACTGAGCGGATGATGCAGAAGGCATCTGGGCTCTGCCATTTGTAGATGCAAACCTTGCGGCCCTCATATGCAATTTCCCTGATTGGACTTGCTCTTATCATTATCATTAATTTGCAACTAGCGGGATATATGATCCCTGCGACTTACAGTTTGAGAAGAGTCGGAACAATTTTACTTTCATTGGAAGAAATCGCCGCAAGTATGCCACTGCGAAGGCTTACCAGATTCTTAGCTTCTCCTTCGCTTTTCATGACACATATTTTCAAAGGGGCGACTGGTGTAAGTTCATTCATCTTTGACCGTCTTTTAACCATTTGGGTAGCCCAAACATTGTTTATAGCCATCTTCTTTGGATAGTTTGTACGCATCTTATGAAAATTTTGTGAGACTATATTGCACAAGTATTCATGGCAGCAGGCTTCCCCAAGGCTGCGATGAATAGTGCAATTACTGTCAACTCCACCACCCCTCAAGGCGGGTAAGGTGGCTACTTATAAGCACTGCTCGGGGTACAGTACATAATACGCAAGGACGAAGCCCGATTGCCACCCCGTTTACTTCTTCTTAAACCTCACATGACCTTCTACTCAGCCAATGCTATGCAACAAAGTCAACTAAAAGACAAAATGAACCCAGCATATGAGTTAAGGCAAGATGGAATAGCCATGGCCCCGAGCCTTATTCATGAAGCTAGACCAGCCGGAATCGATCGCTGGAAATGGTACGGCACTGTCGCCGTTATACTTCTCACGAGCATGATAAATGGTAAGTTAATTACTCGTGTGTACATTGACATTTTCTAACCTGCCATGTAGGTTATGATGTTAGCAACGTTGCCAATATACAACCTCGACTGTACGAAGTTCTCGGGCACATCGAGCTGCTTTCGTGGATTGGTCTTTCCTATTCTATTTCAGTCTTTTGCGTCCTACCATTAGCTCGGAAAGTAATTGGCTGTTTTGACTTGCGCTGGACCTATATTTGCAGCCTGGGGGTCTTCATATTCGGGAACAGCATCGCAGGTGTTCCGGATATTTTCGCGGTCATTTCTGGGCGTGTCGTCATGGGAGCCGCTGGAGCTTTTGTCCAGCAAGCGTAAGAAAGAAGTTTTTATGCTACTTTGGTGCTATGCTAATATTCATGATAGGAATATGACCTACCTGACGCTGTTTTCTACGCAAGAACGTCTTCCAATGTATGTCGCGGCTGTAAGTTCCGTGTGGGCGATTGGGCTTATCATAGGAGGGCCCATCGGAAGCATCTTTGCTCGTGATTTCAATTGGCGTTGGGCGATTTACTTTCCTATCCCGTGCGTTGGTGCGGCTCTGATCTTGGGAGTCCTATGCATACCCAATTATTCCTTTGTTTTCCCGCAGGTATCAATTTTGCAACGATTGATGCATATTGACCCGCTTGGACTTCTTCTAAACATGCTGGTCCCATTTTTGTTCGCAATAGCAGTCACATTCCCCAATGTTGTCTGGGACTGGTTGCCGGGATCGTATTCAGTGCTTTGGACGATATTCGGCCTATTTTGTACTTTTTGGATCGCTCAACAGCATTGGTGCCTTCTAACAAGACCGGAAGAACGAGCATTGCCGATACATATCCTTCCTCGCACAGATCTGTTACCAATATGGATCTCGACGGCTTGTGCTGGCTCGACCTATGCAATTACCATATATTATACACCACTGTTTTACGCCTTTTGCCAAGGACTGGATGCAATAGACCAAATGGTGAAGCTACTTCCATTTACGCTTATTTTTATATTTACAGCCATGCTGACCGGTCGCTTGCTTTCCGTTATGAAGCTATATGGTGTCATTTATGTTTCAGGGGGGTTCATTGTTGCCAATGGATCGGTCATCATGGCCGCTCTCATGTCAAAGAAAACGGTCACCGGCTCTCAGATAATGGGCTTAGAGGCTTTAATTGGAGTTGGGCTGGGATTGCACTTCCAACACGGACTTGCGATCTCAGATATCATCAACAAAAGTCGTCAAGACCGCATCGACAGCCTACTTATTTGTAACATGGCACAGATGGGCGGAATAGCCGTCACTCTAGCAGTCGCAGGATCCTTATTCCAAAACATTGGTTATGATCTCCTCTTGGATGCATTAGGGCAAGGAGCATTCTCTCCCCACGAGATACGAGAGGCACTTGCTGGAGTGACTTCTACTGTGCGGAAGAATCCACTATTGTTGGAGAAGGCAACGGAAGCTGTTGCAGTTGCGATTTCGCGAGAGTTCTTTATTTCCACTTCTGCGGGTTTAATATGCTTATTCTGTGGACTGTGCATGTCTGGCAAATTTCTGGACTAAGTTATTCTATGCTTGCACAATGCTACTATCATTTGTCCGATGGATATAGAATATATATATGATGCCCATTAACTAAACTACGGCATTTTGGTGTCTTTGTGGATATGCTGCCACCGAATTCTGATCCTGTGAAGATGTATTTCCACTAGATCTAACCAAGCCCAAAAACGGTGTGCTCGCGGGCTATTAGTACAATCATGTGTATTCATCGTTCCTGCCCGTGACACATACCGAGCATAACAATCGACTGAAGGCCAAATCTACAGTTTACCAAGATTTCAAGGGATGTAGATCGATCCATCACATTAGAGCGTTGGGTATATCTTGGATCTACGCAGCTTTGCTAGCGCAAAGCTTCGAGTTCATGGTATTGATGATGAAGAGTGACAATACTGAGCATCATCTCTTCCATGTCCTCTATTAGATAAGCATCGTACCGTAGTAGCGGTAGTATCATGTCGTTTGAGGGAAATTTTTGTACGGTGTAAGATCGTTCAGGTACCGGTACCGGGAACCTACTCTTACGCTAATATCAAATTGCTAAAGCCTAGACGTAAGCGGTACCGGTACGTACCGTGCTATACAGAAATTGGAAAGATAATTATTCTCGAAGAAGCTGTCGGATGAACTACGAACGCCGTGTTGCCTGAGACGGGGTAATGAAGTCCCCGAGGCAAATTTGCCGCAAAAATGATCGTAACGAGGGGCAGGAAGCCGTACAAGTCGTGGAAGTGAGTAGAACATAACATTACGCTTAGAGCACTCCCATTAATGAACTCGGGGTTACCTCCATATCAGCCCATGGAACTGTCATATAGTCACATGATTATTTACCACAGAACATCATGTTGTCAGCTTACCTTGGGTCCTTTTTCACGGTCACTAAGAGTTCAGTTCTCGCAATGATCGTGGTTACTCTCCCATTTCTCATAGTCATTCACTTTGTTATCTCAGCGGGTTACCACAAATTGAACGACTGGCATCGGTCAGAAAATAGCCAATGCAGCAAAAATGGTTTCATTATATCTGGAGTACTAGAGTATGCTGCTCAAACTTTGCAATTTCTACTGAACTCTGAGAAATTCTTTAAAAGATTCTTGTGAGCATAACTTCCGGACTTTAGTGCTTCTTAGACTGATCAACTTAGGTCACTGCACGGTGATGCCGTCATTCCCTTGAAATTTCCCGGTAAACCGATTTATTTCGCAATGCCAGGAAAGCAGGTGCTTTCTTTGTTTCGGAATTCTCGCCAGCTTCTTCCCTTTCCAAGCGTTTTCGACGCTATGTCAACGCTGTTTGGTTTGCCCCCAGAAGATTATCACATCTTCAATACGGCAAACAACAGTCATGCAGACTCCGTGACACCGAAGAATGATCCATCTCGCATCATAATGATGAGCCAACGCAAGGATATCGTGTTTTATTTACAAGGTAGTAATCTCAACTGGCTGATGCAACAATTCACATGCAAGTTTATCGAAATACTGCGCCGGGAGCCTGAAGGGCCATGGCAGATGAAACCGGATCTATATCAATATATGACCAGAGGAATTTTCCTTGCGGAAGTAGATGTTTTATACGGTGAGGGAATATTTAAAAGTTGTCCGACATTATGCGAGGACTTTTGGGCGTTCTATGAAGCAATTCCAGTTATAAGTCGAAATATCCCGACCTGGATGTCCCCTTCGAGCTATGTAGCACAGAGGAAAATGCTCAATAACTTTCGGACATGGCAATTGTCATGTGTTTCCGAATCTAACGAACGCAAAACTGGAGTTGACACCACTGGCCCTGACGATATATGGGGCACTCACTACATTCGTCGCATGTACGAAAGATTCAGAGATCTAGGGTTCTCCGAAGGCGGCATCGCTACAGCTATGGTCGGGTTTCTATTCCTGTACGTTCAACCTTCCCTTGTTCGAAATCAGCTAATCAAGGTTGAAAGCACTGTGGCGAATTCAATCCCTGCCAGCGTCTGGATGATGCTCTATATATTCCTCGACAAAGACCTCCGCGAACGGGTAGAGGTAGAAATATCCGACGCTTTTGACGGCGGTACTGATTTAGTGCAAACCGACAAACTGATGAAAGCCCCACTGCTGAACTCCATCTGCAATGAGGTGCTAAGACTACGTGTTGGTAGCCCTTTCGGGCGCACCTCACAGTCAACTGTGGAATTGACAGGTGGTTTAAAAGTCCTGCCTGGCATACCCATCATGTCCGTGAACTGGCTTGGCGGCCTTGATACAAAGTTTTGGAACACCGGCAGGATCATGCCCGATCAGTTTGATGAGCATCCGTTGGAACAGTTTTGGGCTGAGCGATTTTTAGAATACCCTGACGACACAACAAGTGGCCCATTGCGTAAAGATCAGACTCAGCCGGGGGAAACTACTCTAGCAGGGGTTTCGGAGAGCCGTGTTGGTTGTGCTAGGTTGATTACCAACGGTATGCAAAGTCACTGGTTCCCTTTTGGAGGGGGGGCTTATCGGTGCCCAGGAGAAGCACTCGGAAAACAGATCATGCTCATTTCTGTGGCAGTCGTGCTCAGAGAGCTCCACATTGAGCTCCAGAACCCAGCCGCTGCCGCCACGACTGGGTCGAAGCATAGAACCCTTCCCTTTGGGTCTCATGCGTTCGATAAAGCTGTTCCATTTAAAATCCGTGTAAGAGATAGAGACTAGATAGGAAATTAATAATAACCAGCGTGCTTGTTTAAACATACTTCTAATATCTGCTTGATGAAGCCAAAGTAGCCTCTATACCCCAAAAATGGTGACCGCTTCATGAGTACTGGGCTGCTGATACTACTCGAGGATGCCGCATCGTTGACCAGGATTGGCCAAAGTTGATACGGCGATATCAAATTTTCACCCAGCTCTGTGGCTTTTCTCGCCTTCCTTGATACTTGTCTGCCTCGCTTAAACATGCTAAGTTGTGCACTGAATGTCAACAACCATCACTTCTCAACTTCATGCATGCATTCTGGTAAACTAGTTGACAGAAAACAAGGCCCAGAGCGCCACAGCTGAGAAAATATGGGGCAGGCTAACCCGGGTTCCGAGATCTCGGTACCAGCCGGCGCTAATCGAGGTCGCAGGTTTTGCCACTTACAAGGGGGGCGACGCCCCATTGATTCAGCACACAGTGGGGCTCACCCTACCTTTGATGATGTTAAAACAGCGATTTGATGGATCCGACATCAATACTCGGCGTTATTGTGTTTGGACCTACCTAGCTCCCACTCGAATTTCAAATGTCAGATGCACATGTGATGAGGTTGACTGAACTTCCGATAAAGTCTAGCCTTTTTGAGAGCCATTCATTTTTCCTTGTTCTAGGTACTTCCGCTTTCTCTAGGGTAGAGGCGTCTGCCAGCCTAAAAGGAAGGGCATAGGGAGTGCGCCAGGAAGTTTTCCGAGTAACGCGAGATGCATCCCGTGATGCCAACTAAATGCGTATGAGGCAGGAGCGTGACTCCACTCATCGTCTGCCCTGTCGTTGTAGTGTTGGCTAGGATCTGTGAACTAGCCATCACAATCACAATGTTTGACTTGCTCAAAAGGGGTCAAGTTGCATGGTGGCGCGTAGCATTGTGGATGCATGTGACAACCCACCCTTTTTCGACTTCATCACACGCCACATATTACACAGCGTTAAAGCAGCGAGTAGAATTGCGTCGCGTTAACTCGGTTTCCGAATGATCCGATACAGTTATCCAATCGAGAACAGATCGTCAATAAACCCTGTCGGACCACACACAATGTCACAGGATGACGACAAGGAGAAACAAATTGCGATTACACTAGAGTTCCTAAAAAAATACATCAAAAGTGCATTCAGGTGAGACGCCAATCATTCCATTTTGATGCTGTCCTCGCAATACTTCCTGGCGGAGACGACTGTGGTCGAGCCTCTCCTTGTCCAGTTCTTCGCGTAAACGTTTGTTCTCTTGTTTGGTTTGCTCATAATTCGAAATACAAACAGCTAAGCGATGGTCTTTTTGCTGCTTTTCCGTCATAAGCCTATCGATTATACCCGCTATCTCAGGGTACTCATGCAGTAATTTTCTCATGCCAAAAATTACATTGTCGTGAAGAGGAGAATTCCCGCTACTTGACTGAATTGCGGGATCTAGGCAGTCAGTTTCGCTCTGTAATAATTAGTTCTTTCGCTCCGCAGAAGATTGGGGGTAATACTACCTGAACAGTCTTGCAATAGAGTTGAGTAGCGCCAGAGAACGCTCCATAGATGTCTGAAGGATGAAAGGCTTCGTCTATGCTGTCAAAGACATCCATTGACTTCTCACGCTGGTCTGTCTGGCTTTCAGACACACTCACATAGCCAGCATCGTTATAGTTTGACTCAGCAGTTAGCTGAGGAATGTGGTTAGCGATATCTCGGTAGGGCAGAGGCTGAAACTTTTGAGCCATTTTGCTAGATTTCGTGTTTGTATCTTCACCTACGATTGATGCCAATGTGAGGATACGCCGCCGATTTTATGAAAAGACGCTACAAGTATACACGCACCTTTTTAGCGACTAGCTGAGAAAATGAGTAACGAGGCTTGGTCACCTTGACCTATTGCATTGCAATGATATCAAGAACCTGTTTGTCAGGGCTAGCCACTTACGCGCGTCAAGGCGGGAACGCGAACGTTATACGAGGCAACTTGCAGAATACTCCGTAATGAAGACGGAGATATTTCCTCATTGACGGCTAAATAGAGAGGGGCTGTGGCGAAGATGCAGAGATGATAGCCCGATGCCGACCCCATAATGTTTTGTTTGGACTCGTCTTCTCATTTATGTAAATACTTTCCTCTTCTCGGTAGCTGCCTGCAATACTGAGTGCGCAGTAACACTAATATCTGCCCTAAGAAATAGGATTTACAGACATTCACATCTTAACTGAAGCCTAATATTTCTACAAATCTATCCATCATGGTTTCTGTTGAGACTTTGCACGATTTAGGACGGTCAAAGATTCCCTTTGATGACAAACGCCATGAAAAAGTTAGAGTATCCAAAGACGTTATTCCCTCTATCGTAAACAGCCCGAGGGAAGCTGTTCAGAGATGGAAGTGGAGAGGGGCATTTTTGGCAATCGTTCTTACTAGCATGATTAGCGGTAAGCAGTTCATCCAAATGTCCTGCCCTCTTCTAATAGAACGGAAGGTTACGACGTCAGCAACGTTGGGAACATCCAAATATGCTTATACCAATCACTTGGACACATTGAGCTGCTGGATTGGATCACGTTGTCCTACTCTCTTGCTGTGTTTTCAGCATTATCTCTAGCCCGAAAGGTTGTTTACTGTTTTAATCTTCGGTCCATTTACCTTGTTCATCTTTTGGTGTTTATGGCAGGTAGTGTAGTGGCCGGCGCGGGTGAAAGCTTGTCGGTCATCATTGCTGGCCGTAGCGTAATGGGACTGGGGGGAGCCGTCATCTTGCAAACGTAAGTTACAATTCAATACTTGTTAACTTATCACAATTTCTGACAAACATATTAGTAACATGTCATATCTCGCATTCTTTGCAAGAACGAAAAAGACAACAACGCTAGTGGCATGCTGTAGTGCTTCATGGGCGATTGGTCTGACCATCGGTGGGCCAATTGGAAGTGCTCTTGCTGAAGCTGTATCCTGGCGCTGGGCTTTGTATCTTAATATCCCTCTTACTTTACTCGCGTTTATCCTGTCCTGGTTCTGCGCTCCGGACCACCTATTCGACGAAACAACTCCTCTGCTGCTGCGGCTTAAACGAGCAGACCCAGTAGGAGTCTTGTTCAATGCTGCAGTACCAGAACTATTCGCTGTAGCATTAACGTTTGCAGGTCCTGTATGGGAGTGGAATGCCATCCAATCTCGAGCTGCATGGGCATTATTTGCCTCTCTACTCATTGCATGGATAGTACAGCAATATTTCTGTATACTAACTACAGTGAAAGAACGTGCTTTGCCTCTACATATTCTAGTTCGACTAGATCTGATCCCCATCTGGATTGCAACAGCGTGCGCTGGATCGGCATATGCGGTCGTGCTTATATACTCCCCTTTATTTTTTACCTTCATCCGGGGGGCTAGTGCTCTTCAACAATCAGTATGGTTACTGCCATTTACTTTGTCGTTTATATGCACTCTTCTTTTAACTGGATGGTTTCTTCCATTGATAAAGTATTACAAGCTCATCTATATCGCAGGCGGGGCTTTGACGGTTGCTAGCTCGGCTGCCATTGCGACGACATTGTCAGTAAATACAGCCCAGTGGAAAATGATGGGATTGGAAGCCCTCGTTGGTGTGGGGTTGGGCCTACAATTCCAACATGGCTCAGGTATTTCAATTGTATTGAATGACAAGAAGAGTGATCGAGTCGATAGTATTGCCTTCTGCAACATAGCCCAGTTTGGTGGAATCGCTGTCACACTCTCTGTTTCGGGCTGTATCTTTCAGAATTTAGGCTACAAACTGTTACGTGAAACTCTTCATGAAGGGAATATGCCAGAATATGCAATCCGAGAAGCGCTTGCTGGTGTATCGTCGGCGTTATCACGAGAATCGGAGTCTCAACAGCGTGTTTTATCAGCGGTGGTCAAAGTCATTTCCAAAATTTTTCTTATTGTTGTTGCTGCAGGGGGGTTGAGCCTTCTTTCTGGATTGGTGATGAGTCCAAAATCGTTGGATATTGAGGAAATGCCTTCTCAAGCTGACACATCTGAGCTCACTTGACCCTATGGTTGGTTAAGTCTTTTAGACAGCGATCTCTGCTAGATAGACTCTCCAAATTCAAGAATCTTGTCTGTTTTTCACAATTATGCTCCACAACTAATTCAGTCGGTTCAGTCTGTTCAGTGGAGCTATTTGGTGTGTAGCCAAGAGTTTTAAACCAGAATCTCACGGAAACCCCAGGCTTGTTGCGCTGCATCCCTGCACCTACACAAATCACTACCCCGGCGCGCCCAACGATCCTGGACTGGATTCATCCACTAAACTGGGTCTACACAACTCTTCACTACCTAGGTAATCGTGAATAATGGTGACTCGATACAGTGTCTTATTGGCTCCGGGGGGAAGGTACTTTAACCGGCCAAACTAATCCTACAACATTCCCCCAGACACAGCAGAAGTTGTCGCTTTAAAGAATTTCAACTTTTTTGGGCTGACAATCACAGAAGCTGTGTTTGCGAGGGCAGAAAAGAATATGCTTTCAGAAAAAATATATTAGTCTCGGAAGACTAACTAACTAAGTAGTTAACCAATTAAACCATAATTTAAGATTTTAACAATAACAACAGCGCAGAACTAAGTGGATTAGTCTACGAGAGTTCCCTTCTCATGACTCATAACATGGCAAGTGTACGAAAGCAATGCAACCTGCTTCCCACCCGCGAACTGAACTTGCTGAGAATACGGTCCGCCGATGGAAAACGTAACTCCGCTTTTAGAGACTATGTTGCACATAATCATGTTAAATAACCCTGTGACATTAAGGACTGCCAATCCAGTTTCTGGGACAATAGGAATATTGAATAGCCCATTGGGGTATACTGCCTGCAAAGCGAATATCAAGGAAACCCCATCTAGAGAGCTTCCAGATGAATCGACAAGCGCTCTCTTGGCCAGTCGAGCACTAACTGCAATGGTAGGAAACCCGCGCAAAACTACGTATTCGTCCTTTAGTACCGGTTTAAAAAACGTTCTAATACTAGCAGGTACCTAGGCAGAGCATTACTCACCATCCGCTCTATGAGAGCTTTTTAATCTGTGGCAGTGCTGATCTAGTAATGGGATATTGACGGCCGTAAATGGAGATAAATCTTGTTCACCAACTTGCACCTCGATCTGTACATGTGGATTGACGATGCACGTAGCTGCCGCCCCCACAAACGTGTAAAGGAAGAAGACTAATTGTTGTACCAGTAACATTATGAGGAACAAGTTTAGTAGTGCAGAGGCGCTTCAATTTTTAGTTTGGTGCCGTGTGCCTCTGTCCTCTTTGCCGTCCAATTATAGCTGTAGTCTGAGCGCCAGAATGGACAAGATAATGTGCAATCCCCAAAATTTTGCAGCAATGACAATCGGCTCAATATTATGCCAGCGGATAAATTATTGCACCCGATTGCAACGGGGCTTAGTCTTGTGTAGTACTAGGGAACAGGATACTTGGGCCAAAGCCTTCCTGTGCCGATGACCTCCCTGAATGTGCCACGCTACAGTACTGTATCAGTAAAGGAAGCACAGGGTTCAGTGAACGATAGTTCATTCTACAAAAACCTCTCCCAAAAGGAAGAAAAATCATTCATTTGCACGGTATATCAAATACACTAGTTAGCAATGATATGTTTGCTCGATCTATCCAACGAAATTCTACTTATCATTTTGGAAGTTCTTTACTCAAAACACAAAAATTACGTTCTTGCACTACGAAAAGTTTGTAAAAGGTTTGCATTACTGGGCGAACGACTTGCGTTTAGACGTATTGAGTTCACATTAAGTCCTAAAGACTTTTATACGCTACGAGACCTATCTCGATCTTATCTGCGAAATAATGTTAAAGAAATTGTTTTTGCTTTTGACGATTATAATGCCGAAGTCTCCACAGATTTGACGGCTTTTGTCAGTTGGTTTCGATTGCGGACAATCCCTCTTAGAGACCAGCTGGAGATGTTCGAAAGGTATTGCTCCTTTAAAAAAACTTCGATTCTTCTCCAACAAAACAACAAAGGCTTCGAAAGCCTGGCGGAAACAATACGGCAGTTCACGAATCTCCAATCAGTAAAAATGGTACAAGACTGGTCCTCCGACTGGTATCAGAAATTGGATGGGGAGGAATTCAACGAACTTGCTTTATCTCCTACTGGAGTCCGACTATTCGAGGTAGTCGTATACGCTCTGGCATCTCCAACTCTCAACGTCAAAGAACTGATCCTTGGCGAGATTTTCCAAGGAAGTCCTCCCCTTCTTGGCATTATTCAGAGCTTACGTCCTCTTACTACTAGCAACTACGATAAAGCCTTTAGCTGTTTGGAGAAACTTGACGTAAAGCTGTCTTGGGTAGAGTCGTGCTTCACACCCCTAAACTACGAGGGATTGTCCAGTCTGATCCAAGCTGCGCCACTCTGTGAGCTACGTCTGGTCGCATCTCCATTTGCACCAACTCCTCCGGATGCGTTCTTAGTAGTCCTAGGAGCCTCTCCTTTACGTGTATTGGAGCTAGAGGGCGTGAGATTTAAAGACCCTTCTTCCTTTCTTCGACTCCTGCATGGTCTAAGACCCACATTGAAAGATGTTCGATTTCATAATCTGGGTATTGATCACGGTTCTTGGGAGACTGTGCTTATCGAGATGCGAAGTGCTTTCGAGTTGAAGAGTTGCACAATGGGAATGCTATTATGGAAAGGAAATACTATTGAACTGGGTATGTGTTTCGGCGAAAAGGGCATTCCGAGGAACGCAGTGGATGAGTTTGTTCAAAGACAGTCTGACCTTAATCCTTTCGACTTGATTCGAGCCTCTGACTCTCATTTAAATAGTTCAGTCCAGTTCTAGAACTGTATATGCAGCTTCAATATATGCCTGTGATCTATGTCCTTACATCACGTGTAACATGACCAATTCGCATGCGTCATGTGCATTTTGCAGTACTTTTAAAACATTGTTCTTCACTGACCAGTTTAAGTGGCTGCTTTTGCTCTATTCGTCTAGTTGGTTAAGTATTTCCATTTGATATATGCTTACATATAAATCCAAAGCATGCGCGACTAGGATGAGGCAAGAAATATCCAGGGACAAACGGGCCGCGCATCATTGAGGACAAACAATTGGATGTGCACGCTGGTATTTCCTTCTAGGGACTTTCGCATTATCAAAAGTCGACAGATCTGATCATTGAACTCAACAAGGAGCCTTTGGAATTCTTGTTCGGTGAAAACAAGCCCTCTGATGCGAAAGCCAGGGCCACTAAAAGTGATCCTCAAGCCAGATGCACTCTGTCCCGCTTGTAGCTCGCCCTTTAACTGTGCCAGTGACCCGACTTGGAACTCTGGCCGTGGAACCCAAGTTTCATAGATCATGCAGCCATCGCACACTTTTCCAACACTATATGTGAATGAAATCGATCCTGCATCTAGAGGATTCGACAAAAGGTCAGTCAGGGTAGCCTGAGCCATCATAGTCATTCCCTCGGTGCCTCTGCTTCTGGCGTTGGCTGTCCGTGATATTCGTACTGGTTCACAGGGAAGAGAGGAAATTTCCCACTCCCACTGGCGTATTTCAGGAAATAGCTGCATTATGAGGTTCTCTATTCTGCAAAATGAGAGAGTCAGGAACAAATGCCCCAATTGTGGCGCTGAAAACTTACTTTTCCCGCTCAGTGACGTACACCAACTTCGATCTCTGAGTGTCAGGCCAATAAATAGGGCCGCGACCATGGAATTCAAGAAAATAGTACGTCAAATTCCGATACACTTCAGTTGTGACGTGGTTCCAAGTGGACCTGTTCCAGTTTGGCAACCCAAAACACCTAGCACACTGGATTAAGTCGAAGATCAAAATTGCGGTGTCAGCATTGCTAAGGTCAGTATAACCGAGTTGGCCTAGAAGACAAAGCAAAGCAGGTAGAGTCATTGCCGTCTTTCTGCTTGATGATGAGATGAAGGAAGAAAGATATTAGGATGTATTGTGCAGCTGCCGCGACAAACCCAATCCTGGTGCAGCGGATCAGCGAAAGTAACTCACCGCAGTGCCATCTTTGACCCCAAAGGTTCTACCTGGTGCCCGACACACCCACCCTTATGATGAGGGCTGGTCAGCAGCTGCACCACCATTATTCTTCAACTACGCCACAAAACCGCCACTCGTCGTGGTGTGTGGTGACATGGCAGTACAAAGTGACTTCTAATATACAATGACCCTGCAGCACTGTAATGGAATTAAGTGATGATGGCGCACAGTACTGTACAGTACTGAACAGTATGTCCTGCTACTTGTGTGGCATACCATGGAAAGATATCTACCCGAACCTAAACTAACGACGCAGATAATATGACCACTCATAATTATGGAGTATTAGGGTGGAAGTTGCCATAAACAAGTGTGGTAATTTCTGTTGACAGGAAGCAGCAACAGCGTTTAGAACAAGACCAAGACCGCCGTGTATTTAATCTGCAACCGGGTTGGTGAGGAAATGGTGGCTAAAACAAAGCATTGTAACTGCGTTCAGAGAATCAGCATGATTGTTCCAAAGGAGTCTCGCCTTACTTTTCTCTTTGTCGATTGCACTTCTGGCCTTGGATCTGGCCTGATTCGGCTGGCTCTCTCTCATGGCCATTGCGTTATTGCTACGTCCTGTAACACCAAAAATGCTCCTGAACTAGTGGGTGAGGTTGAAGCTCACGAAAACTGCAACTGGCAGCATCTAAACGTCAGCCATTCCACGGGAAATGTTTTCATTGATAACCTGGAAAAGAATGGGACATCGATCGATGTGTTGATATATAATTCCAATGACAGTGATCATGAGCTGGAGATATCTAAGCGTCTGACGACTGACGGAGTGAGTAAACACCTCGACATGTCTTTCTTTGCTCCCTGCCAACTCATGTTCGCGATGATACCATACATGCGTGAGAGGGGCCACGGAGTAATCGTTGATGTGAGCTCTGCCATCGTCGAGGTTCCGATCCAAAGAGTTACTTGGACCCGGGGAACTAGCACGATTACTAGTGACACTACGGTGCACGACAAATCTTTTACCCACGAAGATATGTACCCACCAGTCGGTATGAGCTACATTCGAAGTCGCAAAAATGGTCACCAAACCCCAGGAAAAGCCGCTCTTCATAGTATGTTCCTTGGTTCTATAGTACAATCTATCACTAACTGCTTTAAGGTATCCTGCAGCTCATGGGAAACCAACTTGTGGATCATAATATCCACATTCTTTACAATATAGTGTATACAAGCCATGGGGGGGAAGATAGCTGTGCGAGGGATATATTTCTGGAGATAGTCAGGATGGCAAAACCCAAAGAACCTGCATTGTGCGCAGGGACAAACGCCAAAGACAACCAGCTTAATGACCGATCATTACCTTTCAAATTGCCTTTGAGAAGATCTATGGCGACATTGATGGAATAAGCGTATGAAAAGTGGGCAGTATGAATAGTTGGCTTAGTGCTTTGAATATGAGTAACTTGCTTTAATTTACTAAAGCCCAGATTGTAAGCTCCTTAGTGTTCGTGTTATACATCGCCGATCGAGATCTCGCCGCTAAACTCGGCGGGGGAGTCTATCAAGGGATGTAAATATATTCTGCGCAACTAAGACTCAACTACACACACATATACTCAACAAGGGAGCTGGTTCAGAGACGCACGGGCCACAGAAGTTGCAACAACATCAGTGGTCCGTGCGCAATTATTACATAAGCAAATTGAGAATCGGGGTGGATAATACAAGCACTCGGTTGTGAAATGGCCAAACTCAACTGCGTTGATGCTTTAGCCAGTACAGTATCAGGTCGCAGTAGTACAACATTAATGCTAGCTTAGTTTGTTGCTGGGAGAATTCCTATACTAGTTCCAGCGTCTCCTTCCTCCCTAATGTATTATGTATGCCACTTGTCTTCGCTAATGCCAACCTCCACTGGTACCGACGCACGATCGCCACCTAAGACTTATCAACCTGCGTCTTCCGCCGGTGCTATGTACGATAACAACTCGTCCATTGATAGAGATGAGAGATGACTTATTTTCGCCGCCTCCCAGGTAAATTTGGGAAGAGTAGATCCCGAATGGCTTTGCTGGAAGACTTTCCCAGCAGTACAAAGTTTTGTGATGTGGTCATCATTCATAAGCTTCTTGAAGTCTTCGAATTCGGATCTGTTGCCTGCCATGTCCACATACTCCTTTACTGTTGCTTTAGCAGGAGTAGTGGTCGCGTCTGTAGGAATGAAGTAAATTAAACCATTAAAAGCTTCGGAAATAGTGTTTAAACCTTTGCCATGCTCTCGATTAGTCCTAAGTGTGCCCGCTGACCAGCCGACTTTTTCGCAAATATTTTTCAAAAAGGCCGAGTCTGTCCTTAATTGCCCCATCTTTGACTCTTCAATGTCACGGACCAGTAGTATTTGGTCATATCGGCGACGAACCGCTAGTAAGTCTGATTCCTTTTCAGACCTTGCAAGATTTGTGATATGTTGTAAAACGCGATCCTGTGGCTTGCCCGGCGGCTTAGATACGCTGCTAGGGTGGCTGTCCTTACGAGTGGCTTCGACAATCTTAAAGAATTGTAGAATTACCGCCCTGCTACGGATTACAGCCGCAAGCCTGAAGACTTTCGCACTTGGTGGATTGCAGCGGTCAATTATTGGTATACTGCATTGCGGATCCTGCTCTATGATCTCGTCCGTGCACTTTTGTATCTCAATGAGTCTTTCAGCGTATTTAATCTTCCCTTCTTGATCATATAAGTTTCCTAGTCCACAACGGGGGCAATGCCTTAGCTCCAGGGGGAGAGGTTCCTCATTGCGTAAGAGAAAGTTTGTTGAAATAGCATAGCTATTCGTGAAGTTAATAACTGCATGATACTGCCTCGGTTCCGTAATGACCAGATCGCCAGCCTTGGTACAAAGTATTTCAAAATCAATATTTTGGTTGCGTAGTTCAGAGGGCGCAAAAAGTAGTCCCTGGTGTCGGACAAATTGGTCGCATGTGTCAGTGGCAAACGAGCGGATGTAGGTTTCAAACTTTTGGGTATGATGCTGCCTTATTATGATCCACAACTTCACCCCCGAAAGAGTAAGATTACAGGACCGGAAATGCGCGTCTTCGCGATGAAATGCAGTACCTGACCATTTTTCTCCGATATGATCATACACGGAGTTAACGCCTTCTATAGGACTAATCGCAGAGAGAACAGGTCCTGAATGAAGCAGGTTGCCAAAAGCAGCGATCAACCGTGGTCCAACGTAGTATTGCAGGGTCTTCTTTGGTGGGTCTCTCACTGCTTGCTCGAGAAAAGTCAACGCCTCCTCTTCTGATGGCGATTGTATGGGCGCCGAAAGATCAAGGCGTTGAAAGCCTGTTGATTTCGATTTGCTCAGACTGGTACACCCAGGCACCATAGACGTTGGCCTGTATTTGACGGCAAACTGTTCACCGTTCTGTGGATTGTTGAACTTCATGGCCGCCCAATCCACGTGGAAAGGACCCTCTACAGTAACTTTCCCGGCGAATGATGTCGTCCCAATAAGGCCCTCAAGACTATCGACCATTCTATCTCCCATTTGTTCGACTCGCAGATGTGGCGTAGTCTCAGAATCTGAAGCAAATAGGCTGTTCCGGCGTGTTTGGATTAAGTCATCGGTGCTTAGGTCTGACAAGGAAGATGAGGTCGGGCTGTCTAGTTCCATGTCACTATGGTATGTCGAACCAGGCTGCGGCACTGACATCTTTGGCCGAAGCTGGGCGAAACGAAGAGGCGGCGCCTTTTGCTGAAAAGTTCGAGCCTCTCGGCGATGCTTCCGACATCGTGACTGTGATTTTGCGGTCGCAATTGACATCTGGATCTTCTTTAAACTATTGGATATCTGTTCAATTGCTTGAAGAATGGTTTCCAATTCTGGCTGTTCAGGGAATGGGTGTGTCTTTTGCTGCTGTCTCCGATTTAGCCTGCCATGCTTCGTCACCTCTATTTCTTGCTGAAGCTCCGCGGCCATGGTCGCAATACGATGAATTTTAGCACTAATGTCAGACATATTGAGCTGTCTGATACAATGCAGAGGACTGAAAACCTAGAGATATATGGAAGAACAAAATTCCATCAAGCATGCTCAGGTGGAGGAAAAGTTTTGTTTGCATCGGGACGAAGATCACTTCAACCAGTGGCACATTTTTGGGTGGCTGGAATTATGTACCCCTCAGGTCAACCAACAACCTGCCACCCTCCCCTGGCTGCACAACCCCGTCTGTTCAAGGGTGGTAGGGGAGGACACCCCTGTCTTGTCACCAGCATTGACAGGGCACAGTAGGTGGTAAAGATTCGCTTAAATTGCTACGGACGGACTACGGGTTACAGTAAGTACCGCCTACTTATGATATATTTGTGTTACCTTTGAGCAGTCTGCGTCGTTGTCGCGGCCTGTTGCATATGTCCGGCGTTTCTCTCCGTTTGTGTGTGCTCTGGCCAAAATATGCGGACCAACCACTCCGCACCACTAGCTTACTAAGTGAGGTAGGTGAGCCGCTGATTGGGAAGGCTGACTTTACACCTGGAGCCCTCAATTCAATCTGCAGCAAGTCCCCGGTATAAAAAGACAATGACCGTCGCACTCGTCCGCACTCGTCTGTTTCGAATGTGGAAGGGGTGTGCTTGCCGTTGACCAAGATGATAGAATTTCTAAAGCGTTGCGAGACTTTCCGGTACGATTTGTCATCCACCGCTCGTACACAAAAGATATGCGCATGAACGTTGAATTTAGACCCTGCTCTTGTAGGAGGCACTTCAAGGTCAAGATAAAACAAAGTGGGAAATAACACAGAGACCAGAACTTCTTTGACGAGTTTGTTTAGCTTCTTGTCGTTGTACACCAGAGCCTTGAGAGCGGGAATGGCAGTTACGTCGTCAAGGCCCGTGGTTTCTGGGAGTTCGACGTCCAGCCTGTAGTTCCTGTCAACTGAGCTTTGTTTTTGGCATCCCATATATTTATCCCAATCTCTTTTCCCATCCATGCAGGACATGAGTGCGTCATAGAGGCATACTAACCACTTGGGACCCTTTTTCTTTTCTATTTTCGCAGCTGGTGCTGAGTATCCTGTGCCACCACTTAGTATGAAGTCTGGTTCGTCATCTCCATTTAGAGCTGCGAATTCTGTTCGGGCGAGAAATATGGGATTGTTCTGAATAACCCCAGCGTCGCAAAATACTTTACCAATGCCCCCACTGTCTCTACCTGCTGCATCAGCTGCCAAAGTCTCGATTCTTTTAGCAGGGAAGTATCTGTAGCCTTCGTCAGTAATGCCGGCATAATCCTGTCAATGATCTTTAGAACCAGACTGACACTGGGGCCGCTGAGCTGCTTTGGGCACTGTGATTTGTTAGAGACTTTGGAAAAGAGCGTCATCGAGAGTACCTACACTTCCCAAGTCTCGACTGATTCACAGCCTTCCATCGCACAATAGCCTGCCCTTTCTTCTCCATGTCCATTGTAGTTATTAAAGAGATGGATGGTCGGCTGATCGGTGTTGGCGGTCAGAACACCAATTTTAGCGCCAATAGTGTGGGCATGTGAGGGGTCAGTGAGTTTCTGGTGTCCGTGAACATGCTGAAGGGCTTTAGCGATACCGCTGTCAGGGTATATAGAACCAGTAATCAGGGCGAGAATCCACTTGCAGACAGTGCTCTCAACCCGCGGCCGGAAAGCCTCTAGAGCCAGGCTCTCGAATTCTGCTGCACATCTTCGCGCCGACCAGCCTTCCATGTACAAAGTGAGCAATACTAAAGCACCTAGAGAGGACATGTCAGTTGCGAGAGTAGCCCGAAGTTCTGATACAGACGACAAACCGGCGCTTGAGCCATAAACGTGAGTGAAGAACTCCTGAATTGGTATGTCTAGGTCCAAAGCTTCTTCGATCATGCAGAGTATGGTTATTGGGATTATGCCGCGTCCGCCGCCTCCATCAATGCATAAAATGCTGTGTCCCGCCGTGGGTGGTCTTACTTTCACATATAGCGCAGCATCTTTGCCGCATAGTATGCAGTCTTCTAATACCAGCAGCCATGGGTCTGACTTATCAGATTTGCCAAAAATGAGCAGGCAGTTCTCACACAACCAGTGACCGCAGAGTGACTTATATTGCGGGTGCTTAGCCAGACATGCTAAGCATGTCTTATTGCTCCTAATATCAGCCCATCTCTCAGAATGCTTTTGCAGGGTCGAGAGATGAACTTTAACTGCCGACTTTTCAAAAACAAGGCGTTGAAAGAATTGCTCGAAGTGTTTAGATATCTGATCAGTAAATGCCCGAGGATGCAGGACACCGCCAGCCAGATCCAGCTGAAACGCACGCCGGCCGGCTTCGAGGCAGGCCTGCTCGTATAGTTTGCAGAAGACTTCTGCCGGATGGAATACTATCTGGGAAATTAGAGGGGCAAGTACAAGAGTAAATGTGTTGTACGTACAATGCATGCCTGGTGGGTAATGATTCAACAGTATACTCGATGCGATGGTTTCAACAGCGAAATCTAACAGGTCTCTAGGAGAAGTAAGCCTCTCGACAAAATTTTGTATATGTAAAGCAAGATCTGGGTTGACTGGAAAATCTTGCCGGGAAGCGACAATTGGGTCAAACGATATTTCGATATTGCCCATTGCATCGAAAGCCCTGTCGATCAAACACTTCAAATGTTGAACGGAAAAGAGCTGTCTGAATTGGCAACGCCCTTCCCGGACAGCAGCTGCTTCTCGGCTTAAAATTGGCTGCAAGGCAGCAAAGGTGTGTCCCTTGTTCATCTTGACTACACAAAGAGTTGAAAAATAATGGCTCAAGTCATGACTTCCTGAGTCAGTGACGATTCTATTTAAGAGCTTTTCGGCCACTGTCTCTGCAAGTGTTTCCAGTAGATGGCTTCCATCTAGGACGACTACCAGGCGAGGGAGAAACTTCTTGCGAATATCAGTATTGCATTGCTTTGTCCACCGGGCGATTTGATGCGCGATATTTCTCAAGTCGTCGTTGCTATAGGAGACGAAGCAAAAGACGTCGCTGAAAGGATATAGCAGATCTGAAAATACGTTATTCTGGACTTCTGGTCCTGCTTTACCGGCCGAGAGTTGGCATTCTCTTTCCGCAATGCAACAGGACAATTTATTGCCATGCTGTTTGTAAAGACTTGAAGTCGCCACAAGGAGTGGTTCAGGACTTCCTTCGGATAGATTCAAACAGAACTGACCAGACTGCCTTTTTGGTTTTTCGAAGAAATCAGGGAGCTGTCTACAACCTACCACTGTTACAAGACTTGGGCAATTCTCTACACCAGATAAACTACTGGTGACCTCGCCGAGCCTGGCAGACATGGAAATGGTCGGATGTCGGCCCCCTCGATACCAGAGCCAGTGGGCGCATTTTTTGGCCATATTGATTGAAGTGGCACTCAGTACAGACAGTATCGCAAAATGAAGATATCAATAGGATTCAGTTTTAATGACTAAACTTTTGGTAAACCTCTCAGCACCTTCTCCTCGATATATTTATACAATAAAGCAGACGGTAGTTGGTACGGTTTCGACCCTATGAGTAGTGGCACAGTCCGAAAACATCACACTGCCGTGTTCACCGGGAGGGAGTCCATTCTCGCCGCAACTCGAATGCTAGAATACATTCTAGCTCCAGAATTTCTCGAAATAGCCATTGCGCCTTGTATTTGCCCTTAGATTCGAATTCAACCTCCACCATAAGCTGGAAGTTCCTTGAATTGGCACACCGCAAATATGTAACTGGCGCTTTCTTCTGTCAACTTCGCAAAGTGCTAAACACATAAGAAGTATAAGTATGTCCGATTGGACCCGTTGATCGTGGTTTATCTGCAAGACAGCACTTGTTTTAAACCTAATATGCCTCGCGAGGATAGCGAGGATCTCATTTGGATTGCAAGTGTCATGCAGCGTGAACCTGCCACCACTGGCATACGAATACGCTGTGCCGTCAGGTGCTAATGAGTGAGTGCACTTCCATACAAGCTGTTTCCAGACCTTGTCAGTTGTGTTCGTCGACATCCAGGCCTGCCAATGTCCAAATATTGCTCCGCTGTGTCATGCCTTCCGGCTCGTCCATATCGCTTATACCAATTTGCATAGTATGAGAGAAACACGGCAAATAGCAAGTTCCTATCACAAGTCCCTTGTTGTCTTGGCCCGAATGAAGCGTCATTTGGGTGCCTATCATACAGGAAACCATCTCAGCATGAAAACGGCTGCCATCGCTACACGTGATATTGTAGGCGGCACAGAAGATCTTTTTTTTTTTGATAATGAATTGCTTTGATCGCATGTTACTGACGTTACATGTACTTGGTGAGATTCCCATTGCGATACTTTGATGCAGGGTGATGGGGGAGTTGATTGTTTGTTTTAACGATGTCGGCAAACGGGTACTTGCAATTTTTGGCACAGTATGTATAACTTGCTAGCCTTGTTGGCATATCAAGATAGAATATTGCGACGCGTTTAACCGCAAACAGAGAACGACGCCAGGGGAATTCCAAATATAGACATAATTAAGGGGATGGGATTGTCGATGTACAATTGATTGTGTGTCCACCCAATTGCACCACCCGCCTAGGTCCAACTAAGAGTAAAGACGCGCGTACAAACAGTGCCTTCTTTAGAAAGCGATGTCCCATTTGCTCCGTGATGGGAAGCTGATCTGAAATCGTGGCCAATTTCTTTTGCGAAGACGATCTCTGTTCCCGCCACTTACCTCACACATGCTCTCTTATAAATCCTGCCAAAGCGGAACTGCTTAGGAGGACTGTTCTCAGACTCAGACAAACATTCAACACTTGGTAGATGCTATGTATTAATATCCCACCTCTTGTGGCTCACTTTCGGCAACATGGCAACGGGATCTCACGAAGAAGTTCAAATCCCAACCGTCGACGGCTACCGTCTTCACGGATGGCTTTATCCATCAACGGGGAAAGGCCCAGCCGTAGTCATGTCTCCGGGAGTATGTACAACTCTGAACATATCTATGCATATCACTAATAGGTTGTAGTTTCTATGTTTGAAGGAGATGATGCTACCTCAAATAGCCGCATACTTCCAAAGGCATAATATTAATGCCCTTATCTACGATCCTCGCGGGTATGGCGAGAGTTCTTCAAATGCTCTAAACGACTTAGATCCTGCGCAACATTTGGAGGACTGTATAGACGCTCTAACATTTATAACCAGTCAATCAACAGTTGATCCAGAAAGTGTCGGATATTGGGGCGTGTCATACTCAGGAACACTTTCTCTTTGTGCGGCAGCAATGGACAGCAGAGCCAAGTTTGTCATCTCATGCTGCCCATGGGTGAAGTACTTTCATGATGAAGATGCTTTAAAATACCTGCAAATGGCAATGAATGATAGGGTTTTGCGACTTCAGGGAGCAGCGCCTTGTACTATTGCTCTGTACGACGGTCAGCAAACTACCGGACCTTTTTTTCACATTCCCAGCCGTAAAGGTGCTGAGAAGGCATACAAGTGGGTGTCCAACGTTAAAAGGCACTTCCCTAATTATAGACACTTTGTCACACTTCAAACGCTAGCAAATCTCATCAAATGGTCACCATCTGGCCTGATACAACTACGACAATTTATACCAACTCTAATGCTCATTCCGGAAGAAGATCAGCTTTCACCCCCCGATGAACAGCTAAAGCTTTTTAAAAGCTTGTCTGGCCCGAAAGAAATGTATGTAGTTAGTGGCGAGGATCATTTTGGTCTGCTCATGGGACCAGAACGGGAGAAGCTGTTGGGATTGCAAATATCATTTATACTAAAAACCACAAAAAAAGAAACTGGCGTAGTCCGAGGAAACCTGTAGAAGGTATTAGAGGGCTAATATTAGATTGTTAAAATACTTTAGTATTAATAATAGCAGGTTTGCTTTCTATGGCTGCTTTAACCACCTAACTCGGTGGTATTATTGATACTATTACTGTAAGTATTGTTGACTAACTATCTAAGTGTCTAACTTTTTGAAATGTAATTTTATATCTAACCTATAAGTCTAGAGTCCGAAGTCGCGGCAAAGCTAGGCAAGCTCTATCTCAAGAAGTTATTGTATTTCAGTATGTAATTGTCGCAGTGCTTAAACCTTGCATGCGTCGAGGACCCATTGTAGGAAACATTCTTTTCGTGGTACAAAGGTCTTTCGGTTTGAGAGTTTTATCTATTGTCTATTGCATGCATAACTTAAATTGTGTAAAGAAGCGTATCAGACCCAAGGTTAGCCAGGAAATTACAGATGTATTGCATAACTCATAGTTGTTACTGCAAATTGGGTTTTGGTACCTGTGTGGTACATGGTAGCTCAGTTGCCTACTCTTGCTTCAATAGAAAGCGGACGCCTTGTTCGCCTTTTGGTGTCGCAATACATACCTTCGCGAGGGCAGGGCTTTAAGTACTTGTAATAATATCCCGCTATTCTTGGAACCGAACCTAGTCTGCCAGTCGGGATATGAATCAAGCATACGTAACGGACCAAAGGTGAGCCATCTAGTATCTTTAACAGGAAATGCCTCTAAATGGTAGGCATTTAGAGAATTAGCGCCTCTGGTAGCATCACTGTGGGTGGTTCGCCTCAGGAACGATAGCTCAATAGACTCGATATAGATAGGCTAAAACACCAGGTTAGAACGTGCCGCGAGTTGCCAGTACTCATGGTCTCGATCTAGGAAGTGGAGAGATAGGCTCTATCTAATGAGGAATTGCACGTAAACTGCTCATTCTTTGGCAAGATGGTTGGTCACAGCGTTTGAGGCGTTTAATGTAGTTATAGGGAATAAGGAATACAGAGATTCTGAAAGCAATAGCTAGGAGCAGAGCCATAAGCGCTTATTCGGCTCTCTAGATATCGACGTACTGGTCTCCCCAATTCAAGTTGTCTTGTGAGCTGCCAAGGCCCGTTTGTGTAATACATAACCAGATACAGGAGCCTACCAGGGTCATTTTTGATAATGCTGTCAGTGGTACGCACATTCTTTAAGGTACTCCAGGATATGCTTTCCTTCATGCTCGGGAGACGCTATCATAATAGACAACTAACTGCATTTCCGTCCCTGAATAGGCAACTTACTTTAAATCACTGTCAATAATTATAAAAATGAAGTGAAATAAACCAAATTTATTGCATCAAAATTCTGGAAAAGCTTCAATGTAAACTGTAATGGACACGTAATAGTGTTAGTATATATCTATAATTGCGACTCTAGCGTCTGTTCGTACTATACTGCTAGGAATAACAGACGAATAGGTCGAATGTGTTAAAGACAGGTAACTCAAATTAGTGAAAATACAAATAACGAATAGATATTCTAGGTCCTCTCACACACCGAATCACTCAACCGCAATGGTCCAAGCGAGTATATTGATCATTGTCTAGGCGACTAAGAACGAGTATCCAATGCTAAGGAAGAAAGAGGAAACAAGACGAGGAAAAGGAGAGCTCTTAAGCTTAAGAAGTAATGGGAAGCAATCTCGTTTGTGATGGGTCCCGGCCCGGCGGCCGAGCCAACCTGGTGCATCAACATAGCTTACTGTGCCTCCGATTAAAAGTCCTTTGCAGTGTAAGAAGGGGGTGCTGCCTCATAAGCACACTCAGGAGATGGCCATTGTGAATATGGAGGCGGCGAATCCTCGTTGAACGTAGTGCATGAGAAGACATTTGGATGCTCGTTGAGATGCTCAACGGTAAATATGCATGTTTGGGTTAGGTGACTTCGATTCTTAGGGCGTTTGGGAAGGGTATATCCTAAAACGATCAAAATCGTCAGTAGTGGTCTAAGGAATGCAGATAGACCAGCCATACTAAGGTATAACTTTATCTTATTCATTGCGGAATGGTAAGAAGAGTTTGTAGCCTCGCTCTCCTCACCATGCTCAATCTCGGGTACAAAGGACAGAGCCCTCATCTTCCGCGAGTAGGTTGTCACAGCGTGTACTGCCTCCCTGAACTTTTGTCCTCTAGGTTCCGCTGCTTTAGTATTTCTACAAGTATCCCATGTTTTCTTCAGGATGCTGATATTCAGTCGACAGTTGTCTAGTAGTGTGGAGAAGGAGCATTCGGTCTCGTAATCGCGAATATGGCGCTCTGCTAACAGCCAACCTGCGAAGTATCAGCATTTGAATAGATCATTTATGTTGAGTTACACACCATCTCTGCCAATTACTAAACCTTCTGGTAAACCCTCAGGCATAATAGGCTGTTAGTGCGACGGCTTTTGATTGAAATACAGCGGAATTCGCCTCAAGTGTTTTGATTTCGTGTTCAATACACACATGATCAAAGTCCAATGATGGAGGATGTTGAAGCGCTTTTCTTCTGTAAATATTACGGCATAGCCTAGAGAGGTGTCTATTCTTAGCCCATTAGAGGTGGGCTTTGCCTACGTTTTTGGCCTGGGGTGGTGTCGAAAGTTCCCTAGGGCACACCCTCGGTCATTGGCGTGATGTGTTGGCAGAGGGCGGCGGAAGAAGCGGATAGTTTGAAATGTCCGACCGCAAGCTTCCTAGACATTCTGTGAGGGCTGGTGTTAATATACATACTAGCAATACCCTTCCCTACTGTTACGGCACTAAATATTCCTCAACTCGTTGGTATATAGTACCTTGCATTTGTTAGATCAAGGTTTTCAGGTCAGCCCGGAATATTAACAGATACGGCAAAGAGGTAGACAATGTGTAAGTGACAAGTCCTAGGTGGGTTCGTTAATTCAATACTCTAAATCAATAGTTCAGATAATCTACTCACTTTTCAAGGCCCTCACATTGAAGCAGCCCTCACGATGTGTTTGGTTCTTGATGCCATTGTGTGGGCTCTCGGAGTGGCTGTATTTATTTGCTACTGCGCCTTCGATCACTCTTCATTGTGGAAGCAGAGCTACGCTCATTCAAACCTGTTCACCCCTGACGGCACAATAATGTCACTTTACTGGTTGGTCCTTTCGTGTGTTTCTATGTCCTGTGCAAGATTCAACACAACTAAAGGAAAATAGGCTCAACCTCCTCAACCTGCAGTTTGCATCTATCATGAATGGCTTTTTCACAAAAGTTAATACCTATGTGCAAGATCTCGCAGACATAAGCCATCATTTTATTCTTGATAGTATCCTTTACGCTGCTTTTGTGTTTCTCTTCGTGCATTCTTACTTTATTGCTGCTGAGTGCGTCTTATTCTTCAAGCTGGTCAATCTGGCCCTGCTTTATTTCAGAAATCAGAAACTGTCAGTATTGGTTCACTCCTCTTTCGTGTCTGGACCTCTCGCGTGGAATATCTTTGCTCTGTACTGGGTTGCATCTTGTGTCGTACCTTCAACAAATTCTGCTTCACACATCATGGGATTATTTTCCGTATCGTCCATTTTAGGCTATGGGCTATTTTTCGGTTTCGCTTACAGGGTGAGTTTCTCCCGCTTGAGTTTGAGACCAACAGCCAACAGGTTGCTTAAGTATGCCTGCAGGATCATTCTATGAGTCTTTTTTTCAGCGCTATATCGTTGAGCGTTTCCGTTTATCATTTTGTGCACGGTGAGGGCTCTGTAGAGTGGGTTCCGTCAGCTGCGATAGCCGCCATTCTTTACACGTTAGCCGCGATCCTTGCAACAGCGTCCAACAACATTATGGCGGTGTCGCAAAATTACAGTCACATAGACATAGAGAAGACAGCGAGGGTTTCGAGATGTATGCAGAATGCCTGATACGTTTGGGGCGACACGAGTGGTTGATGATATGAGGATGTCCTCAACCATGTCAATGGGAGTTGTGCGGGAGGCGTGGAGCTAAATTGACGAAAGACACATTTTTTCCAAATCTGTGTCACTTTACTAAGTATATTTATGTTCGTTCGTAAAATACAGAACTTGGAACGTGAAGTGTACAACAAGAGTATGGGTGCGGTTGGCCAAGGCAAATCTGTAAATACCAACTAGCAGTGGGATGAAATCACGAAAGAAAACGGGTGGTAGTGATTTGGTAAGTAATATAAAGAACACATGTTCATGTAAGAAATTTAATTTTTTGAATCTCTGAATAAACGTACGATAATGCGACCATTATCACAAAGTAAATCGTAGGATGACCTTGTAAATGGCTAGCGCTGATAACATTATGAAGCCATAACCTATGATCAAACCCCAAGCCACCATAGCATCAAACCAACTCATTTCTTTCGACATATAAACACTTGTAAGCACTGATATGAGAGCTATGATAGAATTGAATATACCAGGGCTCTTAGAACGTTAGCAGGCGGGATGGAATACTCCATGTCTTTATCAACTCACAAAAAAAGCCTACTAATCAGCCAGATGTAGTTGTGTCTCAAAATCCACCATAGCCAGGCAATACCTAGCCCCCCTATGACACATGATGCTATCGCAATCCCACTAAGTGATCTAGGAAGAGCATGTTGCACCAATCTACCGGGCTGAGAGCCGTTGAGAAGGCCTGTGCGGTTGATGGCGCGCAACGTCCCCGGGAACACAACATACCCTGCAAGAAGCAACCATTTGAAGATAACAGCTAAGATATTATACCTATCTTTGATAACGTGAGATTTAAGAACCATTTCGTCATAAGACCGATGAGGTTTGTTCTGAGCAGCTATGTTTGTTTCAATCTGTCTGGGGTCGCCATTTTGCTGAGTTTTAGCGCCCATGTTTTGATGCTTTTCTTCGAAATAATCAACTTACTTTAATGCACGTCTTTTTGGGTATTAAAAAGGGAAAGATAGGGCACGAAAAGGAGAGGCAGACAGTTTAGGTTTGCGAAGGATATGACACCTGGCTTTATAAAGTTAGATGTGCTGTGGACGATATCGTTTCCCTAGTAGCCAAATTCAGACACACGCTGCCGATTTCTTTTTCAACTCCCCCACTTCCTCTTATCATCGTATGCAACAAATTAGTTTGTGCTACTCCATGTAGGCAATTTACAACATGGATATCAGCCAGTACTATGCGGCTATCATAGCCACTCCTCTCTTGGTCCTTCTTGCACACACTTTAATGTTGCAGCTCCCAGCTCTTAGAGAGTCCGCTTGGGAACTGCTTCGACATTACGTTTTAGCAAACCTCCCAGGAAAACTGAAAGGGTATCTGTCTGCAACAAAGCGAAGATTGCCTCCTGGGGTTGCCTCATTTTACTCCTTCTTTATACTCATTAATATTTTCTGTGTGACTGTCGACATATCAAGGGTGTCTGGAAAGATGCAGTTGCGAGTCGTAGAATCGGCGGTGTTTCTACAAAGGTTAGGCGGGTTGGCGTTGATAAATTCATTAATTTTGTTCGCTACTGGGCAGTTTCATCCCGTTACAACCGTTATTTCGATTCCATACAAGTCCTATCGTCGAGCTCATGCTTGTGTTGGATTTGCCGTGATGACCAGTGCGGTGCTTCATTGCTTCCTGGGGTTGCGCAAGCTCACAAATGGGCCTCAAATTGGTGGTATCGTCGCTGTATCGTCAATCGGCATTCTTTGTTTGTCGTCAATTCCGCTTCTAGGCCTCCGTGTCAAGTTCTATGAAGTCTTTGCGGCTGCACATTTCTGCCTATCAATAGTTGTTCTAGTGGCGACATGGATTCACTTATCGCATTTGTCCCTCTTCACGCCACCAAAGCTGTATCTCTTTCTGGCATCTTGTTGTTACGGTCTCCTCAAACTCTTTCGTCTGGCGTGCATGATCCAAGCCAATATTTCGACCGATGGTAAAAAGTCTACGGCGACTATCCGGGATGTCAACGGCGACATGGAGGTTCGAATTCGGCTGGCCCGCCCTCTCAGCATTCTCCCGGGTCAATTCATATACCTTAGGCTTCCTTTACTACGTATACCATCAACGATTTTGCAGTCCCATCCCTTCCAGATTGCATGGGACTACTTCGAGATGGATCAACAAACAATCATAGTCAATGTTGAACCGCGCCAGGGGTTTTCGCTGGCTATCGCTGCTGCCGCTCGACAAGGGGTTGACAAGAGACACCTGGCGCTCGTGGAAGGACCATATGGGCAGTCCATTCAGGTTGATAATTGCGAAATTGGCCTTATATTCGCTACCGGCATTGGCATCGCTGGCCAACTTATCCTCGTTAGAGAACTACTACGACAAGATAGGGTGGAACAGGTGCTGTTGTGTTGGGAGGTTAAAGACGAAAGTCGGTTGTAGACCCCGTTAAGCATACAATTGCTAACAACTTGACAGAATGTCGATATTTGGTAAAAGATCACATGGATGAGCTTTTGGTCTTAGACGAGAAACATGTAGGCTGCTTGCGGAGAATTGCTTCGTCGTTCCGGGCTAACCGTGCGATTAGTTGTCGAGACTAAATGTTTATGTCACGGAAAACCTACCTCCTGGCATGAATGAATCAGGAACACTGAGCAATGGTAGTCACCAACGGGTCAACATACATGGTGAAGAAATGGACCCGGAGGCTATTATAACTCACGAACTTCAAAGCTTGTTACATGATGGGAAAAAAATCTTGGTATCTTGTAAGTAATGACCTAATATGAAAAATGACGGCAGCAGCTTCTAGTCCTAACCTTGCGTAGATTGTACGGATGGCGGCGCCGCTAAGATTATTGAGGACGCCGTTGGTACTCTTTGCCGTGGTAGCGGGTCAAGTGGACCAGGAGAAATACGCATGGAGAAGTCGGAATTTTGTCCTTGGAAAGCACTTCAGAAACCATCGAGGAAGGTTAGAAATGGCTTTTACGGTAACGGAGGCAAATCCACGACTGAAAGCATGCGAAATCCACAGGGAGAACCACCTGCTCGGCCGCGTAGGCCGTCCATCTCTTACGCGATAAACCCTGTTTAATTGCCATTCTACTGTAGCGTATAATTGTAGATAGAAATAACTTAGCACGTTACTGCAAATAATGACCTTCTGTTCTAGTTATCCCATTGAAAAGTGAAAAATAAGGATCTCGTCGGCTCTCACTATTGCCTACATCCTCAATAATTCAGTGCCTCAAGTTCCTCGTCGCCTTCCTGAATTCATCCACCGCGAGCTGGAGACGATTCGTAACATACTCTACTTCAGCGCGAAGATCCTCCCCGAGCTGTTGTACTTTATGGAGAAATTCCCTTTCTTCACGAAGTCTGTTATTCTCTCTTGTCTTGATCTTCACCATCTCACTCAGGCTCGGAGTGCCGTTCCAGCGTGCCCCGTCTGAATCATAAGCGTTATTGGTCTTGGGATTACTTGGTTCGGGAGTGGTCGCGGTACCGATACCAATTCGATAAGTCTTCGAAGCGGGACCATCATATTGAACCATGGTGAGTTATGGTAATAGGAATCCAGCTTGAGATGTCTTACAAGGTGTGGACAGTGTAGTTATAGTGGGTGCCGAAGTGGTACATAGCCCCAGTCTCTCTTTCACCAGACACAATGGTAGCCAAGCGGGGGGTTGTGGTGGTGCTGTTAATTTAGGGCACAGCAGAGGCTGCCTATTAATATTACAAGAAAGTACATACATACCCGTGGGATGAAAACCAATCTCTTTCTAAAATTAGGGACATGCTACGGCTGGCATCATATCTAGCTACATCCGAGCCTAGTGTATCTTACTTCCATTGTGTTGGCGCCGGCGGCCACGCCTGCCCTGAGCGGTACTTGTCTTCCCCATGTGGTCACCCGACCCTAGTTGAGACTTTCGGTATTCGTTTGTTCCCCGAGTATCAACTCCCACACCTTTGACATCAACCCAGTTCGGCTTGGCCCTTAGGTCCCCCAGTTCGGATTCAATGGTCGCTATCAATTCTACCAGCTCCTCTATAATCCGGTCCTTTTCCTTCGCTGCCGCCTTGTGCTCAACGATCTCTTCGCGGTATTGGCTGAGAATAAGATCGCCAAATTCTCTTTGAAATCTTTGCTTCTCACATTCCTCAAATATCCGCTCCTTGGCTGCGAAAGTATGACTCAGTGACTTGATCAAATTACTGATTTCAGTGTCTTTGCTCTGCATTTGATCCTGCATATTGGCTTTTTCATGACGCAGACAATCTATCTGATCGATGGCGCAAACAATATCTGC
The DNA here is from genome assembly GCF_001653235.2 of Pochonia chlamydosporia 170. Lineage (NCBI taxonomy): Eukaryota > Fungi > Ascomycota > Sordariomycetes > Hypocreales > Clavicipitaceae > Pochonia > Pochonia chlamydosporia. The sequence continues at coordinate 271,693 of NW_019154044.1, forward strand.
CTCGTAGGCCCTAAGTGCTATGGTGTTGGTTTCGCAGAGCTGTTGAAATCTCCCTTGCCATTCTAAACATGCGTCCCATGCCTCTTGATAAAGATTTACTACAATATCAGCTGTGGCGGTAGTAGTCGTGGGTTTGTCTTTGAACCACTGTGGATGTGCCTCATCCTCTTGCTTGATTTCGGACCCAAATAGGGCGGTCTGATACACGTGGTTAGCAGTCCGTGTACTTATATATATGGGGTTGATAAAAGACGTACGGTTGTTTGACTAGATAGTCGAAGCTCACTAGTTCCAGACATTTTCTTACGGTTGGAATACAGGGCCTTGATCAGCGTGGCTATGTTGGATATAAATACTGCCGTAGTAGGAATCGTCCACCCCTGGGAGGGAATCGGACACTCTCATAGGCAAGCCTACCGTGTCCCTCATAAGGAATAAATGAATAAATAGGCCAGCTCGCCCGCGTACCGGTATGGTCTTTACCCATAACCAACCGACCTTTCACCAAGTTTATCTTCTCTTACTATGAGTTTCAGCACGGGCGGGAATAATAAGCCTTCAGCGGCAGGAGGCCGAAGTAGTAGAGAACCACCGTCAGATCTTACTGCACCCATACCAGTTAAAGCTAGGAGTAGACGCGCCCCGCCACCAAGTATCCATGATGCCGATGAAGATGATGCGACACCACCAGTTCCACAATTTTCGGAAGGAAGGCAAGTTCTTAAAGCCTGCGACCCACGCCTTCGAATGGCATTTTCTAGTTGTATAAATGATTTGGCTCAGGAGTTCTCCCGGAAAGGGGGCATGAAAAGGTGGGAAGATCTACTCGTGCCCATGAATCAAGTCACTATTACGGAACGTATCATGACAGCCATTGGACACAATAACACTCTGAATCGAAGAGAGACAGAAACCATGGAAGGGCAGATACAGCAGAATGCCAACGAAATTGCTCTAGAGATTTTTTTGCACAGTGAGAAAAGTCATGCTGAACAACACGAGCCTGATATCTCTACTGATGAAGGGAAACGAGCAAAGTTGAGCGAGCTGATTGGGATGATTCAGAGTGGTGCCGACCACTACCAGATTCTGGGGATAAGCCGAAGCTCGCCAGAGAAGGATGTAAGACAGGCTTACAGGAGATTAGCAGTTATTTGTCATTCAGATAAAGCCGGTCATATAGACGAAGATGCGAAAGAGATAACACAAGGTGAGAATTGGCACTTTGATATCCGACGGAAACTGACAAGGCGTTAGCACTAAATAATGCCCGTGACATTCTATGCGACAAGGAGGAAAGGAAAAAGTACGATAACGAGTTGACTACCATGGATACGGACAGAAGAGAACGGCCAACCTTTGGTGAAAGCTTTGCCTCGAATGCCTATAGTTGGGACAATGATACCGGAAATAAGGACGATCCACCAAGTGAGAGTAGTAGCACACAGGTTCCGACCCGTTCTCAAGAGATTTTGGAAATCCACAGCAAAGTAACGGAGGTCCTGAATCACATATTTGCATCGCGTTCACCACCTTCTAGTGAACACTTGAGAAATATCAGAATACTTGACCGTCAAATTGAGGACACAAACATTGCACAAGGGGTGGACGATAAAGCGTACCAAGTAAACTACAACTTTATTTGTTCTCTTCATAAAGACATGAACAGGCAGATTGATAATATAGAAAAGGGGGCAACTACCAAAGATGAAGCTCATCGCAGCGCCGGCGACTGGCACAACATGCTCAAGGACCACTTCCAGAAGAATCAGCAATCCGTTCAATGGGCGGATATTGTATGTCGCTTATTAGAAAGCACTATAAAGGAGATGTCAGACAATACTGAGGGAACGGGGAGGCGGCCGAGTACCTGGACGCCGTTCAAAGTGGGTGGGCATAAAAAGAATAATGGATCTCAAATGGCCAGACCATCCAAAGATGATACATCTAATCGAAACAGAAACATGCCTGGGTTCGGGGGGAAGACAGGAAAGCCTAACGAAAGAGAAGACAACATGTCAGTTGACTTTTCTCAAGAGGTTCCGATTCGGGAATACCCTGGCCCAGGCTACACACGACGTGGGCATAAAATTTTGGGCTATAGACCCGTTTACCGCATATTTATGAATCGTCTTGGGGAGGAAGAGCGGGTACTTGCACAGGCAAGGTTCCTCGTTGAGGATGATGAAGATGACAACAACAATTTCTTGAGAGCGCTGGACATGGACGAGGTCGGCAAGGGACCTGCAACAGACTATGACCGGTTACCGGAAGCGGAAAAGAATGATCTACGAGTATCACATGGAAGATATAAACTCATAAATGCAAATGAGTTTAAGCGGATTGTAGGGATAGATTTTATAGGACAAGGCTCTATCGATCGTTCTGCGGCAACATGGGTTCAAGTTGAGTTACATAACGAACCGGACGCCGTCTTGGCCAACAAACCCCACCTCATGACACGCTCAGAGCTAAAGGAGTGGCTCGGCAAAAAGACCGGGGATTATGAGATAGATCAGTACCTAACGAAGAAGAACATGGTACCACCTTGGGCAATCGGAATGGGCTTGGAGATCTATAGCCACGGCTATACGAAACTCAATTTTCCACACCCTGCAGCTGTCAAAAAGCAACAGCTTAGAGAGATGCAGTATGGCGGCTTGATGCAGTACCAGAATCCGATGAATCATTACAACCCAATGCGAAATCATTCTCGGTACTTACCACAGACGGCATCACAGAGCCTCTTCCATCAACAGCCGGATGATCTCGACGACCTCAAAGATAAGGTAGAAGCCTTAACAGCTGGTTTCCAAAAATTGTTGACACATATTGGGATGAGTTCAAGCTAGTTCTTGCGCTTGGTTTTTTTCATTTCTACAGGTATGTGCGCATTGCATGTCCAGTGATTTCACGGAAGACCAGTGGCTGAATACGGGCGACGAATAAGTTTTGGTTCACGAACATGAGCTACTTACCATCGCATAGGGATTCAGTGTATGTGTTTGATAGGGTAGTCAGCTCTTTTGTCTTTCATTTTTATGGTTATGATTTCTGTTTAGTTAGGTGAATCGATTTTAGTAGTACTGCAATACCATAGATTGATCAATAAAATTGAGAAATTGTAACGAGACCGGAATTTGATTGGAATGTCTCATGGATACACGTTTTTAAAGGCTGCAAGGTAGGCAATATATTAAAGTAATCAGTCTACGGAGCAGGATAAAATGGCCTGCTCTGCGCTTGAAAATCGCACATGGCACGATGAAGAATCTCATGCCCGTCGCTTTGAGGCGACATACAACCATCAATACGCCGCTACCAAGGTATACATAAATATACTCTCGCCAACTGCTATCAGATAATCTACGGCGTTCAACGTTCAGAACACTCTACCCAACATAAGATCTTCTGAGGAAAATGTTCGAATTTATCTTCTCCCTTCCGCAGTACGGTTGCTATGGTACCGTTTTGCAGAGACCCAACAAACGTAGCAACAGGTACGTTTATCGCTGATCCGAATCCTACTAAGGCGTACGCAAACACTATCAGGATGAATGGACCAGTTGCCAGCATAGGAACGTAACCATGGCCCATGTATGCCTGAGCTGCCGACAATGGCACCGGTGGAGTATTGAAACACTTTTGTGAGCGGCGTGTACGTGTCGTAGGTCGTCTTTAATTGTCGGATGAATCTTGTAACATTCGTCAATTTCTGGCCGAAAGCATCCCCATAGCTAACCACAACGTGACACGCACTGAGGACATCTTGATGCGAAATTTGCTACCAAAGTGAGAAAAATGAAACGCGGTGCTCAGCTGAAGACGCAACGGGACGAATGTTTTGGTGCCTCTTATTTCTTACCACTTGGCCAACCCTAGGTACGGCCTAGTCATCTACGAGCAGCCACTGTAAGAATCTAAGAGCCACACATATATCTTGGGATTTGCCTTCAAAAACGAACCCGCAAGTATCTCCTGCCTCCGCACGGCCTTCAAATAATGAGTGAGTCGACTCGCAACAGACTTTCTCCGTGAGGGTATTGTCGCTTATAAATTGGCATTATCCAGTTCTTGTTGTAAGGATCATCCGATCGGGCAGAAGCTCTGCAGAAAGCCGCCGAAAGTTGGTTGTAGATCCTTCGAGAATCCTGTGGTAAAACTTCCTCCGCATCAGAAGGCAAGGCGCATCGTGAAGGAGCTACAATGAAGCACTTCGTTCTCTTGAGTAAATAAAGTTGCGTATAGTCCCAACATTCCCAGTCATCCAGTATACGTTTGGCGTCGTCGAAGACGGAGACATCGTCTGGTGAGTCTTTAAACTCCCAATCTCCAATTGCATCCGCCTTAGTATACGGTTTGGTACGCCCAGGGTTCCCGAAAGATGACTCTTCGTGTCCGAATAGCATAGCGAATCAAGCAATATGCGCGCTAAAATGCTCGCTCTTTGCGTTCCGACGAACGAAATGTCTAGGCCGTCTGCTAGCTTGTATCTGATTGAAAGAACGCCATTCAAAGCACTTTCTCTCAGAGTGTATTTCCAATCAACGCCAGCTTTAACCCAACATAATTGCGAATTCGGTTCTCTAAATCGCTTTGTAAGCCGTGCATACAAGAGAAAGGACTTCTCATAGCTCATATCAACCGTTACCTAGCCGTGCTGATCGTGGCCTGATCCAGATGGGCGGGGATGAAGCTTAATTCGTGATCAGCCCGTTCGAAGTTGAGCTCAAGCGTAGCTACGTGATTAGTTCTGTTTCTCTTTAACGATGGTCTACCGTCGTCATGGCGTGTCATCCCATGAGGGCCGAATTTTGGTGTCAGTTGTGGTCGCAATACTGGCACGCTGAGAGGTCTTTGTTTGTTCATCCACGTCACCTGCTGTTTTACCGGCACCCGAAACTGGCAGCCCGTCGCTGAATTTGTTAAGAATTGCATAAGATTGATGACTGTGCCTGACGAGGGTATCATCCGGAGAGCATATTTCGGGATGTATTTGTTGATCTTTTAAATCCCCGTTGGTTTGGATAGTGCACATATGCCAGTTCCGAATTGGCATTGTGCAGTCAAATATCAAGTCTGGACATAACCTTCTCCGTCGACCATTGGCGTAGATAGCTTCGATAGGCCAACGCTCCAACCCATCGTCAGGTTCATCACTGGCTCTATCAGTAGACGATCTTCTGCCCAGATCTGTTCGTTGGACGTGTTTTAGGACTCATGTGGGGAGTTGGTGATGGGAAACGCTAGGAACATGTATTCAAGCAAGGCGTCTTCGTTGTCTTGTGTCCCGGCCTGGACAGATTTCGTCATGCAGAAATGAAAGCGCCAAAATTCAGGTTGGGCGGCGGGGTCGTGTTGTGCCTAACTCCGTCCCACACATGATGCCGACAGTGGGTACTAGGTAAAATAAATTCAGTGGTGCCTACAAGGCTAAGATGCTCCGAAGGCATTCTTAACCGTTCTCTCGGCAATTGGAAAAGGTGGTCAAGTGAGGATGTCTTGATATTTCGTTATTGTTTGTCCTATTTGTGGTACAAGTGCAAAGTGCAAATGGTCACTATTGCGTTATAAAGATGCCCGTATGTCAGCGACCTGGAGGTTGAATGTTGGGGGATATTGGAATGGTGGTTTACAAGAAGGCCATGTGAGCTGGCACGCAAGCGTCGCACCAGTACCTCGACGTGCTTATAAGCAGATACATCGATGATGGGCCTCGGTCGACGCCAATTGTTGGTACTCGGGCAGGAGAGTATAATTACTGTGTCATAATAAATATAATATATATAATTTGGTCCTTTCCCTTGCAAGATTGAATATTCGACACGTCATAATGCTGTTGCCTAAAACATTTCTACTTGTAGTCGCGATTGTGCGGGGAAGGTACGCGAGAAAGCTAACGCTTCAAAAATCGACATTTACCAAATCAAGAGCTGTCGAGTTCCTCTAATCATGGCCGGGGACGGTCTCATTTACACCTCAATGCCAAGAACTGATGTGGAGTTATGAAGACACAGTATCTCCAACAGGCCCTAATTGACTATGAACTGTACGCATTCGATGCATCTTGCACTATACCATCTAATTTTATCTTTGTGCTGGCCGGGGCTGATAGGAACTTCAGCCGCATGGTACGTACCTACATGGACTCCAACTACACAAATAACCGGTGAGACAGATTGACAGCTCATTCATGGTCAAGCTGGACGAAGCTGACCTTCGCCCCCGTCTACACGCAAAAATTGACAAAGTGTGTGTGGTTGCCGAGCTTACAGGAACATACCATGCCAAGCCTTGCCATCCCTACATAATGAGGCGGACAGGTGTTATGATGTATAGTGCCAACGAAGTGATAGCTGAGAAATCTTCATTCAAGTACAAGCGAATTCGGCATGGTCGGTCGAGGGAGTGCCATGTTATGGCACCTAAAGTCTCCTTCCTTTGCCAACTCGCCTTTGGTTCGGTGGAAAAAGGACTTGAGGAAGTGCTCAGTCTAAGGAATACGGCTGTGAGGGGGGCTAATTGCTTTGGATTTGCCCTTCGGCAGCCTCGTATTGGCTTTTCATCCGGTGGAGAAGACGGCAGAGCAATTGGGATGTGTTCTAATGTCAAAGCTTTAGTACCTTAACTCTCCCATTTTCATAATAGACTTGGCTAGGTATTAATATTTATACGCCTTACTGTAGGCATCAATATCAAGGGCTAAATTACATCCTCCACGTCAAACAAGCTTGCTGCATTGTAATGCATGACACGTCGCCAAAACAGTTATTCAGAGAAGTCAAAATCTCCTATATTCTAGTCCTACGTACGGCAAGGAGGCTTCGGAAATTTATTGTTGCGAGTTCGGAGTTCGAGATGCGAAAGTGACGCTAGAAGTTCTGCGACTTGTGGTCTTTGACTATCCTTTGCTTCAACAAATATAGTATCCTATTCCTCCATTAGCAACCTACTTTATCACTTCTTGCTTGTGGCTTCCAGTACCGTGACTTGGAGTCCCCGTGGCCAATGAGGATCCTTTGATGATGTATATAGCACACCAACATCTTCTGTGTGTTTGTCGCGTACGACGAAAGCAATATCCATGCCGAAAAGGCCAGAAAACTCTCTTATCTTGTTAATAAGTGTCCTTTTTCTTCTCTTTAACATTACTCTAAGGTTTCTAGTGAGAGGAGGCATAGTATATTCACAAGTGGTAGATGTTTGATGCATCTAGACGGAGAGTAGCAAGCAACATGTGCCCTTTATATAGCTGTAAGTTATTTATGCTGCGTCTATTAATAGTACATCCTCGAACGCTAAGACGTACTTTTCTGGTTTTCGTGCTGACTAGTTGTGGCCGAGCTATCGGTGTACCGTATATCACAACCAACTTTCACGCCATCTATTGAGATCTCTTGGTTTTCAAGATATTGCAACAACTGCCCCCTTAAATACCAATTCTGCGCTGTCTTTCTCTCCAACTCACTAGACTGACGAAAATATGCAGATGTTACGTTGTCAAGTTCGTCAGCCCACCAAGTACACTTCAGGTCCGCCTTTGCCAGGAGAATTTGCAGCCTCGCAATCTCGCGGCGCGCTTGAGACAGCTGGTCGTTGAGTTCATGTGAATGCGAATACCATTCATCTGTGAGCCCACATAGCACTATATCCTGTTTGGACTTGTCTAGAGGGTCTTCTTCTGGAACTGCTGGCAACGGGCATTGAACATCCCTATTCCTGGGCTCCTGTACGTCATGCATATTCTGACTCAGCACCTATCCTTGTTCAAGTTTCAGTCAGCTTGGGATGCAACTTACATGTTTGCAACCACAAATGTGACACATTTTCTTTGCGTATTGAAGCTTAGTTGAAGTGCAAATGTTAGATTACAGCTGACTAAAGTCAAAAATATGTCGAGGTACAGTATCCTGCATTAATACAAGCATTTACTTCTCTATGTTGTCAAACGGAGTACAGAAGCATACACACTGGTCCGAAAGCTTCCACCACCACAAAGTTGGTCATGGGAATAAATTTGCCCCACTTGCCGTTCTAAATTTACGTGGACAATACCCCGGAATAAACGTGCATTGCCTCGTTTGGTCTGTGGGTCTGACAGACGGCGTTGAGGTTTTATGTCTGTTATCAAAAACGGGTTGAGCGGCCATACTTTAGGTACCGTATATAGATGCAGGAACAACTTTTTAAAGAAAACAATATTAAGACGAGTATGTACCGGTAGTTATTACTTATCAATGCATTATTACTGCATGTCTCGCTCGTACTGGTAAAGTCTGATCGTGTCCGCTCCCTACCGACGACTAGTTCCCACGCGTTTTATTATTATGGATTTTTTGCACTGCGATTCGGATATTTCGGCTGAACTTTTGGCTCTCCCTTCCCCTGACTTGAACGACATAAACGACGGTGGTCAAGAATCCTCAATGTCTCCTTCTATCCTCTCGCCTTCTGCGCTTGGTATTCCTCCAAGAAGCGTTGGTGATGAGGCGACCACAGACCTCTGGCTCTCTGAACCCTATTTGGATCCTCTTCTTGTTCAAAACGATGAGTCATCCCTTGCAGCCTTGGAGGCATGGCCAGATATTCTATCCTGTGCGCCGCAAGCGAGCCATTCGGTACATCCGAAGCTCCCTGCCACACCAGATCCTCCTGTGGCATGGGATGCGCCATTTCATAGCAGCTCTACAACCTCTTCAACAGACTCATGCCTCCAAGCATGCATACAATTGTCCCAATTGTCCACATCGCAAATACAATCTCTGTGTGGTAGAGTGCAGGCTCTTGAGCAAAATTTGAAGGACGCTGAGAGCAAAGTCGAGGAGTTCGTTTCGTGGTCGAAAAAAATGGAGAAGCATTGTCAGGAGACGACGAACACTGTCCTTAGCTTATTTAAGACGATCCAGAAGCCCGAATTCTTACAAGATATTCTCAAAGAGTCGCGAGGTAATTGCCACCCCGGGACTTGTTGATTACTGTACTAGTTTCGTTGCTAACCGTCGGTTAAAGACTGCTAAGAATTGACTTGGTAAACTATTTGTCAGAGACTCCATCTCAAACACAGTTTCCGTGTAGTTCTGCCAAATGCCTGAGTACTGATTCCACTTATGTCCCTCGTTATGTTTCTTTCCAATAAACGCTTCCGTGGCCGAGCTTAGGATTTTTATTGCTTTGAAGGACTCATCTAGAAATTGTATAGTTTTACGCAAGGAAACTTTCTGAGCTATAATGTCTTGATGTATGCTTTCCGCTTCAAGCTCTAGATCGCGCATGTCGTGTGTATATTTTATGCGACTCAATTCGTCGATATGACGGATAGTCTCGTCTACCATAGCAAAGATCGGCCTGGTGGTCATTTTGTCACTAATGCCGTAGTGCCAAGAGGCAGTTATATTGTGGAGGAATCGTAAATATGGGCATTAATATCGATATTGCTCTTGAAGTAAGTAAAATACAGCAGAGGTGAGAGGTAGTTTATATACATCCTTCAGCCGTAACACCCGCTGACTCCTGCAGCTCGTCAAGGATCGGCAACAGTTTTGACACAAGAACGGGGCGGATTTTGGACACCCCCTTTGCGTATTTCAAGGACACTGTCCTGAAATAATCCTCCCTTTTTATTGCCTTTTCCAGGCTTTCCTGTGCCAATTCTAAACGTTCCTGTGATGTCTTCATCCTTTCTTCTGCAGCAAGTCTTCGTTTAATTTCTGCTTTCAACTGTGTTCCCACCTGCTCTACCCGTTGTGACAAGTAGTGATTCTGCGTTTTTAATTCCTCAATCCTTGACGTAAAGCTAGCTGGAACACCAGCCGTTGAATCCTAAAGCTTGTCAACTCCACGCTTGTGCCCGTGAAGAGCATGAAACGTACAAAAACATATTCACCTGAGTGCGGATGCATTGCGGTGTTACAGTAAGTCGAAGAGATGCGAACGGCTTCGAACGTTTTGCCAACCCTCTTGCAAAGATCCCTACACGATCCCACTGACTGGTCACTTATATTTCTTTTAACAACTCCTCCATCTTTGTCTTTGCTAAAAAATAGCTTCCAGGTTTTCCCAGAAGCATCGGTATCCAAGATGCTCCATTTGTACTCGTCTCCGTCACCCGGGTGCAACCTAACGTCAGCAGGTCGAACGGCTAGCCCTAGCTTGTCTATTGTTTTGACGAGTCAATAACCAGTACGTAGAGAGACTTTATGTGTAAAGGGTATATCCTCACTAATATGGTCCGCCAATGCCTTCCTGCAATTATTGCGCGCCGCTCTACGCTCTTTATTACATTGTCTCTCTGAAGAAACTGGAGTATCAGATGATCGTGGTGACGTCGTAGAAGACATTTATCATACGAGTATTCACCCAAGCCATATTGTATTGAAATACTATCCGCGCCGATACCTTCAGTACAAATACTCCTGCCATCCTCCAATATAGCTTCCTGTTTCTAATTATGAATCTCACACGATTCTAAAATTTGGCGTGTCTGAAATCGGCCACCTCCCACAGCCTAGGTCTGAAAACGAACTGGGCGGGGTATGCACAGCTTCTGACTCTGTCCCAGAGGTGGATGGGGTTTGGGGTCATGCTCTAATTTCACACTGTTGTACCTTTCGAACACCACATGGTTCATACAGATCTTCTTTGGGTGCTGAAGGTCGTCTGTCGCCCGACAGCCGTCGCAGTCGCTGCAAGTGGCTTTCCTCTTTCCTCTAATCGACGCGAATATAGATTTCGGTGTGCGGTGGATATCATGTATGTGGTTTATCAAGTCTTGACTGCCATCAAACTCTTGTGAGCATCTGGGGTCGGGACAATTCGAAAATGTCGTGATGTCATGCGACTTGACGTGATCTTCCCAATCTCGTCGGTCAGTAAAAGCTTTGATACGATTGGAGTAAGCCATCCTGTTATTCCAGCAGCAAAATATGCAATATCCAGGTATAACAGCCCCGTAGACCTTGCCCCATCCCAATTCCTTTGGCAGTGCTCCTCTGGTCAGCATGTCTTTGCAATGTGCCTCCCATGAAATTTTGTTAGAAAACCACTCGTTACAGAAGAAGCAAAAGTCACCTTCTGGGATCTGTTTCTTCCGGCATTTATAGATGTGGATTTGGTCGCTGAAGTGATCTTGTTAGTATGGTATCAACATAGGGAATAGCGCAAACATTGAGCAATAAATACCTCTTTGGACTACTACAAGAGCACATAGAAGGATCCAGCCCTACTCGAGGCTTAACCTCTGAATCCCCTTCGTAAAGCCGGACGAGCGTACAAAGAGCCTCTCTGCCCTCAAGGCTTCGTATATTTGTACGCACGAGCAACAGTTCAGCCAGTCGTTTGCGCTCTGGAAGCACCGGCTGAACACGACAAAAGGGAAGGTCTACTCCTCTGCTAGTGAATTCTCCCGTTGAAGAAGACGTTGCTGGTGACTCATTCCACATCTTTCTTAACTCCTCCCGCTCAAGTTTCTGTAGTTTTTCCTTCAACAGTCGTCTCTCTTGTAAGCCCATGGAGCTGTCATTGGATCTTGATTCTTTTGGCAGCTGAACCGTAGTCTCGTCCGAGTCATCCTCCAATTTTGGAAATCTTTGATGGTTTGGACGTATCATTTTCGAAGTATCTTGTTTTACTGCCGGCAGTAGTTCTTGAAGACGACTGTTGATTTCTTGGTATTCTTCACTTTGATGTAACCGTTCTTGCCTGCCAACTGGCAAGGATTGCCAGAGGGTAGGTTCCCAGCGAGTCTCAAAGCTTCTGAATTTATATGCAATATCAGCAGTCCTTGGCTGTTGACGAAGATATGCACTCTGGCCATCAACCCCAGAGTTCCTAGCGGCATAATGCTGTCCATGAATTGTAGAATTATCGTGTCCGGCATGCTTTTGCCGCTGGGTATCGGAGTATAAATCACTCAGGTCTAGGTGCATTAGCCTCCTGGTATAGGGCGTTAAAGGATTAGATTATGGTCACTTACCAATGTCGTGAAGGCCTTCACCCCTGAATGAATGTATTCCTGGTGGTTCTGGGAAGTGCGCCCGAATCATCAACTCTCTCAAGGATCTATGGAGTACGTCTGCCTTCATAACCTTTCCATTTTCTCCCGGGAACAGCGGCTTGTTTTCTACTCGACGATCCCAGTAGATGATCTCGCCCTCTCTCTTAAGGCCTTTTTTGGGAACAGACGCCTGTTTATCCAGCAATGTCATCATTCCATCAATCCCTTTATAGTCCCGTAATGCTCCCATGGAACAAAATCTAGCAAGCTGGAAGAGTATTGGATTCATAAATAATGGCGATTGTATTTTGTTGTTGCCTTCGTGGATATGGGCTTGTGGCCTAACATTTATCAGAGGGAGGAGATACATACTTGCGGCCGTGCCGTACTTACAATTTGTTAGATCTCGAATCTTTTCCTTTGAGATACTTCTTTAGCTGTATTGAGAGTTCGGGGTTGCCATCTTCATTCGTAAACAACAGGAGCTGGGTGTCCTAAGTAAATGTCAGATTCATTCAATGTTGTACATCGAAGGAAAAGTCCACGGGTACCTTGAAAAGTTCGCCAATCTCAGTGTCTCGCCTTGCAGTGGATTCGATGTAATCCGAAACGCGAGCGGTTGTGTAAATATAAGTACATATTAGAGCCCACAAATCTACTCTTGTCTTAGGGGACTTATATATCTTCGAGTCTTCAGCCCAAATGAACTCTCCCAGCCATACAAACACCATTACTGTTGCGTGAGCTTTTGGTCCGGTGTCTGGAACAACATTAAGTCGTTTGCCGATCTGCCCTTTCGGATGTATCATCTTTCAAAGTGTAAGTCTCATGTAGTGCCGACCGAGTTCACAAACGCACCTGTCGCACTGAATATACATAGTCTTCGCGAATTGGCCCACGCTCTCTGCGGTAGCCAGCTGTGAACCTTTTCCAGCAGTTGAGCATCGTGTTGAAAGGAATCTCCTCCCTTCCCTGCTTCTTAGCATTTCCGAGACGGTACATAAATTCCTTCAGCGTAGCCAGACTGTCAACACTCCCGCCGTACTCCTGCACACTGTAAATCGGTAAGCAACGATCATGCTGCTCCCCTCGAGAGAACAGCTACACTCACAAGTTATCCCAATTTTCCAACTCTCGACCGTAGCTTTCTTCGGTTCTCTCCTCGACATTTCTAAAGATAAGTTTGTCGTTGATTACGCACTTGTCTATTGGAATGCCCCTCTGCATGTCCATGAAGTTCTTCTTCTTCGGCCCTCTTTTCTTCGTCGTCGCCGGAAGGACTTTTTCTGATCGGGATTTTAACATAACGACGGTTGGGTAAGATGGTAGTTAAAATAACTTGAAGTTTAAGTGTGCCCTGGGCGTGGGCAACATATTGGCACAATTTATGCGTGTTCCTTGTTTGTTAGGTCAGCCAGTTAGGCTCCGTAGTAGCACCAAAAATAGCATTTGAATTGTTACGACCACGAAACTCAACATGGCTGCACCAGTTAATTGTAACCATATTCTGTATGAAATTTTTAATGAGCTATGTAGACTACTTCCCACGCTTCTCTTTCTGCAACCTCACACTCCGTCGATGTCTCCCTTGCCACCACTCTTTACACCAGAGTATGCATACACAAACCATGCAAACGGCCGTAGTCCATATAAGTGCATAGAACTTCCTGCCCTTTTCAGCAAAAAAACCAAACTTGTTTCCAATTTTGTTGATTTCTCCCACAACTGAATCGAACACGACGGTAACGATGACACTGCCAATAATCCAAAGGAGGCTACCGACAATTGCAAGCAGTGCATTCAACTTCACTGACTCGCAAGATTGTGTTATGGTACTTGATCTGATACTACATAGGAGTGCTATTCCAATAATCACTATGGCAATAATATGGCCAATGAACAGCACCAGTAGCACGCTATTCAATTTGTCCACTTTGCTTTGGATGCCTGTTACTACACCGAAGTTGGCGGGGTTTATCTTCACTGGCCCGATTTGTACTTCGTGATCGAGAGCTCTGGTTACGTTGAGGCGGGCTAAATATATCCATTTCAGCAATTACGGGTTCATTGGTCGGGATCGTATATCAAAAAACTTACCTGACAAGGCAGCATCTGTGCAGTTGGTAACATTGATGAAGGCACCTCCTGTGGTTGCGTTAGGTTCGAAATTCCCCTTGCAAGACCCCATAACATGAAGTGAGTACCAATCTGGTACTTGAAGCTCTTTGGTAACTTTTTCAGCACCCTCGCCAATGATATCATCAATCTTATGCTCGACTTCGTCCTTTCCATCTTCAAGCCAGCCTTTCAACTTATCAAAAAGGCCACCACCATGTTTCCCCGTATCGCCTGACAAATCTTTGGATGCAATATTCTCAAAAATGTTCTTCCCAATCATCGAGGTATTGAACTATTATCCAGGACTGTTAGTCACAGACGACAGAGAGGATTTGTCACAGATTTGCTGCCGGTCTGATGAGCTTATCTTACCCTCACAATGTCATAGCTTTCCATAAAACCTTCTTTATATCCTGCAAATAAGGCCAGTAAAGATACCAAAAAACTTGCAAAAAGCAATGTCGAGCTAAAAACACGAGTAAGCATATGTCGCTGCAACATTGTGCTTTTCCGCAGCGAGGAGCACTCGTAGGAAAGCCAAGGTACTTTGGAGGTGGGTGCAGGCATATAAGCCAATGGTGGCGAAACCGTACCACCTTCAAGGCGTCCGAAATTGTACCTCACGTGACCTGAAGGACATTTTCTTAGAAAATGCTAAAAATAGTCTTCTTTAATATCACGGTCTACACTCTATCACATCTGATCAAATAGTCGGAGACTGACCACCAGTGCTAGACACCAGTCAGGGGTCAGTTGGGAATTTCAAATACCTACTCTAACGGTATTCCTTAGACGGTGTTACGAACCAACGAGAGAGAGAGCAAGGACAGGCAAGGCAGATTGATTGGTCTTAAAGCGAGGCCTGCAGCCTGACTGCATGAGGGTCACCCAGGCCGTAAGGGTCACGTGACACAACACTGGAACTGGAAAGGTACTCAGTTAGATGCACCAGTGCTAAGAAAGATGAGGCTGAGCACAACTGAGCAGGAAGAGTAGGACAGATCAATGAAGATATGGAAGTACATATATAACAGTCACTACCAAGATAACTAGTTAGTCGAGATCTTCTGTGATCAATCTAAGCATTCAATTAACCATTGATTGGGATAACTCCTAACAATTTAAGTTCCCTGCTCAACAGCCCATGAAGGCCTTCTTCACTTACAACCTAAGCTGCCTACCCTAAGCAACAGACAAAACTCTGATTGCCTTATTTGGCCTTGTGAATGACACGTTCGTTACGGACAGAATCCTTGGGCTTTCATGACATTAATCCTCGTAAATATCGCTATTGTAACGGCACCACAAGAAGATATTTCTAATTATTTTCCATCACATTGCACTTTATACACTCACCCGTGTTTGCGTTATTGCCCTTATTGCCGCTAGAAAATAGTTTATGTAGTGTGAGTGTCATACTAGGAAGCGGCAGCCCTGGTCTTATGTATCTATGGAAGTGTATCCAGACAGTATACATGAATTTCAGGGTATGTGTCCATAGCCTACATCTGGGGCCTCCCAGAGGTCCTCATCATCTGGCCAAACTGGTTTGTTGTTTCGTTTCATGGTTGAGTCGGCTTTCTCCGCTGCATGGGTCGCCTCCTTGAATTCCAGCGTACCGGGATCCTTGACGTACCCATGGCAAGCGACATGAGTCTCGCGACCCAAATGGTCCTGCGTCTTATAGCTGAATGTAACGTGATCACCCTTGGGATCCTTCTGACGTCTCCCATTGATGGTCGTTGTTGAGTGAACTTCGCTCCTGTTGTCAATCAGTCATTGTGGGATGAGCGCTGCACCAGAAAATTGTTCCGGTCCTTTATATAGGCATGATATCATACCGAACAAAGACAGCCTTTGGATAGAGCTGCTTGTCGCGTGCTGTCTGATATGCCAGCGCAACAAGTTGCCTCATCCGGGCTTCGTTTCTCGGGACTTGCGTAGCGTGGAAGTAGTATTTGACAATGTTGATGGAAGACATGATGCTCAAGAAATCTTCGCTCCTTGAGAATTACAACAGCAATGTGGAATTCTCACGCTTATTAAATATCCGTCATGAGTATTCGCTATCGGTGTCATGGTTCGCCCAAACCTGAAGAAAGACCTGTCACAAGCATAAGGAGGCTACCCTTAGCGCCAAATCCTCGAAGTTCCACGCCATGGCCAACAAAAGCCCGGTCGTAAGGCGCCAAACCAGACCACTCATGGCCTTTATTACATTAACAGCCATATTTGCAGTTTCATCACTTGTTCCAGTAGCTTCTCAAGCTCATCTGATTGGGTTGCATTGGGCGTGTTGGTTGCAATGAAGGTTGCACTTGGCGCTTCTGTTGTGCACAGCCTGCACCATCACCGCTGTATCCAATAGGAGCCCAGCATGCCTCAGCGCCTGGTCGTTGGCGCCCCACCAAAAAAGGAGGACAGTGGGCATAGGTAATTCCGACACATTTTTTATATACAAAATATTTCGAATTTACTGGGAGCCCACTGTAAATCAGAACGAACACTCTCTGCAACAAACGTCTTCAATCATCAGAAATCCGTGCATCTGCTTGCAGATGGAACATGTAGTCTTCAGCTTCATCTAACACCAAAAACAGGTGATCTCTCACGCGCTGCAGATGGGGTTTTGGGTGCCGCGTCAGATTTTTTGGTGCCGCGCGACAACCGCAAGAGCTTCGTCCTTGAGCTCCTGCGTTAAACTGCACGTAGGATCTGGCTTCCTCCAGTTGCAGTACTCAACCATGTCAGCACCACCTGCCGAGTACGGGTATATTCATGGAGTAGAGCATCTCAGTGACTACCGACCGGGCGGCTATCATCCAATTCACATCGACGATCGGCTTAACAAACGATACCGAATAGTGCACAAGCTGGGTCATGGCACATTCTCCACAGCCTGGCTTGCTATCGACGAGAAGACGACAAAATATGTCGCTATTAAGCTCGGCACCGCGGATGCGGATCGCACCGAGATTGATATACTCTCACAGATCACACAGAGCTCTAAAAGCCGCAGCAACTTGCAAGACACGCCGTCGCTAATTCCCGTCGTACTTGATAGATTCGAGGTTAGCGGGCCTAATGGCACTCATCCATGCCTCGTGACCCTTCCGGCACGATGCAGCTTGCGGGACGCGAGAGAGGCATCAGGGAGCTCTTTATTTCAGCTTGATGTTGCCAGATCTCTTGCTGCGCAACTAGTTATGGCCGTGTCCCTCGTCCACGCTAAGGGTTATGCCCATGGAGGTGAGCGTCCCGTTCTGTTTTACGCCGACAACTCAACTGACCCCGTGCTTTAGATCTGCATCTCGGCAACCTTCTCTTACAGTTGCCCTCACCACTTAATAGCTTGTCAATAGAGCAACTCTACGCACAGTACGGGGAGCCAGAACGAGAGCCAGTTGTTTGTCTTAACGCCGAGGCAACATCAACAGACTCCAGGGTTCCCTCCTACGCGGTGCCTTCAGTATGGTTGGGCGTACCAAGTAATGACATTAGCCTAGGCGAGGCGAAGTTAATACTAGGCGATTTTGGAGTTGCCTTCCGGCCAGGGGACAAGTCTCGATTTGAGTCATATACACCCGTAGTACTCCGCCCACCCGAGGCATTCTTTGAGCCAGCAACGCCTCTCTCATTTGCCTCTGATATTTGGAGCCTAGGTTGCGTGATTTTTGAGCTTCTCGCCCACAGGTCGCTCATCGACGGGTTCCTCGCACCGCAGGACGAGATCACAGCACAACAGGTAGAACTGCAGGGTCCCATGCCATCAGAGTGGTGGGGAAGATGGGAGAAGCGGCCGAATTGGTACGATGAAGCAGGCAGGCCTTTAAGCAATGCGTGTGATGTGTGGTCATGGGAACGGCGGTTCGAGCAGTGGGTGCAAAAACCGCGACACTCCCGGGATATGGAAACGATTAGGGAAGACGAGAGGGATGCGCTGTTTGAGCTCCTCCGGTGGATGCTTGCATGGAGACCAAGCGAGCGACCGGACATAATGAAGGTACTAAAAGCAGATTGGATAACAAGATGGGCAATGCCTTCATACCAGAAAGGCTTGGAATCGGCGTTTACCTTGACCAAACGAACACAGCACGGGTGAAAAAGGCATGAATAGAGTACGAAGACGAAAACTAGAAGATGCCGCACGCAGGAATCGTATTCAGGGGCTCCACATATAGATTTGGAGCCCATTTTGGCTCGACTCCGTGCATCATGTGCTCGACGCTGGGTAGTGAGCATTGCACATTGAAATGCGCATAAGACAAACTTCCCAGGAAGTGCAGCCACAGCAAATGATCGGCTTACGCTAGCTTTTGGCTTGAAGCATGGAGCATTAACCATTAACCATAGCAGGACAGGAGGTATGGGAAGCACAGCGTCGATACTGACGCTAGGTCGAGGCAGCGGAAGATAATTGGACACAACGTCGATAATTGCACGGAAGCCCTCTTGATTCGCTCAGGATCTCAATATTCAAGATGAGGAGTATAGCGTTGCCCTGAAAGCTAGTTCATTTCCTGACCAGGACCAAGACGAGTGAAACCCAAGCTTGCTTCAGTCTGGAGGAGCGTCGACTCTTGTCGGATCTTATTTCCACCGATCCAAGCAGGTTAGATGACGAGGCGATGCTAAAGCATCAAATGTATACCACGCACGCGATGATACATCTGGGAAGACAGGGGGAACCTCGGCGACTGCTGCCAGAGGTGAAGACAGAGACGGAACCCCTTCCTCAGAGTTGTGACACAAATCGAAGTTTCATGTGCCTCTGGGATGAGCGGGCGCTGCAAGCCAGAGGTCTTACAAGTTCTTTTCTCCTTATCGTGCAAGAGACCATCTCATAACGCAGCATCCCAAGGGGCTTGGTGAGCGGTCTTCTGTTTGTCCTGAACCAAAGTGCAGAGATAAGAAGGCGATATTCCCTAACACCAAGCTTTCCAGGTCATTTGTCCCAGGCTCATCAGTACAGCATCTTCAACGGATACAAAGTTCAAGGACACAGGTAGCTAGAGCCATAAAGATCTATCTATTTCCCAGAATCAAGAGCCTCCGCCCATTGCTGGATTGTCCTGTCCCCGCGCTTCGCATTCTTCCGCCTTTTTGTTTGTCCATGGCTCTAGCACGTAGTGTAGCAACAGACTGTGTCGAAGGCATAAGCCAATCAAATTTTTAGCACCTGCAGGACGACATTTCAAGGTCATTTGCGAACACAACCGCCTAAAATGGAGTAGTTCCTACAGGTGCCACAGTTTGTGGGTGTCTGGCCTCTTCGTTGTAGTTATTGGAGTGAGCACCAAAGGCTATCTTGTATTTGTTCTAATGGCAAGTGGATCGCGCCAAGGACCGATGAGTAACTTCGCTACTGATTTGCACAGGTACATGATGAATTGACGCCGGGTTTGTTACTAGGACCTCCTCTAGGGTCTAGACTGCCGCTTCTGTGTTCGGCGGGCGTTGCACACAGTGCCTGCACCATTGAGGCTGGTTGCAGCGCGCGTAACCGCGAGATGAACGCGAGGCCAACCACTGCCCTCGTGCGTCAGCACCACGCACCTTCCACCGCGTTGGGCACAAACATCTTCGTCACTCTAAATGTACACAAGATATTCAATTGCGCTGCAGTACCCTGCTATCTCTTCGCTCTTAAGCAGTCTGCAAGATTCCTCCGACTTGTTCGTGTAGACGGATGGTCTTTGCCTAGCACCTTTTCACAAAGCTCTCCTGCAGCAGCCATATTGATGGCGACAAACCACATACCCAACCATGCGATCTCCCACCAAGATGTGCGAATTGCTACGGACCATTCCCAGCAAACCATGAGAACTGCCCAGCAAAACCAATCAAGAAGAACAAGACTACGACACAGCCAACCGCCAAGGAACTAAAAGCAATTCGACAGATCGGACAAAAGGCCTTCAATAATGCCAAGCATACAACCTGCCAACCCAATACGGTCACAGGCGGTCAAACCAGTACCGACCATAATACCGATTTCACAGAGCCACAGAGCTCCCAACCCTCCCGAAACGACTCCATCAACCAGACAATCTATGACATGGAAATCGACACGCAAACAGAAGTTGCCCAGCAGCTAGAACAAAGAGAAACCCCGCAACTACCCGATAACCTACAGCCAACCGCCAGCGGTAGACGCTCAAGCCGTAATCAAAACATGCCACGGAAAAACTACAGCATTGCGAACGCCTACGGTGCGAACGCCTACGGTGACCTAGAGAATGAAGGCGAAACATCGGACTAAACACAACGGCCATCACGCGCAACAATCACCTCTAAGAATTGCCCAGGGCAATGCATTTCTACAACTCTACTGGGAAGACAAAATAGATGTTATCCTCGTACAGGAGCCCTGGTTCAAAACAGATGGTAGAAAGTTCCACAACTCGCACCCGGGATATAAAGCCTTTATCCCAATAGATAACTGGACTAGCATTAACTCACAGCCAGGGTAATGTCCTACATAAGAAAAGGGAACAGCCTGGCAGTTGAGCAGGCACGACCACGGGGCGACTGCCGGGACCTGCTCTGGCTCGAAATTGGCAACCACACAATCATCAACATCTACAAACCACCACAAGAGCCAATGAGCCAGCCGACAAGACTTCTGCTGGACCTAAATCCGCCACCCAACTGCCTAGTAGCGGGCGACTTCAACTCCTGGCATAGGCACTGGGATCCAACTGCTGTCCAAACAAGGAACGATGGCCTAGAAATTGCGGCTTGGGCCGAAGATAACAGAATGGGCTATATTGGCGAGGCAGGAGTACCTACACAAGACGGCGGTCACACTATTGACCTCGCCTTCTCCAACATCCCCTTTGCCACAGCCAGAATGGTAGATAACCTACATCCAGGTGCCAACCACGAAGGCATCCTAATCACGGTTCCCCGACGACAAAAGATCACACTCGAACAGAGACGCCAGACTATACCAGACCACAAGTTAGAATTATTCGTAAGGCTAGTAGAGCTAGGGACAAGTAGTCTCCCTCTGTTACCAAGAACGCCAACCCCGACGGATCTCGACGCAACGACCTCTACGCTTCTTACTGCTTTAAACGATGCGGCCAGTGCAGTCCAAGGTCAATCAAAACAAAAGAATTACAGCGCCCCATGGTGGACCGAAAGGTGCCACCAAGCTCGCAAGACGTACCATGCTGCACGAAGGGAGAACCCACATAAACCACAACTTGTGGAACGCAGAGAGTTCCTCAAAATAATACGGGAGGAGAAAGACAAATACTGGAAATCACGAATCGACGGAATCAGGTCCGATGAAGACCTCTACAAGGTCATCCAGTGGCACAAGCTAGCCCCTGCTGTCAGCGCACCTCCGCTGGTCGTGGAAGGGAGGGTTATCGCAAACACCACGGATAAGGCACATATACTCAGACAAACTCTACTCAAGCGAAGAGACAGTAGCGAAGACCTAGATACCGACCCAATGACAATACCGGTCGCCCCAAGAAGAGATCTGACGTGGGAAATGGAGCTCTCACATGAAGAGCTGGCTGCTTCCACCATCCTGGTCAAAAGCACCTCACCGGGCGCGAACGGAATTTCTGTACGGCTACTCCGAGCCTGATGGCATGTTATCAGAGAGCGGATAAAGCCACTATTCCAAGCCTGTCTTATGCTTGAATACCACCCAGAGCCATTCCGGACAGCAGAAGTAGTAATGCTGAAGAAGCCTAGCAAGAAAGACTTCACAGACGCCCGGTCATGGAGACCAATTGCCCTACTGAGTTGTTTAGGCAAGGGACTAGAAAGGCTGGTGGCCCGGAGAATGGCTACGATGGCGCTGTGTCACAAGGTCCTCAGTCCGCAACAAGCGGGCGCCTTACCGGGCCGCTCAGCAACTGACTTGCTCGCATGCGTCACCCACGACATCGAACATGCTCGTGAGTAGCAATCTTGCACGTTCGTTGGCGAGAAAGTTGTATTACCGGACCCAGCTTGGGCTGTCCAGATGCTTGTGAGGGCTGTCAGGTGACTGTCGACGGGCTGCTAGCGGACGCTCTCTAAAAGTACCTTCGGTTCTCGTCTGCTCAAATTACGACCATTTGATCACCCGATGTAAGACATAATATCCTCCAATAGTTACCTTGGATTGTTTCCCTACACGACGTTTACCGACTCTACCTTTGTGGCCGACAGTGTCGGTACCCATACCAATTGTGACGGTACAAGAGCACGAGCAGGCCATTGCGTCCGCGTAAAATGATTGCTTATACGCACTTGTTTAGTACATTTCCTTATCGGGTATATTCAATCCGCAGTTAATATTAAGCCTCTCAAGGACATGGCCTTCTTAGAACAGAACTTGGACTATGTCATTTCTAGCCCTGTATCCAAAATCTGATGGTAGGCTCTTAGCCGGCCTGCTCAACACTGCACTGCGGGGTGCATTCTCAGGGGACATCATCTGCTTCCTCGTCGCCTCTAGGAGCTCCCTGGAGTGACTGGTACTCGCGTGCGTCTCCCCCAGGAACTTAGTCTTGACCTCGAGCAGCCTCTCGTACAACTTCTCGGCCTCCCGCCAGCGCTGTGCCTCTACGTAGAACTCGGCTAGGTAGTTCGCAACCCACCACACGGCCGAGTGGTCAAAACCCAGCGTCTCGAGCGTCGTCTCAAAGGTCTGCGTGTACATCCTCTCGGCCTCCTTGCGACGACCCAGCTCCTTGATAGTGCAGGCGAGGAGGGTTGCACTATAGAGCGTGTACTGGCTCCGGGGGCCAAAGTGCTTGCGCTTGCCCTCAAAAGCCCTCCGTATCATCTCCTCAGCCTTGTCATACTTCCCGGCCCGTAGATAGCAGTCTCCAAGGTCGTTAAGCATGTATAGCGTGTTGATATGATCCGGTCCTAGGCCGGTGAGATACCCGTCCACTACAAGCTCCTGAAGCTCTTCGGCCTCCTTGAACCGACCCAGGAACGCATATATCATGGCCAGGTTATGGAAGACCCAGAGTGTGTCCAGGTTATGGACCCCTAGCACGCTCTCTAGATCCGTCGCCGACTTTTCGACGGATTGGATCGCGGCTTCGGACCTCTCTTTGGAAAAGAGGATCACTGATAAGTGATTCAAGGTCCAGAGAGTATCAGGATGCTGAGCCCCGAGGACGTCTTGCTGGCTTGAGAGGACCTCGCGATATAGCATTTCGGACTTATTCACGTGCCCAATGTTAGCATATAAGGCGGCTATCAGGGACAGTGCATTGCACGCGTTCGGGCTCTGCGACTTAAGTAGAGTTACTCTGCTCATATAGGCCCTGTCAAACCTGGAAGGCGTGGGGTATTAGTGCGGGTTAGTAGCCTCAGGTGATGGGTGGTCACTTACAGCTCGAGGGCCTGCTCGTGCTTCCCCATGTTGGAATATAACAGTCCCATGTTCAGGGCTGTTCTAAGCGTGTCGGCGTGTTCGGGGCCGAGAATTTTTTGTCTTGCTTGGAGGGCGAACAACCGAAGAGGTTCTGCGTCCACAGACCGCTTGAGGTCCTGATATAGGCCCGCCAGTGAGTCCATAGTCTCCAGGGTCTCAAGGCCCTCGTGCCCGCACTTTTTCCTACGGCCGTCCAGCGCCTGCTGATATAAGGTTATCGCCTCGTCAGACCCGCCCCTGTATCTTAGCACGCTAGCTAGGTCGTGAAGCGCCTGCAGGGTGGCTATGTCGTCCGAGCCCAGGACTCTGGTAAACCCTTTCAGTACAAACCTGTAAAACTCTTCCGCCTTCGGCATGTTGCCTCCAAGCTTGTAAATCGCGGCTAAATCCGCCGCGGCATGGAGTGTCTCGTTGGCGTCCGTCCCGAAGTTGATAATGTTGGCCTTGTAGACCCGAATGAACCCTCTTTCAGCCAGTTCATAGTAGCCTTGGGTCCGGAAAGAATTGGAAACAACTTGCAGTGCGTTCATGAATCCTGTGTGGATGCCATCGTCTTTCAGAGATGTATATTCCTCCACGTTATTCCACGCCGCCTCAACGTGGGGTAACAACCGGCGGTGGGTTTCCCGGACCCACCGTGAATTCTTTTGATTGAGAGCAGCTAGGGTCTTAGAAACGCTTACAATCGCTCCTCTCGCATAGAGAGCCCTCTGCTCCAGGTCCAGGCGTTCCTTGATCCACAGATGGACTACCTTGTGGATCTCATACGTCCGCGGCTTCTCGTTCCGCCTCATTAGCGAGAGCTTGCACACCAATGCGAAGGTCTCGTCGAAGCTGAAGCTATCCCCTTGAAGACCCCAGCTCATGTTCGTCATCTCGTCGGCAGGATAAAAGAGCGGCTCGCAGATATCCTTGCAGTGCATGAAGCCGAGATGCTGCAAAAGGGATGCCGATTGGGGTGACTCGGACTGCAGCCGCCCAAAACTCATCTCCCAGGTGGTGAGCGCCGATTTTTTGTAACCGAGCATACCATCGTTGGGAATTCTCGACAGCAGAGACTTGTAGTGGAGCTTGTAGGTTGATAGGAAGTTGCGGATGTCCGACCCAGACGTCACCAGGTAGCCGCAGGCCTGGTCTATGGCGAGAGGCAAGTAACCTAGAGCCTCGGTGATCTTCTTGGCTGCATCCCGCAACTCCTGCGTATCGAGCTTGAGATGCGACGCTTGACCGAGAAGTGTGACAGCCTCATCTTCGGACATCTCCTCTATCTTGAACAGCTGTCCAAATGCCATAGCGCCAGCATCCCGGGACGTGATGATGATGTCCCCGTTCCTGTGATGCGGGATGAAGTTGGTGAGGTTCATCGCGTTTGGGTCGTCTGCGTTATCCAGGATAACCAAGAACTTCCCTTGCTGTCGCCCAAGCCATGAACAAACAGCGTTGACAACTCTCCGGTGGGCTTCGTTCATCAGCTGACCAGGCCGTTCAGTCAGCAAGCCCGAGAATCCCAGTCTCTTCGCAACTTCGTCGGAGTTACTGGTGGGTGTGGCGCGCAGCTCTTCATCGACCACAAAACCAGCGAAGCGTACGTAGGCAGCTATTGCCTCCTGTTCGCTGTTACACTGAACGAAGAAGGCGCTCGAGTAACTGCTCTTGTGGCGTTCGAAATAGTGCAAAGCGATCTGCGTCTTGCCAATCCCCCCAAGTCCACTCAATACTACAATCTGGGGGTTATGTGGATGTCGATGGAGGAAGTGTTTCTCAATAGCCTGCATGGACTCTGAGCGGCCGGTGAAATAAGGGCTGGAGTTGTGCGGAACGTCAAAGGTCCCAAGGCTAGTGGTGTTTGATGATATCCTGTTGCTGAAGGGACTGGCGACAGGTGATCTGGGGCTGTTCAAGCTCGCGCTCCGATCCTTCAAGCGGTCGCAGCAGGCTTGGATAGCCTCGTTGACATCCTCCAGGTACATCCTTGTGGCGGCATCTATCTGATCAAATGTCTGCCATTCCTCTAAACTGATGCCCTGGAGCCCGTGCGACACATTAAACCGGAAGTACTTCCCTTCTCTTTGCAGTTTCTCCCCCTGATCCATATAGAAGCTCCGCGCGATTGCCTCGGCGCTGGTCGCCAGCTTCTTGCAGGCCAAGAGAACCTTGTGACCCTTCGAACCCAGCTTCTTCGGCTCTGAGACACCAGTGCCGATGCTGAGGACGCAAGCAAGCTTCGCGCTAGAGCCCCATACGCTCTCGACCTCGCGCATGAGTAGTCGTATGGGGTTGTTGTGCCCTATGGCACCGTCGACGTACTCGGCAGGGGGCTTGCCGAATTTGATGGGCGGGAAGAAGGTCGGGGCTGCTGAAGTCGCCCTCCCTGCCTCCCAAATGGCCGCGTGGCAACCTTCCTCCCTATTGCTGCGATAGGATCGCAGAAGAGCCGGCTCGGTATTCGCCGTCCGTGTTGCACACACAAAGCTGTTTGACATTTCCCCAAAGGTCAGTAACTGCTCAACGTGCGTAGAGGGAACCGAGAGAGGGAAATAGATGCGCATGGACGTACACCCTGCAAGCATCCTCTCGAGTATCTAATAACAGTGTGTCCTTGCTGTCTGTCTTGCCCTCGACGATCTCCTGTATCGCATCAGTGAGCGCGTCTCCGCTGTATCGAGCGTTCCCTAGCAGAGCTCCTAGCGTACGGGCCCCCATTACGCGAGAGAAGGGATGGGATTCGCGGAACACTTTCTCGGCTAGGACTAGATAGGCGTCGATGGCTTCTTGTACTCCCATTTGGAGCCTCCCTAACATGATAGCGATGAGACTGCGCCAAATATCCGTTAGTCGTGTCTCGAGAAGGAAGGGAAAGGGGAGTTAATGGGAGTGAGAATAGGTCAGACAAACCCTCCAGTGCTGGTGCCGCATATCATATCGAAATATTCACACGGTTTGGCAATATCGTACAGACTGTCACTCGGTTTGACGTTGTGCATGATGCGCCGGAGAATGAGGAGAGATGACAGCCCTCGTACACCACCGCCATCTACAACTATTAGCCTCCATACCTGCCGTGTTGCAAGAGGTTGTGTTAGTGTGATGACGAACCGAGAGAAAGAGCTCGCAAAGGTCGAGATTCGGCGGCTGTCGTGCCATGAAAGCTTGTTTCGTCAGAAGCTTGCGGCCGATGAGACGCCATCACTGCGGCTGGGCATAATCATTGAACATTGAACGCAACACGAGCCTGCTCGTCTGCTTCGGCTTCCAGCAACGCTTGACGTTGAGGGGGAAATTGAGAGGTATATTGCCGTGTTCGTCATTCATAGGAAGGGTAGAATATGGCTGGAGGCAGAACCACTGCGGTTTAGTGAGTAGGTTGCCATCTGAGAACAAAACGTGGGAGACAGGTTACCCGAAAAGCCTGCCGTTAATGTACACTGTGCTCTTTTTTTTTTTGTTTATCGTTTATCTTTGTTTATTTGTCTTGCCTTCTGACTGGGCATCTCCTACGTCGTGCCCGACCGAGTCTCACTGTTCATATCCTCGTCCGCCACTTTCTAAAGTTGATTATTGGCGCACGGGGGTCTGGTAGAAGGCAATCTTTTGGCACCGATTCGTCAACTTGGGGTGATGGACGTCGTGGATTAATGTGCTGCCTGGGCTACCTTCATGAGTAACTGAGACATCTCTAGGCTGGGCGCAACACTTCTTACACTTATTTACCCATCATGCGAGAATGTTACGAAGCATGACAGTATGGATGTTGGGCATCAGTACAGCATACATTTGGATTGTCGCAAGGGCATCTGTGCCCCTGTCGTGAGGAGAAGAACTGAGCCCCTCCAACGCGGAGCCGTGCAGGTATTTTTGTGTACCCTCCCTTTTGCCATCTCAAGCTCTTTTCCACAGGTTTTGCTGAGCCCCACGCCATTCCTTGGCACAGACATTTTACACTCACGGTCATCGGTAGTCCTGCCAGATGTGTAGCAGTTAGCACCCCTCCCATATTAAATGACGCGGTTATCGCGTCTTGTAGATTACAAGTGCTTGGGTTCTGTCTGCCATGGGTGATGGTTATGGTGAAGCGGGGTACTTCCTGTCCTTTATAGCCTCCATCAGCCGCAAATGTATGATGCTTGGGTATGCTGTGGTCGTTCTTAAATGAATCAAGGGGTTTGCACTGTTGAGCGAGGTTAGCTTGGCGCAGGATATGGATTCGATAGGAACAATGTCAGCCGTGACAAAGTCAAGATGCAAAGAAAAGAGTCTCCTTCAGCTAGTTGAATCCGTTGATAAGTAAGTCCGCGTCTCCACTTGCCCAATGCTCAGTCTCACAATTTGCGAAAGTTATCCAGTGCACTTTTAAGTCTATTACCATATAGTGCCTGAGCTAATTCTTTATGGATATCTATTTGAGCCGTAGTGTTTCAACCGATTTTAGCCTGAATCACAGTCCTTACTATGGACTGTATATATTACCGGATGAGCGCGCCCACGGCTACGTTCATCCTAACACTATGAACATTTTAAAATGGCCAGCGATATTTGAAATTGACCATGAAACCCGCCGCATCAATCTCTCACAGCCTCCTGATGGCACCTGCGGGTCAGCTTACAGAAAGGATGCTTTCCAGCAGATTGTGGACGAGGCCATTGATGAGGGCCGGTTTGCCACGCTAAACGGGTCACATAGCGAGTATTTTCTCATCCCAGGGGCACAAGAACGCGTTGAGGTCGAGAGATACGCAGCTCCTCTATTCGGTATTGCTTTCCGGGCCGTCCATTGCACCGCATTTGTGAGGACACCCAACCAAGGTCTTCTAATATGGGTTGCGCGTCGGAGCAGGTCAATTTTTATGTTCCCTGGCATGCTAGACAGCACATCCGCTGGTGGTATCAAGTCCTACCGTACGCCGCTAGAATCTATACTTGACGAATTAATGGAGGAAGCTTCCCTGCCAAGAACCCTGGTTAGGTCCCGAATCCAAAGCGTTGGCGTCGTCACCGTAGGCAACTGCGACCCTAATACAAAGCTATGCAGATTCGAGGCATTATATGTATACGATTTGGAGCTAGGCACCAATGGAACTTTAGAAAAGCCCCGCATTGGAAAAGATGGTGAGGTTGAAGAGTTCCTGCTCATGGATTGCGGAGAGATCATGACGAGAATGAGGGCGGGTGAATTTAAACCCAATGTCTGTCTCGTGATGATAGATTTCCTGATCCGACATGGAAAGATTACGCCTGACAGTGAAGTGCAATACGTGGATCTATGTACGCGGCTAAGGAGGAAGCTACCCATGCCTTTGGTGCCTGATTTTTTTGACGCTGTCAGAAGTGAGTCTCCGAAGCCTAGTCAGTTATTGGGCGATAGTGATATAAATCCGAGCTGAATAACCACATTTGATTCTGAACTATCAAGGTCATTGAGTCGTCTGTTTACCGCATTTGTGGCCATCGCAGCTATGATTTTAGATATGCATGTTGACGCACCAGTTCAGGCGGCGTATTACTTGACATACAAATCCGTCAATACCAGCCCAGTAATGTCAGCAGTTCCATAACCCGATGTCTCGATGGAAAGCTAAATCATTGGATCTGAACTGGCTTCGTCCCGTCATAACTATGCCTCGAATGTTGCACCATCTAATTCCGATTTCGCGGCATGGTGGCCCTTGCCCTACCTGCGAACAAAGTCAGAGCAATGATAGGCCTGGCCGCAGGGAAGCGAAACTTTGAACATAAGCTAGTGCCATCGGGTACCCATACGCTGACACCATAGGGTCAAAAAATGCCTTAGTCAGCGCATTTCCCGCGCGACACCCAAGCGTACACACCAGCAGACAAACACCTGTAACTTGGTGGCAATCGCACGATCAATTAACGGCCAACGCGCTCAAACTAAAATAAAAATTATAGTATGTATCGCTCAGAATCCTCAGCAACCTCTTCTGCAGCTCTGTTCCACATCTCCCGATGCGTACTTTCAGCATGCCTATGACCATTGCCAATAAACTCGGACCGAAGCCTTTTATATTCCTCCTCCTCTCTTCTTTCTTCATTATCTAACCATGATATAATCTCCTCAGACGTCCAATTAGCCTTTGCAGCAATAATAGTACCGTCAAGATCTCGCCGTTCCTTAGGCATATAAAACACTTGCTCTTTTAAGACCTTTGGTCGCGGGGTCTTCCATTTCCGAGCCTTACGGTACTCCGTTGGTCGTATGGTAGGATGCTTTGCAAGCCAGGCTGCCTTTTCAGCTAGGTAAGATTTTATTAGCACCTCAGGTCGGTTTGCTGACAACTGCTTTGGTTGTACTGGAGGGGCAGTAAAAGCCCTTGGTGGATTCAGCTGCACGTCTATCGACACCTTCGAACCTAGTGGTTGTACAACTGGCGCAAGTGGCGCGAATGTAGCTGTAGGGGGTACATAAGCTGGAACTGAGGTAGTAATTGAAATGGTTGTAGTAGGTACCAGGGGGGCCAATGGTTGCCCTCTTGTTGCCTCTAGATCACGAAGAATCTGACTCTGACTAGCGATAGACGCTTGCAGTTTCAGGGGGCAGTTACGGCTGCTCATTGTATGGCCACGTATATGGCACGCTGAACATACAGGAGGCCGTTTTACAGGCAGCTCTTCACCTGTAGAGGGGATGCGGCCTGTATGGCGTACTTGTAGATTTGCTGCATGGCGATGCCTACTAGCCCGTAACCGATCAAGGAGTGGCTGAAACGTACTTTCGCGGTCCCAGAACCAATGCTTATGGAAGTCTGATGGAGTGAGACCGCCCACAGCTCTCTTTACGTCACAAATATGTGCGCAAGGCAAGCCCATTGATCGTACAAACCGGCCTGTACAGGGCCGCAGCGGGAGAGAAACAGACAAATGCTGTTGTACAAGCCGTAATGCATGCCAAGTAACAACTCCGAAACAGCCATGGTATAGACTTTTGTCTATGTCAATGGGCATACGATCCCGTAGATTATTTGTACGGGTTGACACAGCAGTAATTTGGTTAATTACGGCTGCTTCAATCCGTAGCCATGAACAATATAAGTCTCCTTTGCTCTTCTTGCCACCAAGGTAGCGTTTAATGTAGGCATGCGCACCTTCATTGCGAGACATAGTCCGAATACCAAAGTGCAGGTATTGGTTTGCGTGAGCCGCAAGGAGACGTTCCTTTTGACCATCCTTCAACCACTCCTTTTGGAGGTAACTGATGCATTTGTGGGTTCTGGGATTGGAATATTGAGTCTTAAATTCAAGCCAAAGCTTGTCAAATTGCTCGATTGTCGGTGCTGCAATAATTGCATGCCACGCAGCCTGGAATGCCCCCCAACCCTCATCCCCGACCACGCTCTTACAGTTTGCAAGAACGCATTGGTTAACATGCCAAATACAAAGCAATGTAGGAGCGCACGAGAACACCTCTTCTGATGCATTCTTCAAAGCAGAATCACCATCCATGACTACTACAGAAGGGTCAATTCCTAGCTCTTGGAAACACTTTAATGCCCACGCATAATCCTCTTGTTGTTCGCCTGGAAGGAAGCAAAACCCAATTGAGAACGTCATTCCTGAGCTAGTTATGCCTACAGGTCACACTGATTAGTATTGAAGATCAGTATATACTCTGGAAAGCAAAACTCACTGTCACTAGTGTATTCGCGTGACCATAGTGGTTGACGTTTACGTATAATGAACCATACTCACCAATCATATGGAGCAGTGGCATGCCAAATTTATTGGTCTTATACGTATTATCTATTAATACAACGTCTTGATTGGTCCGTGCTAGCTGAATAGATTGTGGGTATGCAATAAAGAGGTGCTGGGTTCGGTTCTCTGGTGTGATGTTTATTTTGAAGTGTATTTTGTTGTCTTTGAGATGCTGGATTAGCGCATCATTTGCAGAGAGTCCATGTCTTTGGTCTCGTCTGAAAGAGGCATTGAGGTTATATATATCGTGCGGTAGAAGTGGGGTGGAAGTCATTTGGCGGAGGTAAGTCATTGCTTGCGCTGGCTTGATGCCTAGATATACTCTTAGACTGGGCTTTGAGAAGGAGCAAGTGTTAGGCATCAAACTTACCTGCATTATACAACGACCTTGCCTGGTGTACCTCTGCTTGTGCTAGCTTTCGGTGAGCTGGATGAGAGCTGGCAGATTGACTCGGGGGGTGGTTATGAACGCCATTCTCTATGCCTGGCCTATGCCGTAGCTCCCATTGAGTATTGCTATGCTCTACAGCCAGCACTGAGAACTGACAGTTTGTCTTTCGACTAGTGGTCGAGCGTATGCGACTGTGGGGACGACTTTGCGGGTGGTTATCAGGTGGAGGAGGGCCGCATCGATCACAGTTGTAGAATATTTTTGTCTTAGGGCCATTGTTGATTTTCTTTGACCGTCCAATCCGAAACGCGTAGTGGTGACGTGCAGCAAAGGATTGGATTGCGGTGTACAGCTCTTCTTTAGAGCTGTATGTTGCCTCAGGAGGCAGGGGCATTGACGAGGTTGAGGAGGCACGATGAAGTCGCTCCGTTGGCGGTTGGTGCGGCGACGGTGAGACTGGTGTGTCCATGTCTTTGAGCACGTTGGCTGTCAATTGATTGAACGAGCGTAACCAGGTGCCAGGTGTCTTGGGTGCGTTCTGGCGCTTGGGTGTCGCGCGGGAAATGCGCTGACTAAGGCATTTTTTGACCCTATGGTGTCAGCGTATGGGTACCCAGTGCCATCTCATTTGGTGACTAATCGTCCACACGTCAAAGGAGCCATTTACGTTGCCACGTTTTCCGTCCACTATAACTCAATAAGGGCTGTGGCTCTATCAACGTGAATCCATTTAGTCGGTGGTATCAGCCATTCCGCCGGCGCCCTTGGCGCCATAAAGCTGTATTGGGATGGATAATTTTTTTTTCCCCCAGTAATGTAGTAGCGTGCTCTACCGCTAGTGACCTTTACGAGGTGTAACTTTCACGGGTAAGGTTCGCCCCTGTGTTATCTGCCAGTTCAGACTTTTTTCCTTCATTATTTTAGCAGAAAAAAAAAATTTAACTAATTGACTGATCGTGAATATCGATGAATTGACAAGGGGTTCAGTGTCTGTTGTAACAGTAAAAGGCTCCTTATTGGCTGTGTATACCAGCCGTGTTATCAAAGACGTCGAATGCATGGTTTTTGGTGGCCTGGAAATTCGACCCACAGTGGCAAGCTGATGACAGCTCCGGGGTAGGGAGAATACTGACAGGGCAGAGTTGTATACTGGTGGAGTCAGCGGGGCTTCCCGGCGCTACAGACGGGTTCTCCGCTGAGACGGCTGGATAGATGGGCCATTGGGAGCGAGCGTACGGAATTTGCAGTGATGCAGAAAGGCCACTATGCAATGCAACCTTTCCATTGGGCAGTTATTCCTGCAGAGAAAGCCAATTGACTGGCCATGCTTAACACAAGTTTGTACGCCATGTGGCTGTAAGCTTCCATATGATTCGATGACGACTTAATGCAGTGAATCTCTTCCACTTCCTAATTGGGACATTGCGGGTCCGTCAATCCAGTTCACAATGGATGCTGGTTCCACACACCAGAAAATCAAGTTCGGCACAATTACTCCGTCACTCAGCAGGATCATCACACCTCCATTCCAAATTCTCCAGGAGTTGTGCGGGGAGGCGAGGAGGCTTTAGACGGGAACGGCCCGCAGCATTGTTAGTTCCCCTCAAGGTTCCCTTATCCAAGACCAATGGTTAATCTCTTTCCCATCGCTTACCCCGGACTACGGATCCAATCAAGCTCGGTGGCTGAAGCCACAAGAGAGAAGGTGCACAGATGTTGTGACGGTTTTGTGTCTCCACAACATGTATGGTCAACATTAATAAAGACCATGCCCTCGCTTCTGAGACATGCTTGGTCCTTGACTCCCCAACAAAGGCGCACTACTGGCATTTGACATCCCGTCCGCCTCACTTTCCCGTCTTGGGTATGGACACTGGTTGTGTGGATGGGAGTAGGTGGCTTTTGGTTTGGTCATCGGTGCGCAGTATTCAAGCATAGCATGATTTCTGACTGACCACCGACAAGAGGTGGCTTGTACATAAAGCAATGTCTTTTTCTCATTGGCAAATCAACGGAACACGTGTCCCTGTTGTGTACATGTTTTCTACCTAAGCTGGAGGCTTGTTAGCACTGCAAGCGGTGCCAGACTTGCCTATGCCATCGGGCACAAAGTCTGGCTTTCCACCGAGTGACCCAAAGATGTCGCCGATGTAATTGTCTGGCCGGATGCCCTGCTCGAATTTGGAGGTCCAGCGCGCCAGAATAGCGTCGATGATCTTGACTCCAGTGTTGTACAAGTTCCGCACTGCAGGCTCCAAACCTCCACTATCCATGATCCAGGGCAGCTGCGGAGGCACATCAGTTGTAGGTTCCCGGTCAAAGTTTGACGCTGCCCGCATGAGTATGATGCGCGAGAAATCGACTTTTTCCTGGAGCGCTGCTCTCAGCAACGCGCATAAAATTGCCGTGTCTTCCTGGGCCGTCATGGCGTAGTTGCCCTTGCCTGCTGTATAAACCTTGGCGACATTATCCATGGATTCGGAGAGGTAGAACCCATGCCAAAAGGTGTTGGATGAGAGCACATCCCCTTCCAGAATGCTGGGAGCGAGAGTGGCAGCCTGGTACATGTCGTTGGGGGAATCCGCGTACTTGACCCGGGTCGCTGCGGCCTCTTTCGAGTCCTCGAGGATCGCCTGTCGGGCAAGCTCCATGGACATCTGCCGGAGGTTGTCATTGAGCTCATAAACCTCGGAGCCGTGGACACCGAGCGGAAACGAGTTTGGTGTTTTTGCACCCATGGGCACGTAGCCGGACTGCCATGACGAGGGAATCTCCCTCGCGTCCCACTCCATCTGGGTATCTACCTGTACTGCAAACCGAGCAAACGCCACCCCTCCAAGCGTGGTTATCCTGGGATTCCCACCTGCAATCCCACTGAGGATAAAGTAGGTTTTGGTAAAGTCAAACCGCCCTGAGGAGATGAGGTTGTTGACGGACAAGGCGGCGTTGATAACTGTGATGCATTCCTGATTATTATCGACGGTACGAGGTATTGATGCGACGTCCGAGGGGACCACCCACGTGCTGTGCCTACGATAAGCAGGCAGACAGAGCCGTCCGCAGTGGAATGCACATCGCCAAAGCCCCGAGAAAGACCTGGCAAAGGTATCTTACGGGAAAGTTTGACTGTAGCATCATTGGAGAGCCAGTGATCAGCTTCTTCCTGGCACTATACAGTCAATAAGAATTAGAAGACGGTCATTTGCACATCAAAGAGGTGAATATGAGATGGCGAGGCATACCATTGCGAAAATGAAAACCTTGGGAGCCTCAACGGAAGTTGCTGAGCCGCCGCCGTTCGTGAACTGGTGGATCAAGTAATGCAATGCCATTGTTACACATGAAGGATGTATCGATCGATTGATTGGAATGACATACGCCGAAATCTGGGTTACGGGCTGAGGGCAATGAGGAAGATGGATGGGAAAGGAGGCAGTGAGAAGGTGAAAGTACAAAGGAAGTGAGAGGTGGGAACAAATTGCAATTAAGAGGCTCTCACAAGTGGCATCTCACCTGGGACAGGACGGTTATGTAGGCGTTGCTAACGATGAAGCGGTAGGTACAGTAATTACAGGCCGTCGAATGCTACCCCGTAAGCACACAGGTACCTATCTTTAGGCTCTCTAACAGAGTATCACCCTGTGTAAGGAGTACCAGGTATCAGCGCATCCCAGCCTAGCGAGCCTGCTGCTCGTTCTGCCTAACCAGGCAAACTCTGTCCTTTCTGCCTTATCAGGCACACTGGAACCCTCAGTACGTACCCGCAATTTCTCCCTTCATGCCTTGTGCAAACCCCTGAGACACGGCACACCTACAAATACATCGCAGCGTAACATCTAGTCAAATCTACTTTTCCCTTTCCCGCTGCCGCTTCACATCCTCACTTCCATTCTCTGCCTCTGCATTCATGTATTGCAAGGTTGGAGATCTCTGGACTGGTTTTGGCCGCACTGCAATCCTAGTCACTACGACCTTCATTCTCACCACAGCACTCTACTTCAGCCAGGCTCTGCCTTTCGACGTCTCAACCCACGAGATGACCGTCACCCACATTCTCCTGGTCTCTTTCAAACCGTCTGTTTCGCAGGATACCGTTGATTCGGTGAGCTGCCTAATACAGCGGAGCACACGCTTGGCCTAACTGGAGAAAACAGATTTGCAAGCGAATCATTGCCTTCAAGGAGACTTGCCTTCATCCCGACACGGGTAAACCCTATGTCCTCGCCACAAGCGGTGGCATCAACAACAATCCTGAGCACAGCAACGTCGGTCATGCCTACACACCTACTATCTCCAGCCCTGCGAGCTCATTTTTACTTCCCTTATACAATCCCGCCGTTTAGACTGCTAACGTTTCGTTCTGACAGAAAAATATGACCCACGGGTTCATCATTGAGTTTCAGAACGAAGCTGACCGCCAGTACTTCCTGGATGTTGACCCAGCCCACAAGGCATTCGTCGAGCACATTGACCCAAACAACAATGATTTTCTCACGCTAGATTTTACAGATGGCGTGTATGGCGCCTAAATATGAGGCTCTGGTAGGCCCTGGAGGTCCAGTGTCTGCACTTGTTTAGAAAAAGGGTTCAGAAGCTATGGCACCCAGACTGAGTGTATGCCAGATATTCTTACGGGCCTTACTGGCATGGGGTGTGTTTCGATGGTGGGAGTATACAATAGATTACCGGTCTCACGTCTCTTACGTCTCTTAGCACGATAATATTGTGCTGATGTTGGGTGTGTGCGTATTCCATGGTTACCTTTTTTCTTCCCCAAACCATTTCGTGTACATTCTCGGTGACTTTACCCCTGTCACTATCTTTATATCCGTTACCTCTTATCGTTGTATGCACACGCTCCATGACTCCCAGGAAGTGTGCAATTAAAAGGGCGCTAAAATGTTTGATAATCGGGGTTGTTCTAATTCACGATTAGCTTTGTAATGGATTATGGGACCAAAATTGATGATCTTATTGATCTATTCTTGTGTTCGTGCGTAATCGGTTTGGGAGCGGGCAGAGAGTACGAGCATTTGGCACCACCACAACTCAATCAATGCACATTTCCCAGATCTTAAGCTCATTTAGTATCTGTGCCCAATAGTGTTTGTTTTAGTGGGTGGTCTACACCTCTTGAATTCCCGCCACCACCGTTGCCGCAGCCTCATTTCCCACTGAGACTTTCGGCAGTGCGCCATGTTTCGGCCGCTGAAATGACGACCAATGAGACGCCCATTTGAAGCTATATCCTTGCAGAACAGGCAGCGAAATTTCAACCAAGCATAATTTTGTCGTTTGGTCGCTGTGACTAGTGCCGACCCTCTTGGAAGTGCTTAACGTGATGCCATCTCCTGCCCGCTCAATTCATATCCGTATCTTCCCACTGAAATGTTGACAGCAAGTGGTCCTCCTGCCACCCGTTCAGGCCACATTCTAATTGCTCTCTTCACCATCGTTTTCATTCTGAGCACCGGCATCTGGGATGTGTCGCCATCTCGACATAGAACACCCAACATACCAATTACGCATATCCTTCTGGTCTCCTTCAAACCTACAGCCTCTCGCGAGACGATCGAGAAACTATCTGTTCAATTTAAAAGTGTTATGTCTTAATGAGCGTCCAACTAAGCCAGTGTCTGGATTTGCAAGCAGATAATTGCATTCAAAGACGACTGTGTAAACGCGAAGACGGGGAAGCCGTATATTCTCGCAACAAAAGGCGGCATGAACAACAACCCTGAATGCAGTAATATGAGTCTGCAGAGAAAACCTCAACCCATTTGATCTTTGCGAGCTCAAGTATACCCAAATACAGAAAAACATGACACATGGATTTGTCGTGGAATTCAAGAATAAAGTCGACCGGCAGTACTTCTTGGACGTTGATCCAGCTCATAAGAGATTTGTAGAGCGTATTGACCACAAAAATAATAACTTCCTCACGTTGGATTTCATCGATGGTGTCTACTATACACCCACTTGAGGTGTGGCTGAGTGGCAGATTTAGAGACCACGGTTTCGTTGAAGTAGATGAGTGATACAATTGTGAGAAATGGTACACGTATTGATTGAGACTGGACCTTCAAGCGTACATTATGCGAATGTGCACGACCATACGAGTTTACCAATTCCCATAACGATAAACGCTTCGCAATGCTCAGTTGCAAAATCAACGCGTTTTGAAGCGCCATCTACGAATCCAGATAGGAAAACTGCGCATCAACTCTGCGGGCTGCGGAGTTATGCAAAGCAACGAATCTGGTCACCCTCGTATTTGAACGCAAGCAGCCATGTCAATTTACCATGCACCCAAATCATACTCACCGAAGAAGGCCTGTCCCTGTCTGATATCTTGCAATGAGGAGCCACACGCTGCGGCTTCCCCGTCTCAGCCCAGTGATGGAACGCGAGTCCGGGTAATCGGGCAAAGTCGCCATGCAAAGAGAAGAGGGGTTGGCCGGTAGCTATCTCGCTTCGAACTGGAACGGGCAGGATCGGCGCATCTCGAGCTGTAGTCCTTGACCAGACTTTTGGGTGGCTGAGACCTTGGGGTTCTTCCGCGTGAATAACGGCTGAGGTTTTGGGTATCAGCACATCGGGCCGAAGAATGGCCCAATTCCTGCCATTCCATGCCTCGAAAGTTGCGTCACATTAATCCCGCTGCCTGAGCGGCTAAACCCAACGTTATTGGTCAACGCAGAAAAGCAACAGGCCAGAGTGAAACTGCGATTTACTGGTATCTCGGCAGCTTGCATTGGATTCCACTGGCTTGATACGTGAATCATTTGTCAATCCTTGCCATCCGGTAATAAAGCTGATTTGACGATCGCCCAGAATCCGTGTGATCATTTCCTTTGCTTATTATCTCCAAACACAAGACACCTAAGCTCAATACTGCTTCTTGGAATCTGAGATCCTGACCGTGGATCGCGAAACCCTGTGTGCGGCGCGCCTGCTTTATGTTATTAGCTTTGATCGGGGAAAACGAACTAATAAACTGACAATATGCGACACGGTCCTCTTGGTTATTATCGTAAATCTTGAGGAGAGCGACATCCTTCCAAGTCATCTTCGAACGGTAGTACCACCTGTGTCGCTTGGATGCTATAATTTCGAACGCTTCTTCGGCATAATGGGGAAAGATGACGTCAACTGGCACAAAATCTTGGGCAGTGACTGAAGTGAAGGAGCAGGCAGCTAGTGGATAACTCTCCACAACCGGGACGAGCGGGCGCCAGATACTTTATGTTTGGAAGTGTATTAGCTTCACAAATGATAGTCCTGTGTTTCTACTTACTTGATTAGGCGGCATCTTCCTCTGAGGAGCTCATCTGCCCGCATGCCCATGTGTAGCTTAATCCTGCCGATCGCGGACCTTGGTGTCTGATCTATCACAAGTTAGCTTAGAAAGTTGCTCCTTTCATAGATCATGAACTTTATACCGCAGTGAACTCGCCGTGCTACGTCCACAAACCCTTTGATGCCTAGAGCTCGACTGTGCTCATGCCTCAGAGCAAAGTCAAAGACGAAGACTTCCGAACAATCAAGATGGGTTGTCAGCCAGTTAGACATGGTATTGATGTAAGTCTGCAAGTCTTCTATAAACATGGGCCCATGGTAGACGTCCGGTACGAATTGAAACCCGTCCTTGTCCAGGCTGAAAAGCGTTTCGTGCCCAGCAATATCTGTTATGACAACTTGATGATATTGCCCCCCGAAATTCAACTGAGCTTGATTTGGCACCAGTGGGGGTATTTTAGAGGCATAAGGCTTTTCATGTATGTACCTCTCTGTGTCAGCGAAATATTGAAGGAAGCTGGTGGTGCGTGCTACAGTATCCTTGAGCCTGGAGTCAGAGCCTTCATTCTGTAGCCACTCTAGAATCAATTTTTCGTCATTAAGGATTCGTGGAACAGCTGTAATGGAATCTAAATCATGTTCAGCGATCTTATCTTTCATTGTTATGTGTTTTAGACAAACTGTACTCAGCTGGCCACCGCATAGGCCAGTCCAACCAGGGCTTTTCGAACCGCTGGTCGTTGTTGAATTGCCACACACACCAAGGCAGAGTTTTAGGACAGCCACTCTTTGGCGGCCACCATTTTCTCCAGGGCTGGGCACGATGGTCTCCTGCAGTCACATCTCGCGGGTCGTGTTGATCTGTTGCTTGAAGGAACTGTCGCATCTCTCGAGATTTGTTGGTGAGGTCGATAAATCTTACCCTTGTGAGGCTATGCTTTGTGAAAGGAGAACAGCATGGCAGGTATCCAAATTTGCTCAGCTTCGGCTTGTCATCCACCCCTCATACCACTAGCCAACCCACCTGGCAAGCTATCACCAGCATGACGTGTTGATGCAACCATGTTCAGCCAACCCTGGCGTCCGGAAACAATGTTGGTTCCCATCAACCGACGGGGACTACCGCACAACAATAGGACCTCGGTGTACTACGGGATCAAAAGAACCCATTGGGTCTCAAGGAGGCAAGACCACCCAGCCTTTCAAAGTCGCTTTCGGAAGTTTAGCAGTGACGAAGTGGGAAAGTTGACGTCCAATCTGCGTAGGAACTTATTATGCCGCGACTTTATTCCCTGCCTAACAAGAATTCCATTTTACATCTGGAGGGTCTGAAAATTTCCATCCAGATGCAACAATTTTATCCATCCTAGAGCCCATAACTGAGAAGCAGGTACTTGAATCGTGATGTCAAAGCCGTGTGACCTTAGTGCCCTTATATCAGGTGAGTACGTGCTTCAACTTCAATTGTGTACATTTGCACTCAACAATGCAGGCATTAATGGACAAGATGGGTTCTATTTGTCCCGTCACCTTCTTCAGCTGGGCTATCGAGTTTATGGCCTTATGCGGGGATCTTTAAACAAGAAGACTCACCTCTCCCTCCTCATCAAAGAATATGGAGCCCGTCTGACTTTGCACTCAGGTGACGTGCTAAACTTGGCGTGTTTGATCGAGCTTCTTAACAGGATTGAAGTTGATGAGATCTACCATCTTGCGGCTCAATCGCATGTCGGCCTGTCTTTTCAGCAAGCTCTCTATACTTACGACGTAAACAGTATTGGGACTATCCGACTTCTAGAAGCCTTGCAGGCCCTGGATATGCATAAGCGCGTTCGATTCTACAATGTGAGAATGCTCTGTTTCACACGATTGAAATCAGTCTGACTCCCACCACAGGCTTGTAGCTCTGAGGTCTTTGGTCGTGTAACTGAGATTCCCCAGAAAGAAACCACCCCCTTTCGGCCAGTCTCGCCGTACGGTGCCTCAAAAGTTCTGAGCTACTGGGCCACAAAGCTCATGCGCGAGCAGCATGACATGTTTGCAGTCAATGGGATCCTCTTTAATCATGAATCACCATTGAGAGGTTAGTGACAACTAAGATGAACTCTGATCTTGAGAATTCAACAGACGGTAGATGAAGCTTTCGTCACACGAAAAATCACTCTAGGCGTGGCTCGCATAGCCCATGCCATGGCGACTGAAATCCAGTTGGGTTATCTCGACTCCGAAAGAGACTGGACACACGCCGCTGATATGGTTGTTGGAATCCATCACATGATGCAACAGCAGCGGCCCGACGATTTTGTTCTTGCGAGCGGCACGTCGCGATCTGTCAGATGTTTTGCGGAGGCAGCTTTTAAAGTCATTGGTATTGAGCTTAGGTACGTACAGGTTGAGCTAGTACGGCTACATGCTAACTTCGAAAGATGGCAGGGCGAGGGGGAAAACGAGGTGGGGTATGATGCTCGAGATGGCACTGTTCGCGTTCGGGTGAACAGCGAGCTTTTCCGACCACTTGAAGTAGAGAAGCTGCTTGGCGATCCCGCGAAAGCCGCAATAGTGTTGAAATGGCAGCCAACCATTACTTTTGAGAATCTGGTCAAGGAGATGGTTGAAGCGGATCTACAGCTCTTATCGTCCACGCCTCGATTGTAAACGTGGCAATAGGCTGTTCACAGTGCAAATCTTCTGCATCATGTGAGCGGGTGAAAAATTGTTTCCTTGTGAACTCGTTCATTTCGAAAAATTATCTTAGAGAAG
This sequence comes from Pochonia chlamydosporia 170, assembly GCF_001653235.2. Taxonomy (NCBI): domain Eukaryota; kingdom Fungi; phylum Ascomycota; class Sordariomycetes; order Hypocreales; family Clavicipitaceae; genus Pochonia; species Pochonia chlamydosporia. Next base: position 313,363 of record NW_019154044.1, read on the forward strand.
GTTTGAAATAGTTCACCATGGTATTGAGCCTGTGTATGATGGCTAGAGCGGAGATTTGCAATTAGCCATACGTATAACTGTCAGCTCTCAGAGTCCAGTTGGTAAAGTGGCTGGGACAGCAACGATCAGCAAACACCAGTCGTTGTATGTCTCCGAGTTCTTTTCTTTTTTTTTTTTTTTTTTTTTTTTTTTTTTTTTTTTTTTGGCTAAGACTCCTACTTTTTAGGAAAATGTCTATGGGAGACAGAGCGTTCCCTGGTATCTTACCCTGATCGTCTCCTTCTGCCTTCCCCGTTTTGAGACGAATCTTGGCTGAGCCATTTGACTGCTACCTCAATGTGTTGTTCTGATGCCACGGCCCGTCCCGCCACCCCAGCGCTAATCAGCCCAATGGAGCACACTTCCAGACACAGCATACATGTTGCCCTCGGTTTGGGCCACGCCCTGCAACAGGATAGCCTTCCTTGTCGAACGAGCATTGACAAGTATGTGTCTCACACAGGGAGCCCATCGGGTCGAGAAATGCCACTGACTCTCGGGCGGTATCTGATTCGAGATGCAAGGACAAATTGAGAGAGTGATAAAGTCCACAGGGTGTAGTAATGATTAGTCATATCATGTCTGAAGGTATAGCCTGGCGTGCTCTTCCCGAAGTCGTGTTGGACTACACCACCATGTCCCATATGTGGCTGGCTAACCACTACGTCCCCAAGTCGTATAGCCGCATCTTCGCCGGGAACGCCGCCTCCAACGCCGACCATGAACATATGCTCTATTGACGGAAACATGCATTTCGTCTGGCCCACGACCGCTGCGGCCGAACTGGTACCTCGAACTGTTACCTGTCTGGCCAGCGGGCAGACACACGATGACAGCATTGGGGGTATTAATTCGGCCAAGCGTGTACAAGTTTGGATGATCTGGTTGCTGGGGAAGGCCGCGATGCTGTTCGTCAAGCATTTCACCATAGTAAACACTAAGTAATAGGAGGGTTATTCACAGACATTATCTACAGGTATTGCCAACCAGCGGGTCTCGGGGCCATAACATTGATCATGTTTCATGGCTTCAGAAGGCGCGATCAGCAGCAAGTGCGCATTGATATACAAAAGAGTTCACTCTACAAACACTGCAAAACGGCATGTCTCTAGCCATTTTGAAAGCCCAAGAGAAGCTGCTCTAGAAGCTATCTAAAAAAAAAATATGCGCGAAACCCTTCTGTTTTAGATGCCTTTCTAGATGACAAAAAGCCTAAGTTTCTGGAACTACGTGCGGGTGCAGCCAGAGAGCGCTCATAGGTCGCATATCAAGAGTTAAGGCAGTATAAACCAATCTGTTAGTCAAGATAAACTTCCCAGGAAGTTCGTCTCGGCTACATGAGGGGATATGTATTCCACACTAGGTGTCCCTCCGAGTGGCATTTTATATAGGGTAATTGTACATATCGCCCCCCACAAATCTCACAGCCTCTGTTGGTACAGTCGGAAATGGGATGCTGAACAATTTCCGTGGGGAAGAATAAATAGCTCAATGCTACGGATCCAAGTGGCTGCTATTCATTCTTCGAGCATAGAATCGAAAGGTCCACATCTTGAATTATCCCAGCGGCTGCAAGGCTCCCATCGGTACCAATCGTATCCCAGAGGTCAGAGCTTGCAAGAATACATACATATGGAATATAACCTCTATTCATATGTATGCATAAGACCCGATCTATATTCATATGTATGCATTAGTAATGAATATACGTGAGGGCATCGTATCAAATACTAAACTCGTCTTAGCCAAAAGTAAATAATACTATACGGCTGCTTATTTAACTTCTCAATCACTTCCGTCGGCTTCATGAGAAGTTCACTTACAAATTCGACCTCCGCATATGCGTAAACACACTCTCGGGATGGTAAAGCTGGAGTTTTCAGTTACCACGTGATACTATACATATATATGCATAAGTATGTATACCTGATACTTCTATTCATATTCATATGTATGTATGTATGTACGTATGTATATATATGCATAAGGGTATGAATATATATGTATTACTGCAAGCTCTGGCAGAGATTTTGCTTGACCATCTGAACTTCTCCAGAAGTATTGATGATTCCAGCGACAGCTTTAATGTTTTTGTTTGCCTTGGTATTCTTAATTTTCTGCTCAATTCCATCATGAACGTTCTTCGTCTATAAAGGCGCTTCCTCGCAAGTCTTTCGAAAGACTTCGTTAGAGGCTTCCCATTCCTGCATTTCCTCAAGTAGCTGTCGTAAATTCCTCTTCAACCAATCAAAGACGATGGAAGGAGGCCGAACAGCTGGAAGTGCAAGTGACGGAGACGAGCAAGAGGTGGAGGAGGAGGATGAGGATATATTTAACGCCTTGGACCACACCTCCCGAGGGGTATAAAGGCGTGCGAGAGTCTACATAGTTACTCCAGCATCTGGATGTCCTGATAAGCTATATACAGTCTGGGGAGACTAGATCAACGGTAGTCAACATCCATTCCATACAGCTACATCATAGCCATTGCCCAAGATCCCTTCACACACTACATATCCACAGGTTCAAGCCTCCCAGTTGGAAAACCCTGGCCATGGCCGGGAAAAAAAACCAACCGGTTCAAGCGGCATACATTGTGTCGAGTCCTCGTCCCTCCGCCGGTTGAGAGACTCGGAATCCCCTAGCCCGTCAACGACTCCTAAAGATTCCTTCCTCAAGCCCGGGTCCCTGATCCCGCGGTGTTGCAGTTCGTCCGGAGGTATAGCACGGAGTCCTCTCTGAACTCTTGATAAAGGTTTTAGTTAGACCGCAGTCATAGACTAGGTCGCCATCGGGTTTCCGTTCGTAGGGTTTGGGTCACTCTGAAGACCTACGAGCCCATCTGCCGGCCAGGCTCCACGGCGGCGTGACGGGTATGGCGCTCGTGATATGCGCGTAGTACAGCCCAACGACTTCCCAGGCTGTTCCTATCTTCATATTAGAGCAGTCTCGTTGGTACGCGCGCTTTGTTGTCGACGGCCCTTTGTCGAAGGGCCAGAGAATGTCGGGTTTCCTCATCACTTGTTAGGGAGAAGATAGGGCGCGGATGGTTCCGCGGGCACCCTTGGCTGCAGTAACCAGCACCAACCCGACACTCCACTAACAGTAGCGGATGAGCCAAAGAGGTTGTCGAAGGGAAGTTGAGATGAGCAAGAGAGTGCCTGGCGAAGACCATCCAGATAAGCGATGTCGCCGCAACTGAAAGAAGAGGAAAGCAACAATAGGGCAGTTCGCAGAAGGTAATCGAATGAGTTGACATCGCGGCTGATGCGACGGCTGTCGAAATTAGGAATTAGTTCATTGGAGCAGCAAAGCAATTGGAACGATCAGCAGCCTTCTGGAAAGCCATGCAGGGGTTTGGCAAAGTAGATGCGAAGATATCGAGTGAAGGTTTGTACTGGGGATGTCTGCAGCTGCGGAGTGGTTTCTATGTGCACTGTTTACCATCTGTTTCTAGTCTAGGGACATTCGTTCTCTCACACTCGTGTCTGTAAATCCATGCCAGAGCGGAGTGGTCATGTTCTTCCTTTGGCGCAGAGCTGGCATGAGCCCACCAACTAGGAACAAACCTCCCAGGCACCTCAGTTTTACCAAATAGTGGGCTCGAACTATGGTGTCTTCTGGCAAGGCCGGCCACCCCCTACACATGCCGTTGGGGACCAGATACACTAGGCAGGATGCGCTGGAAGAGCTCGATATACAAGCACTAGAGATGCGTAAGCAAAGCTGGCTCGCTTGGAAATGACTCCGACACAGGCAAGAAGCTCAGAATTGATGGTGATTCAATGCCTCCGCTTAATTAAACGGAGAAGATAATATTTATTAATATAACTGATGTCTAATTGCCGCGTTGTTCAAGTCTTGGCCTTCCCGGTATATCATCTTGCCACTCTGTATGTCGTCGCCAATGGCTAGGTCCATACAACTAGTGTATATCTCCTCTTGACCTGCTGGGAACTCAGACGTTGGTGTAGATGGCCAATCCCACACCCAGTATAGCGTGTATTGATCTTGTATATCCATAGGTAATTTTATATCGCATTGACACCACAGGTCTGCCCCTTGCGGGTCCTCTGCTGCTTTAGCATACAGAGTCTGGCGCTGCAACGAGATGTTCCCCTGATTGATCTGATGGCACTGCCCATCGTCGAATGGCCTAGCTGCTAAGAGTCTGCCTCGTGCATTGCCACCTGTGCCCTCATTATTCCATACCTTATGAATAGAAAACAAAGTATCATCATTAGAAGGATACAAAGTACCGTAAACATAAACTGTCCCGCTACTGTTTTTTTGAGGCGTGTTTTCAGGCAATGTTACGTGACCATTCTCTTGGTACTGCAGCGCTATGTAGTCTCCAGGGTTGGCCTGTAGTTGGGGCAAGCTTGCGTTGTAATTCCCTATACTCTGCGATGGCTTGCACATATGATCTGTAGGATATATTCCTGGCATGCCAACGCGACCATCTGGTGGCAAAAGATATTGCATCTGTAGGTCACTAAATCCCGGTGCAAGTCGTGATATTGCTCCTCGTGCATAGCCGGGATTACCAACCATTGTCCCTTGCCCGTTAATTCTCATCAGCCGCTCAACCCAAGAATGGGCAAAACAGCAAGGCAAGAAAGTAGCCACGATGAGACTGGAAAAAAGAGCGCGCATTCTTCAACTAATCAATTGCCTCGGATAGAAATCACTACAGTACTCTAAAGTTGGTTAGGTACCTATGTACACGTGCTTTTTCAATCTATATACCTGTTCAAAGGGAGCTGAAATCGTCCCCAGGTAAATCTAGCCCGTGGTCAGAATCGTACACAGTGCGACTAGTTGAGGAAACGCACGAGGTGAAACGGATCCACGAGGACATGTCGGAGAAAACAGGAATATGGATTTACGGACTGAAAGTGGGCTGCACTCCGTTTACTCTCCGTTTTCCATTTCAGCACTGCATTAATTTGCACAATTCGTCTTGCTCAGGGCGGAACCTGAGGTTGTGGGGACCGTGACTGAGCCGAACCTGAGCAAGAGCGGCGAGGGCACTAAACCCAGTATGGTCTCAGCCACAGGCCGTCTACAAACGTAGAACCAACACTCCAGGCCGTTCAACCAACACACAATCACCCTGGTGCCTCCTATAAATAGTCTTTTTGGTTCTTTTGCATACCAGTCTCATCTTTCAAAAACATTTGTTGATGGATAGCTAATATACGTACAGCAACCCCCACCTCTAAGCCCACAAGCAAGTCTACTCGTCTTCATCAGATACCGATATCTCTAAATCGGAAGAGTTCCGATTTTCGTAAACGTAATGGATAACATTCTCAAAAATCAAATTGATCTTAAACAAACATCCCCAGACAGCTATACTATATCTTGGCATGTGGACTGGACTCTTGGGCTAAGTATGCTGCAACCACTGCGATCTGTGCAGATACATTATCCAGGCTGACCCAACTACTTCTTGCTTACTTTGCTTTTAGCTCTACATGGTGGATGCATTGCCGCTGCAATTCAGCATGCCGCCGCATCATATCTCAGCACCAATCCAGCGATCTCAGCCCGCAACCAACCCGATGTGCTAAGCATGCATCTCGAGTTCCTCCGTCCATGCGAGCCACGCGACAGCACAATCACTATCAAGCCTCTCAAGGTTGGCGCTGCGGCGAGTACCCTCCAAGTTCAGCTCGACCAAGAAGGGAAAACAAAAGTGTTGGCAATAATCACATCAACCAACTTCGACAAAAGTATTGGTCCGAGCTCAAAAACAGCTTGGAAGCTCCATCCAACCCCGGCGCCTATACCTGACTTCGATCGTATCTCAGCGCACCAACCCGAGGAGAGCTGGATCCCCGGCCGAGTCGTGGGTGAGCTTATCCCGTTGACGCGGCGAAAGATTGGTTTGCTTCCGCGTGAAGGCTTCCCCGTTGATGGAGTCTGCGATGCGTGGCATGGTTTCCTGGCAGACGAGCGCATGGATGCTGCTTACCTGGCCTTGATAGCTGATAGTACTCCTTCCATGTCGGATACTCTTCTATACAATGGCGGGCCGTACGATGCGCATACGTTCCATAAGCAGATGGCGGATTGGGCCAAGGAGAACCCGGGTGTCCCTTGCGTGATCACCAACTCTATTGCCGAAGCAATGCAGGCTACTCATTTCAACATTACTCTGACCATGGATATCGAGTACAAACGAAGACTGCCTGAAGATGGGCTACGTTGGGTATTCACAAGAGCCTCCACCAAGATGTTACATGGTGGAAGGATGGATGTTGATGTTACTATTTGTGACGAGGATATGGAGCTCGTTGCCACATCGCAGCAGGTCATTCTAGTTCTGGGTGCGCAAAAGAAATTTCGTAACGGCAAGGAGAAGTCGTCACTCTAGACAAGACAGTTATGAATGGACTAAAAGGTCGCTGAGCTCCAGCTTTTACACTACTCCTTGTTGGACATTCAAGTAGACTCCTATGGCTGTTCATGTTTCCGACAGATTCTTCGTACTACCCAATAGCATTTCAAAATGCTCCGGCTCTCTCGTTCTAGACTACGCCAATTGCCAATGCCAAGCGAATGACTTCTATCCTTCACAGAGCGAATCGGGTGGGTCTTAGAATAAGACAGTTGCAATATAAGCAGTGAAAATAACGTCATGTTTTGGCGTCGTTGCCAATAAGAAACATCTGCCTTCATGTACGAGTTGAGACACGGTTGGCTCGAAGAGAACGGAGGCCTGAAAATTTGTTCACCTTGCCTGTCCCTACTTCAGTCGAGAGGAACCTAAGAAAGTCATTGCTTAGGTATCTGGATCCTTTTTGTTTTCGTTGTAATGCAATAAACAATATGAGCACCCTCGTCACAAGCTGGCAGTTCTGTGATGAGTGCCCACGATATTGGCAATCCTTCATCCCAAACTCATTGACGGTAATACGCGCACCAGAGTGGCTCCGCTAGAAACCTGCGGCGGCAAGGACATTCAAAGTTGCGGTTCCAGCGGTCTAGAATATGTCTCGCAGTTAGGAGTGCTCCAAGATGCCATTGGTTAAGGTTAACTAGTCTCGTGCTTGCACGGTATATTTGTGAGACACAGGCTAAGGCCGTCTACTAAACCATAGCTATTTGGGGGAGCAGAAAAACGAATATCTAACAGCCAGATCCAGGCGTAATATAAAATCGCGCGGGACACTAACGTATAGAGGCAAAAGATATAGTGCTAGCTCTAAGATGTCAAACTGTTATTACACTAGGTGTTTCCCATATCCGGAATCAAGCTAAACCCAATAAGAGAAACTACCATCCCGTAAGTTTAAAAGTCTTTCCCACATCATTTGCACCAGACCTTATTAACATAGTGTTAGAACCCATGGCATTACTATGCTCTTCTCATCCATTCTACCTTTAGCGCTGCTTGTGCTAGCTAGGCATAAAGTTATAAATCCCAATGTGATAACTAGATGTGCAGAGCCCCGTTGACATAGCCAGCGCTGCTTGCATATATAACGGCTGCACATGTCAACCAACCGTGGCTCCAGGTAGATATTGCGGCCGCTGTGATGCGATTACAAATCCTAGTTCTAGAGGATCTTGGTCTAATATATATCAGTGCGGCAGTGGTGGCTCATGCTGTACTTTTAGGCCGATAGCATCTTGTGCCCACAGCAAGAAGTTCTTGCCATATGGTAGCTAGAATCCTTCGAAGAGGCTATCTGAGTGGTCGGCATTTGGAACAGTATTAATTCTTAGACTTCCAGCTTTTAATTCAATACTAAGATAGAAACTGCCGTTCCTTAACAAGCCAAGTTCAGCCTGCATTCTCCTAATAGTGCTTTCAGGGTTAATATAGACACGCACGGGAATCTCCAGTTCCATGAATGTTTACTAACAACCTATCCACGCAACTACATCCAGATTAGGGCTAGATAGAATGCCAGGAAATATTATCCAGTAAGAAGAAATTTTAGCAGAGATAATAAGTTCTTCATCCACCATGTGGTTAAACACCAGGTCCTTCTTGTAAAGCTTGTTTCACACGTACCCTAGAGGAAGCATACAAGAAAGAATCTAGCTAAAGATAAGATTCTTGTACGTAAATATTCCGTATTATAGAGTAATTAATATGTGGCAGACAATTTGCTTTAACTACACTTTACTCAGTTCCCATATCCACTAATGTATATATATCAGTAATTAGTCAGTATAGACTAGGATCTCTTGAGGTGAGTTTCAAACCTTTAAACTCGGAAAGGCTCGTCTTCAGAACCTCCATGTAATATACAATCTTCAAGTCTAAGGCTCTTTCAAGCATTAAATCAATTGGCCAGTTAACCAGGGCATCCATTTTCTCTCCTAACCTTGCTCATGCTGCTACTACGGGTAAATAACCAACAAGTATGGCATCCGTGCGTCTCATTTGTACTTGAAAAACTGTGTGTATATCCTCAGAGGCTTCATTACTGTATTGGTGTGGTCAACTGTGAGCCAAACAAGTGGAATAGTGGCTACAAAGGGGAAGCAGTACGACCAAATTGGCGCTTCGGTCAATTTGGCAATTGAAGACTCGGTTGGTGTCCCAATGACTCAGAGGTTGCTTAGTTAATGATATAGTTACGTCGACTCTATGGTATCGACTTCGTAGAAGAAAACGATTCTAGTGCGCAATGCTCCATGTGAGGCACTTTCTCTTCTTCCCGTCTGGTCCGCATGTCGCCCTGGGGTCCTGGGCGGGAGTTGCCCACAACATTGAAGACTCCCATCCATCATCTACACCATCGAAGACCAGCCAGAGATGATGCCAACCGCTATCGAATTTATAGATTTTGCATCGAGAAGAGACAAGGTATGCTTTTCTAACTTCAAGGCTCATTAAATCAACGTCATAGGCAAATTCAACGCGGGAGGGTTCATAGGTCATAGTTAGGCTTCTTCCCTCAACATAGGCTAGTGTACTGGTAACATAGCGTGTTGACACCAAAGTTTAAACCCGTTGGCCCTTCGGGGGAAGGCGGATTCAGGTTAGAATCCTGAGTCTAGGAATATTCTTTTCATATTGCTCTCATCTGCGTTGTGTTTGGAAAGGGGTTGCTTCTGGTTGAGTTTGACCACGTAGCCCCTGAACTGTCCTCAGGTCGGTACGGTCGCAGCCGCCCCCTACCATCTCCTTTCGATATGTAACATATCAGACGAGACTGTGCGACTCTTATTTCAAGACTGTGAATCGGCTTTTTCGTAAATTACCAGGTGGGGATCCGCGTTATTCGACCTGACTGCGATTGGGACGCGTGATCTTTGTTGCCGTCAAAGTTCGTCTAGGTGACTAAGGGCAACAAATGCGTTGTATTAACTCTCGGATTCAATCTAGTTCTAGTCACCTATCTACTTTGATGTCTCACGGAAACAGGAAGGAGTTGTCTAGCTCCTTCTTACAATTCGATCACAAGCTTTGTCGCACTAACACCAGCCTTCGAGCGCTTCAATGCCTCGTTGATACTCTCCAATCCCTTGCCAACAATGGTAGGCCGTGGGAGACATTGAAGTTTCCCACTCTCCAACGCTGGCGTAACATAATCCCTCCAGACAGGCGTCGCAACATCATTGATACCCCAGATCATACCCGCCGTCACATTGGCAGGCACGTCAGCCGGTGGAGGGTGTACGCAGGCAAGTTGGCCACCGCCTAATTTGTCAAGGATAACAAGATCATGACTGTAGGTTTCAGGGGTGGCTATTGCATCAAATATGCCAATAAAGCTGGACTGACCAACTGCTTCAATTACCTTGTTGGCGACTAAAGGGTCCTTGTGGTCAAATACGTCGGTCGCGCCGCAACTTTTGCTGAAAGCAAGGTTGTGTTTTCCGGCCACGGAAACGACTCGAAGTCCAGCGGCCGTAGCCAACTGGGTGGCCATTGATCCAACAGAAGATGAGCCGCCGTACACAACAAGAGTCTTGCCAGAAGGGGGAGCCTGCTGCAGCGAAGGATACGGCAGACCAAGAGCCGGTGTTGCGACTCCGGGCATGGCTACACCAGGGACCTTGAGTGATAGTGCGCATATAGCTGCCTCCAATGCAAATGGAACTACCACGCCATCAGTGAAAGCGATAGTGTCGGGGAGAATGGCCGCTTTTTCTGCAGGGACAACAGTGTACAGTGCAAAGGCTCCGTCCTGGGGTCGCCCGCTGGACAGATTGATAGCATGGCTGATAGAGGAAGAGGGATATTAGCTTGGCTTCTTCTGTGTAAGCTCACGTTGCCGATGAACTTACCCAATGACTCGATCGCCTTTCTTGAAGTTCTCAACACTAGGGCCAACGTCATAAACCTCTCCGGCCACATCGCAACCAAAGATTGCAGGCCACTGCTGGATAAAAACTCCAGAGTCTTGCATGTGGCAGTCAAGTGGATTGATAGCAATAGCAGCATTCTTAATGACGAGCTCCCCAACTCCTGCGACTGGCATTGGGGCGTCGCCTACTTCAAGGGCAGTGTTGGATTGGTGGAGCCAAGCGGCCTGATTGTTTGGTGCGGACATACTTGATGTTTTTGGTTTCTTTATGAGTAATGTATGAGGATTGGCTTTATTAAAGATGCGCGACTTGATGTGGAGAGATGATCAGAGAAGTGTTGACTAGTTTGCGGGATGTAGACTTGTTTAAATAGCTATCTCGGCTTCCATACGCCTGGTCTGACGAGGATGGAGAAAATGAAATGGTATAAGCATGATTTCAAATCGAAAACAAAAATCAAGCAACATTACATATATCTTGATGTACCTGTGTCTGCTGATTTGCTCAGAATGAGGGCGGTTGGTAATATTTACAACACTTTGAAGCTGACCATTGGTATGCGTCTGGAACGCCATATGCTGTTCCAAAACGATCGGCTGTTTCCACAAGCGGGTTAGCGTGACACTTGTGTACATGCTTGTGCCATATGTTGGAGTTGTCAGGTTTAAGGTGCACCTCTCTTAGATTCTGCTTCTCATCGGTGTGTGTGCCTAACGGCCAGGACCGAAGTAGCTTCCGTGAGGCTCTTATCTATCCATCATCTTAATGAGTCAGTAGTTTATAAGACTTTACAGGCCTCACGTAGTCTATGTTCCATTGGTTGTGCTGAGGCTATTATGTCTGACTCTGGCATCCCACAATATGTGTAAGCAAGACTCTCACCAGACTCAACCAAGACCAACCAAATACAGAACCAAGTGGGGTTTCATCTTCTTCAACCAAAACTCACCTGGAGAAATTACCTACTTTTGTGTACGCTCAATCATCTCATACCGCCGATTACGATCATGACCATGGCAACATTCCAATCCGATATAAAGCTATGTCAGAAGTGATCATAATATGCAACCGAGCAGAAACAGAGACCCGGCATGACCAGAGTTATCGCGACCAAGGCACATCATGGAAGCCATAACACTCGGCCCTCGTAACCTGCTCGAGTACAATCCGACATATCGAGTCCTGATCTGTCGAGAATGTCAGTACGCGATCCAGAAAACCGCAGTTCAAAGTCACTTACTTCGACACAAGATCTACCGCGATGACAGGACACGCTTGCTTCGCTCCATTGCTCAACTTGATCTGTTTGAACCACATCGCGTGCCGCTGCCTGAGCCCTCTTCTCCGCCCATTGATGGGTTACCGGTCATTTCTGGCTTCCGCTGTGACATGGCTGGGTGTGGGAACTTGTGTGCCAGCTTGAAGAGGATGAGACGCCATCTTAGTGAAGTTCATGGACTCAGCAAAGCTAGCGATGCCTCGTTTGCTTCGCCAGCCAAGATCCAAACGTTCTTCAGAGGAACAAAGCTTAGATACTTTGAGGTTAAGCCTACGGCTGCTGCCACAAGTACAACTTCGGCAGACTTGGCGGACGTAACTACAATTGATGCCGTTATAGCTCAGGACGATGCCGACGGGAGACTGGATGAGCAGCGTGGCACTCAACTTGAAGTTCCTGCCCGAGATGTATCAATGCCATCGTCAGCTCCAGTACCAGTATCTCAATTGACCCGATCAGAAGGGCCGTCCAATCTGGACATGGAAGTTCTAACATACTTCTACCACTTTACTTCTCAGACAAGTCTCACACTACCGTCTCCAAAAAGCTCACAACCTACAAGCCACTACTGGGCTACGGATGTCACACAATCAGCACTTCAACGGCAGTGGTTAATGCACGGCCTCTTAGGCATGAGCGCATGTCATTTGGCTACACTGGAAAAAGATCCAATACAACGAAAATCTCACTATGAGCGAGCTACGCGATTTTCGACACAGTTCTCCTCTGAATGGGATGAGGTCCGACGAACGGATTCCGTTGTCATGAGGTCGGGTCCGGAGGAGGTCGCTTGGAATGCTGCGAGGCACGTAAAGTGCTATTTACGCTGTGCCCTGTCATGTGTAAACGGCAAAATGGTCACCATGGACGAAATTAGAACGGATTCCCATTCTACTTTACTTGTATCTTCTTTTGTGGCTACTCTTCGAGACTCTTTCGACCTCGACATGGCGCATTCACTTGGTTGGCATGACGGTGACGTCCATCCAGCACAAACAAATGGCCAACTCGATAAAATATCGGAAACCGAAAGAACTTTCGATGACAAAAATACAAGCCCATCGTCTTATGCTAACACTGATAAACAAGCTCAAACGGTCGCTCTTCTCAAGTCACTGCCCTACCGCATGGCTGACGTATTCGGAAAGCCGGATGATGCTCGGGATGTTTTGGCGACATTGTCTGCGGTTTCCGTCCTGGTTGAGTGCTGTGAGATGAGCTTTGCATCTGACGATAGCACGGACGCATGGCTGGGTATGGCAGTCTGGGTAGCTAAGCTGCCGAGTCATTTCGTCGATATGACTTCACATGGTAGCCCAACCGCGCTTGTGGTTTTGGCGCATTGGGCTGCGTCCGTTGCCTACCGAGCTGAGGAATACGGCTGTTGGTTTCTTAGTGGTCTGGCTCGCAGGGTAGTGGAAGAGATCGAGCAGCAGCTTGCTACAATTGGCTCTGCTGTCCAAAGACTTGTGGCCGATTTGGTGCCGCTGATGACAGTAACTAACGAATAATGAGTATATATAATCCCCCTATTCAGCCTAGAAACATGAACTTTCATATCAGTCAGATATATGCATCTGTATACTTATTCAACATTACGCGGTGAGTAGGTTCCTCGAATACCCCGTGGTGCTCGTTGGCTGCCATCTCTCCAACACATTGACCATGTCTTCCGCCTTCTCGAAACCTTTGAGTTTGTCCCACCGACTTAGTTTAGATTTAGGATCTCTCGACTTTTCCCGACGCTCCCTTGCCAGGTCCAGAGGTGTCGCGTTTGTTTCATCCCTGAGGGAGAGGCTGGGTGTTGCTCCCGCTTCCAGAAGATCGATAGCTGCAAGCACTTTCCCGTTGCTGGCTGCTTTATGTAATGCCGTTTTCCCTCTCATATTCTGATAGTTAATGGCACTTTCATCCATACTCCTCAGCAAAAATTTTATAAAGTCTCGGAAATTCGGACACCAATTAACGACAAGTGCAATATGCAACGCAGTGTTCCCATCTATGTCTTGTATTCTAGCAGCCCGGCGAGTGGCATCAGGTTGTGTAAGTAACAATTTCAAAATATTAAAGTTACCCCTTCTTGCTGCGTAGTGTAGGGGGGACCATCTCTTAGGTCCAGACTCTTGAACATTTATGCGGGCCCCGTTAGTGATCATCATCTGGATGGTATCCTCGTCGCATGCATCAACTGCCTGGGCGAATGGCAGATATCCATCTGACGACATGGTATTAATATTAACGTTCCGATTCAGAAGCATTTGGATGATCGTCTTGTTTCTTTTATCAACAGCCAGATGGAGCGGCGTGCGATTATCGTTACCGGGGATGTGTATGTCAGGATGCTCTGCTCGAATCAGGATCCTGACCAACTCTGTGTGTTCGTAAAGAACCGCCAGGTGAAAACAACTCCACCCGAAGAGATCTTTGAGGCCCCAGTCTCCCCTAAAAAGATCAACAACTATTTCTAGGTGGCCTTTCATTGCTGCTAAATGTATTGGAGCTCTCTGGTAGAAAGCCTCTTCGGTAAGTGATGTGTCCAACTTGCCGGTCCGCCAATATGGTACTCGACTATCATGTACATCAGAAGTCTTCGCTTGATTCAGAAGTTTCTTCACTATGCGAGGCTCGCCACTGGAAGCGGCGAGATGCATCAGGGACATTCCATTGTCCTGCCCGACACTTATTGGTTCCCCCTGCTTGAGCATCACATCCACCGTGCCGAAGTCTCCCCTTGCGCAAGCAAAATGCAACGGTGTGAGTCCAAAACAATCGCGAAGATCCGTTTTCGGCAACTGCGCAAAAATACCCCGCAAGAATGCGACTTGATGTCCAAGAGCCGACAAGTAATGGATGGGAGTCCAGTCGAAAGAATCTCGGTACAAAATGCCTTCTATCTTAGGGATACGTCTACTATCAGTTCCAACTCCGAGCGCGGTCAGATGATATTCTGAAAGACGAAACCTTTTTTGGTCATCTGACAGTATCCGGAAACGTCCGGATAGGTCAAGGGCGTTTGAGACGGGGTTCCAAATTGAAAATTGGCCGTCAAATACGCTACTCAAAGTCGAAAGCGACGTGAGCTTCATGTTTTCAAGTACCTTCCGGTAGAAATTTTGCAACTCTTTTCTCTTTCCGTCGATAACCACAGATTCTCGCCTATTTTCAGCTACGGCCATTTCTTCCATGGCACCCATCAACTCAAGATGATATTGACATATAGCCAGGATTCTTGGCCTCATGAGGCTGTCGTCCACAGCATACGTTAATGCCAGGTCGAAAATTGATCTCAACTGCCCTACCAGGTTTTGCCATTGACCCTCTAGGACGCATTTGGTTGCTTGCCCTTGCAGATGCCGAACCAAAAAGCCAATGTCCGGCAACATGCTCTCCAGGCTCAATGGTGTGATCACATCAAAATAAGCCTCTTGAAGATCAAGAAACCCGGTATTCGTAACTCTCTGAATGAGTTTTGTCAACATCCCATTTTTGAGCTTGAAGTTGCGCCAGTCGTCGCCCATAGTCTCATTGCTCAAATCCACGTCTTTTTCTTCCCACTCCAGTCTGGGATGTTTGACAATGGATCTGCAGAACGTAAAGAAGAGGTCCCTGGCAAGTAGCTTGTCCAAGCTGTCATGAGCCTTGACTGCCAGGGTCCTCTTATTTAGCGTATGAAAATGACCGTTTTGTGTGGCCTCTTTCCAACTCTCAAGTGGCGTTTTCGCAGAGGAACCTGTGACATGAAAGACGTTGAAAGAACCTTCGCTGTTGCCGACTTTCGTAACGGATTCGTGTCGCATATCATAGCCAACAATGCGGTAGTTTGGAAGAGCAATTCGCTCGAATGTTCCTTTCTCGCTTTCTGAGGAAGCCTCTTCTAATTCGAGAATCTCCGGAATGTTTTCAGGCATCCAACAAAGAAGATCTCGTATGAGAGCAAATTTCTTAGATGCTGTTCCATAAAGCCGTAATTTAAGCTGTCGTGTTCGCTTGATGCGCAGCCAGCCATCACTATCATCAAGCCTTTTGTCACTAAGAGAATGCTTCTGGCTCTGAATGAAGGATAACCACAACGACATGGCCGCCTCTAGCTCATCGGCACGAGCTCTCCACTCCCCATCCTTGTATTCTAGACTAAAAGTGAGATTGCACTTCTGATTACCCAGAGTCGTCTCATATGTCCAGCCAATGGTATGACTCCCGGAAGCGTCTTTACATAAAGGAGGCTGCAGAAGATCTCCTGCGACTACTTCTATCGCGTCAGATAGAAGTATGGCCAGATTCGATGCGGGTCCTCTCCAATCTGCCAACTTCCCCAATTCCCGGCGAACCATCACAGCATCCTCTGCTTGTGAAGCTGATATGGAAGCCGCATCTGTTGCAGAAGCAAGATTTCTTAATGAACTCGCCTCTTCATGTTCGACTTCGACCGTTACCGTCCCCCCCGCTGGGCCGTTTGTCGGTTCTCCTCCGTCAATTTGTGACTCGGACGCATTGGGCGGCTTGTTCTCTTGCTTGATCCAGCTTGCAATTTCGTGATTGCTTAAGCTGTGAGCAAACCAGTCGAGCTCAAACCCTGGAGTGAGCGGTATGATAGCAGGGGCTTCTGCGAGGCCCCTTCTAACCCACGCCCTTAGACCAGTCATGAAAACCATGGCACCAAGTTGGACAACAGGGGCTACCCAATTCATCCCACGTAGGCCAATAAACTGAAGAACATATCCCACAAGTGATATGAAACAGCCGGCCGTAGTGAGCGATTCCAACCCCAGGGTAGGAACCTCATCGGCCGAATTGCTTTTGAATTGTTCAGGCGCCTTCCCATCAGAAAAATTGTCGAAGTTAGGTCCTGATAGTTTGGAACCCTTGGGTCGTTTGTTTTTCTTGCCTTTCTTCTCCTTTGCAGGTCTCCGACGAGACATGGCGATATATGGTCGCTCACGGACAGGATATATCGCAAAGGGCTTAAATTCTTGATCGTTAACAATACTACCCTGCTGTAGCCAAACGATGTAAAGGGAATAGTCCTCGTTCGCTCTAAAGTACGTTTCCGTTGAACTTTGCTCTACCACAATACCACAAACCAGGATGCCGATCGTCAACAATACGGTCCCGCATATGGTCAAAGGAAGAGCGTAGTTTTGAACTGGTTTGTTGTTTTTCAGGTATTGAGGTGCAATAGGTGGGTATAGCGTAATCATTACACAGAGAACCAGGACACCAATTTGTATAAGCGTTCCGAGAGTGGCTACGGAGATGATCTCTGCCCTGCCCAGCTTGAAGCGACAATTCAACGAGATGTTTGGAGCAGCTGCATCCAAATCTCTCACCACAGTTATTCGCCGAGAGGGTTCGTTTTTGGTTTTGGTTTCAATGCTCCGAGCTGCTTCGTCAATCTTCGCGGAGCATTTCCCATCAGAATGCTGTCTCCTGTTGGATATGATCGCGCCTTTGGCATCCCAAGTCCCTGTGTGCCTTGCATCTGAACTGGAGGTATCGCCGCGCTCCAGGTCATTTTCTGTCGAGTTTTGTTGTACTTTCGGTCCTGAAAACTTTCGGGACAGAAGCAATTTGAGATGTTCAAAGCTTGTCCTCAGGTTGTAACTAGCCCGGATGTCTTCGAATAGTAAGCTTAGATACATCGTCCCAAAAGCCGCATCCCGTTTGCTCACCTGTTTTTTCCAAGAGATGAGAAGTGACAGCCTCCTCGAGACTGACGAAATCCCCCTCGCCGGGGGCTTCCCTTTCACCCTTCGGTACGAGACAAATAAATTGCCAGATTTGGCCGGATCCGGGACAGCGGACCAAATTGTGACCGTTCCATAACTCACAAGCTTCTTTCGAAGTGGAAGACATGAGTTCAATCTCAGCTGTAGACAAATTTTCTCTTGCCCTGCCGATAATTGCTTTCATCCACCTCGGACCACCAACACGGATGGCACTCACGATAGTAGTGATGATTCCGATCGGAGCCATTGCGAGTGCTATGCAATCAGACAAGCCCATTGACTCGCTCATGAACTGCATAGCCACCTTCTCGCCGAATAGTGCTATCAGACTTGTACAAGTTAGTGATGTTTGAACCAATTTGTGTTTCTTTCACTATCAAGATGTAATTTATTGGAAAGAAGAAGCTACATACGGCGTCAGGTCTGTCACTAGATTATTGACAAAGTCATCATTCTCGTCCGCAAAGGCAGATTCGATATGGAATACCAAAAGAAGAAGCATTAAGAACATGGAACGTGGCATTCTGGCCATATTTGATGATGTTATTTTATGTTAGATCTGATTTTGTAGATTATCTTTGTGTATTCGAAGGGGGTTTTTGTAAAGGGGGGTCGTCGACTGGTTCGAATCCTTTTAGGGACTACAGAGTTTAAAATCAACCGCGCCTCGCCGTGTCTTGGACATGGGCATACCCTTCTTTCGATCATTGGCATTGGAATTCGGTGAGAAACTGTCACACGGGCATGCAGGCCGTAAGATCACAGTAGAGCCAACATGGTGCGTGCTACAAGGCTCAGCCCATAGTCATCCAGGTCTGCGATTCGTTCCCATGGCCGTGTAACTCAATGAAGGTTGCAAACTCAGCCGTCCCAATGTTGGACCAGTCCGGAACTTCGTTGGGTTGCATTGTGTGCCATGCGATAAAGACATGGAAATGCCATTCAACCATATTCCCAACCTTGACCAACCTCCTTCCACATCTAATGCAGTCCTTAGCGAATTCTGTAATATTTCATGTACCATATTATTCTGCGTAGACTTTCTGTAATCCCAAGTATCACAGCATGTGCTATACAGTACTCACAGGCTGCTTGTGTTAATAATAGGTTGCTAGCCCCATATGCCTAAACCATGGTAAATAAAACCGAAGTGATCGGCCGTGGTACTAGTCAAGTCCAATGCATCCAGTCAGGAAACGTTCCTGGTGGCATCCCCTGAGCTAAGCCTCTGGCGCTCGGGTATCCAACCCTTCGAAAGACAACAACAGATCAAGGATGACTGTGTGACAATCATGGTTGGCTGCATCTGAGCTGCAAAGTGCCAATACTCAGGACTCATGTCTCAGTAAAAATCGCCGAGATGAGGGGTTATGGTCTTTTTCGGTTACACAGAGCCTTGTACTACCTACAGAATGCACGTTCCATGTCCTTGTGATTCAAAGCCGGTTATAAGAAACTCCAAGACAAGGCTGCTGAAAAATGACTGCAGTAAATATAGCACCTCAGGTGGGGGAGAAAACAGGAAGAAGATGGCGTGATGCACAACTCTGTCAACCCGCGGAAGCATGTATAGCTATGGCCTGAATTATGAAGTCCAAAGATAGCCCTGTGCTTTTGGACAGTTTCTACAGAAGATCCGTCCTTCTCTCCAGTGTGGATGCGGTCCCAGCACCTGCGGTAGCTGCGGCTATGTCATTATCATGACTCAAGAGATACCATCATGTTGGTCAACGTCACCACATTAAGTTTTTGTTGGCTGATTGAGATTCACTGCACCGTTTTTCCAAAGCTGATTACACTGGCTAAAACTCTACATGCGATTGACGAAGACATTTGATCCTTATCTGACGTTTCCCTTCCCAAATGTGCACTTGACCCTCCTCATATTACTTAACACAGGTTGACATTAGGAGTTCACAGATGAAAACCGTATTATAAGCCGTAATTAATATCTCAGAACTGCAAGGATGTTATTGCCACATTCGAATCGTACTTTGCCAAGAACTATCCTTTATGGTGTTGAGTGACGAAGTATGATAGCCATCTCATTACTATTTTTGTCTGAAAGTATGGCCACTTAGGTGGTAGGGAAATGCAAAGCCCCGCTCTTGACCCTCATCGTCTTTCCATATTTCTGCAGCAAGATGATAATGAGAAATGCAAAAGCACAGATGCCAGCCTGTGTCCCGAAGCTAACTTTCGCACCCACTGACTTTGCCCAATTGACTTGGAAGTAACTGATGATAAAACCGCCAGCAGCTACAAAGTATTAGCCAAAACACATGGTAACTTTAATGGAAGGGCTAACTCACTTCGTGCAAAGTTGATCCAGGCAGATACCTCACCCGACGCCTCGGGATAACTGTCAAGGTTGTACGCGTTTAGCGCCACCGTGGACACCATGATCCCAAAGACATATAAGCCCCAGAATACGGCGGTCACCATGTAGTGGTATGCGTCCTCGAGAGCGAATCCCAATCCCACTAGACCGGCAAGCATGAACGGTGTGCTGAACCACATAGCGCGCAGTCTGATCTCTGGCTCAAAGTGACCGTTGTGCGACTTGATGTACTGCCGGGCAATACCATCGTGCAGCCAGTGACCTGTTATTTCACCCAGAAGGGCAGCGACAATGGGTGTAAAGTAGAAGAAACCTATTTGCTTAGGACCAAAGTTGTATAGAGGTGTCAGAAAGATTGAGAGAGTAGTATTGATGCCGACAACCCATGCAAAGGTCAGCAAGTAGTAAAGCGAAGACAAAAAGACGGTTGGCTTCAGAATGACTCGAATTGGCCGCATGCAAGCTTGACCAAAGCTGTTTCGAAGATGGCGAGACTTATATTGAGCGACACCCGTCAACCTGGCAATGCGTGAGCCTCTAGGCGGCTGGCTCGCCGGCGCAATACGGCGATCGTAATACGATTCTTGTACAAAGAGAACTGTAAGGATGAGTGCAAGCGCAGTCTAAGTATAGTGTTAGCAATGGCCTTGATGATGCAAAATTGTGTAGCTGTACCTCAACAAAGTATACCCAGAAGGGAATTGGCCATGGTTGAGTCGTGATCATAAAGGCAGCCAGCAACGGTCCCATATAAGGAGACAGAATGATGAAGGCAGCCCAGATATTAATTTTGCGGGCACGTTCGTGGAAGAAGAACATGTCGAAGATGAACATTAGACCACCACCTTGAGAGACGGTGCTGAAGAAGCCATTCAGAATGCGAGCCGCCATGAACGATTCAAAGGTCGTTGCAGCTGCGCACCATGCTGCTGTTGCTGTAGCCAGAACTAGAAAATAAAACAATATGGGTAGACGGCCTGCCCATGCTGAGAGAGCTACCACGAAAATACCGCCCGCGCCAAGCATGAAGACGTTTCCTACTTGTGAGTGATTGACTGTGTCTGGGCTCATATCCCAAACTCTACTTCCAGTATTAGCGATGACTCTGCAGTTGCTGTGAGGGTGGCATTGGCTTACACTGCCTGGGGGATGAGAGTCACAGCACCAGTTGCACTTCCATAGTCAGGAAGAAACGCTGCAAAGCTAATGATGAACAGTATGACATGTTTCTTAACTGGACTCCAGTTGAGAGGGTCATTGGGGTCCTCTGAGGGTTGAGGAATCAGAATAGTATGTCCATCTTTGGCAGTCTTGAGATTTCCACGGTGTTCAGTGTCGACCGTGGCTACGTATCCTTCCGACTCCTTGAACTCGGCCAGGTCGGGTGTCGAGTTGGATGCTACCACGCTTTCCACCATTGATGAATCTGACAGAGTCTTGGGGTCCTCCATTGGGGCTGTAATAAGAGATAGAATTGATGTAGGTGAAGTCTGTCGTCGGCATTAGAAGAGGCAAATGGACAAGAACCTGCCTGACACTGGCCACATAAGGTGACTAAACACAGTCCAGAACATTGGATACCAACATCGCGAAAAATAGAATGCAAATAGCTATACTTTTATGCTTGGCCGTGAGTCAAGTAACTAAAACCTGGGGTACCCCAGAAATTCCGGCTTCCCCGGAGTTTGACAACTTCCGGTCGTGGCGGACAGAGATCCGGAGAGAAACTCTGGGGACCCGGGCTGTCAACCAATATTTCGGAACCAGCATCCGATGTCACCAGCTATTTGTGTATGGCCTTAACTGATAACATTGATACCAGTGATTGGACCAATTGTTTGCTACTCTATGTATTGTTAAGCAATACTCGACGTTGTCTATCCGAATAACAGTGTGTTGGCCTATACATTCTATGAAGCCGCTATGCCACACATGCGATCTATACACAGTCACACACAAACAATTCTTAGATTGCGAAACATGTCTTATAATCATCATGATCGATAAGTTCATGAATTTACATACAATGGCTAGCAAATACAGACATTAAAAATGACAGCTCAAATGCTAACCAAGCAACCCCGGAAATACGCATCCAACAACTTTGATCCCGTCAAAGCTGCCAACATGCCAACATAACCGTCTGGCCTAATTACAGCAATGAGTCCCTCATCTTTGGGCACGCCAAAAATCTCATACGCATCCTCCTGCTTCGCCAATCCATATGTGCGCATCTCCGCAAATGTCTTTACACATGAAGGTAAATCGCTCCACTCAAATCGCTCCTTCAGCGGATGGAGAATGATCGGGTTAACGACTCCTGCTGGGAATTTCTGGATGATCTCCATGGATGATACGATCGCTGATTGAGAAGAACCGGATTTGTCGAGTAAGTCGTTGCTCGCCACCAGCAGAACGTGGTAGCGACCAGTGGACGGCATTTCTAATAGCCAAGTTAGCGCATGTTCTTCCTTCCGTAGGAAAGTCGGAGGAAACGTACCATCTTGAAGTTGACGAGTGTTGCCGTCAGCATAGCGCTTCACCTCGACATTGAGCAGTCTCCTGCCCGGGATCAACGGACCACGAAGCGGATCTCCCTGCGTAACTTCACCGATGTAAGACTCAAGTGGTGTTCGTATAAGTCTGTTATTCTTATAGTGAATGCCGCAACCACTGGTAAAGTCGCTCCCCTCATTAAACACGCGAAGAAACTCCTCGTGTGTCAAGCCAGCGGCTTCAGCATCTGCTTCTCCCATCTGACCGGAAAACATGTGCGAAAACTGTGTGTCAAATTCGATGAGTCGACGAGCTACATCCACCCGCTCCTGCTCAAAGGTTTCGAGAACAGGATCCGCAGTTCCCAAAGGCCGTTGTGGTGTAAGTCCGTGCAGGCTGTGGACAAGTTTCCAAGCCAGATTGTACGAATCCATCATGGACACGTTCATGCCTTGCCCAGCTTTCGGACTATGCGTGTGGCATGCTTTTGCAGGTCAGCATCTACAGAAGTAGCAAGAATACACGCAATACGTACCATCTCCGACGATGAATACTCTGTCCACGCCGTCGCTAGTTCTGGCAGAGAACTTGGGCGTCATGCGCTGCCCGATCTGATACGCAGCCCACCAATCTGGCTGGGTGCCTTCTTTGATCTTGATGTTATATGGTGCGAATACCGCCTGGGCTTGTTCGAAGATGTACTCCAGCGTGACGGCGCCGCGCCTCTTTTTGTCCGCTGTTTTCTTGTCTGTTTCGGAATCTACATCTCTAGCAACCTCGCCAGGTACTTGGACGTAGAGTCGGGTAAGATAATCACCAGACGCAATTCGTTCTCTGGGTATCACCATCACCGATCCAGCATCCGAGTGAACCGCACAACGCTTGCGAATATCCGGAAAGTCAGTGTCTACGACAAAGTCGCAAACGCCCCAGATATGATCGCTTGTCTCGCCCTCGAGTTCGAGACCCATGCACTTCCGCACCAGCGAGCGAGCACCATCCGCTCCTACAAGGTACTTTGTTCGAACTGTGCCCTGCTGTGTTGTACCATCCGGGAGATCGTATTCGTACTTGACTAGAATTGGGAAATCGGGATGAGCATCGTCGACCGTATGCTCAAGAAAGCGATGCGATCTTCGGATTGTATCCTTTGGTGCATAAACTTCAAGATTCTCTTGGAGGATCCGCTCAATACGTCCCTGGTGGATTGTGACTTCGAAAGGGTAGCGAGCTGGAACATTGACATCGGGAACAACGCTGGTGCGCTCAATGCCTTTCTCTGTATGAACCCCATTGCCGTTTGTTTGTCGATTAGAGTGCACGGGATTCCAGAATGCAACTTCTTCCATATGGCAACCATCGCTTATGATTTCGTCCGCTATTCCAAGGCTTTGGAGCACCTCTAGAGTACGAGGTTGAAGTCCATCTGCTTGGCCAGCCTTTAAAGTCCCCGGCTTGGAATCGAGGCAGAGGAGAGAAGAATTTGCGACGCCATATCTGGCTAATAACAATGTGAGAAAAAGTCCGCTCGGTCCAGCCTAAGTTGTGTAAGTACGAATGCGAATTTGTTGTGCGAAC